>NC_051409.1:26225507-26226263 GCF_015228065.2 Penaeus monodon | reverse complement strand
TTTCTTTTCGCTTCGTTTCTAGTAGACTTGAACAACCAGTTTCTAATTCTTTCATTCAACTTCGCCTATAAATAACATTATCCAAAACTTTATCCTTCCAACTTTTCTCCCCTCCCCCCCCCCTCCCCGCCATCACCCACATTCCTCTTTCCGTTTTTGTTTTTTTATCCCAATCTCCCTTCCCCTCCCTTTATCCTAATCTCCCTTCCCTCCCTTTATCCTAATCTCCCTTCCCCTCTCTTTATCCTAATCTCCCTTCCCCTCCCTTTATCCTAATCTCCCTTCCCCTTCCTTTATCCTAATCTCCCTTCCCCTCCCTTTATCCTAATCTCCCTTCCCCTCTCTTTTATCCTAATCTCCCTTCCCCTCTCTTTTATCCTAATCTCCCTTCCCTCCCTTTATCCTAATCTCCTTCCTCCCTTTATCCTAATCTCCTTCCCCTCCTTTATCCTAATCTCCCTTCCCTCTCCTTTATCCTAATTTTTCCTTCCCCTCTTATCCTAATCTCCTTTCCCTCCCCATCCATAATCTCCCCTTTCCCTTCTTTTTCCCAAATCTCCCCTTCTCCTTTATCCAAATTTCCCCTTTCCCCCCTTTCTTAATCTCCTTCCCTTCTTTCCTAATCTCCTTCCCTCCTTTATCCAATCTCCCTCCCTTTTTTATCCTAATCTCCCTTCCCTCCTTTATCCCAATTCCCTTCCCCTCTTTATCAATCTCCCCTTTTTTATCTAATCTCCTTCCCCCTCTTTACCCAAT
>NC_051409.1:26225101-26225347 GCF_015228065.2 Penaeus monodon | reverse complement strand
TAGCAATTCCCCCTTTTTATTCTTTTCCCCCCCTTAATCTCCTTTCCCTTTTTTCTCCTTCCCCCCTGTATCCTAATCCCCCCCTACCTATCCCCTCCCCCCCTTTATCCTAATTTTTCCCACTCTTTTTCCAATCCTCCCCCTTTACCAAACATCCCCCCAAAGGAAACCCCAAAAGCAGCGAGGAGCCAGGTTCCGCCCTCATTTTACGAAGGCGCCCTTTTTTTTTTTTTTGGGGCCCCCCGG
>NC_051409.1:26224994-26225081 GCF_015228065.2 Penaeus monodon | reverse complement strand
CGCCCCCCCCCCCAAAAAAAACCCCCCCCCCTTAATCGTCCCCCCGCCCCCATGAAACGCGCTTCTTGACCCAGCCCAAAAAGGAAA
>NC_051409.1:26224506-26224726 GCF_015228065.2 Penaeus monodon | reverse complement strand
GCGGAAAATCTTAATGCAACAGAGCTAGAGGGGTTTCCATTACATTACAATTTTCAGAGAGACGTTTCAGAAGAAACTAATCGAAACCACTCCAAAAGGCAGTTGATACAAGGTACGGCTTTTTCCTAATACATTTATGACCTCTCGCGGGAGAGTCGAAAACTAGGACGTTCTTATGTATCATCAGTATTCCGAATATGGAAGAGGGAGAAAAGGAGAC
>NC_051409.1:26224348-26224481 GCF_015228065.2 Penaeus monodon | reverse complement strand
TCCTGAACAGGTTATCGAAACAAGGGTACGTCTGCGGTGTGTGTGTGTGTGTTGGGGGGGGGAGGGGTGCATGTGACCAAGGGGGAAAGAACATAGGGTCGCACATAATGAAGGCGAGAATCAACACGTAAGC
>NC_051409.1:26223717-26224318 GCF_015228065.2 Penaeus monodon | reverse complement strand
CGAGTTATACATGAACAAGAAGAGCTGGGGTGGGTGGGAGGAATAAAGTCCATGTGATCAAGGAAAAAATAAAGTTGTATACGTGATCACTGAAATAATAAAATTGCACATAATCAAGGAAAAAAATCATCACAAAATCATCACGTTCCATGCAATCGAGTAAACAGACCTGCATGGGATCGAATGAGTGTCAACAACTTCGGTCCCATGACCTGGAACCTTCAGCTGCTGGAAAACCTACCAAGATTAACAGTTACCGGGTTCAGATACTCTTCCTTCTCCCCTTCCCCTCCCTCCTTCTCCCCTTCCTCTCCCCTTCCCCTCTCTCCTCCCCTTTCCCCTTCCCCATCCATTCCCCTCCTTCCACTTCCCCTCCCTCATCCCCCCACTTCCCCCTACCCCCTGCCCTCTGAAACTTCAGTATGACACAGTAAACACTGGCGAAAAACTTCCTAGTCATGGGAAGTTCCCAGCAGAGGCGGTGACGTCAGTTTTGCCATTGTTACCGGCCGTGACTGACCAAACTCGAGTCGGGTCTCGCCGCGCCGCCAGCGTGGGACACGGCCGAACTTTATTTGCTTAAAGACGTTACAGCTACGAG
>NC_051409.1:26223496-26223679 GCF_015228065.2 Penaeus monodon | reverse complement strand
AGTAATTTTACAAAAAAGTTTGGGTTATCGGCTCGCTGTTGGGAAACACTTACGTATCCTCCTTTCTGTGAGTAAAATTCTGGCTACCTGTTTCGGTTCCGCCAAATTCCTGAGAAGAAACATTCTTGTCGCATTTCTTTGCATTCAGACGCAAAGCCAAGAAAGAGGACGGGGTTGGCAACG
>NC_051409.1:26223067-26223313 GCF_015228065.2 Penaeus monodon | reverse complement strand
ACCCAGGCACACGAGAGAAGCCGCGGAGGTCAAACCAATTATTCAAATACCCTTTAACAGATTCCCGATAATCTTGCAACGTCAGGATGGCAGCGCCGAATACCCTATCATACCCATCCAGTGTACACTTAAGCCCAAAACCCGATTATAATTCAGACCCTGGCTCTGCCTATCTATTCCTTTAAATCCATCGAAAAAAAATCGTAGAAACAGATGAAAGAAAGATAAAAAAAAATCCAGACTTCC
>NC_051409.1:26222887-26222966 GCF_015228065.2 Penaeus monodon | reverse complement strand
GAGAGAAAAATCCCCCTCATATCGAGTTATTCCATTGTATACTAAACACAAAGGAATCCATTCGTAACACTCATTAACC
>NC_051409.1:26222536-26222667 GCF_015228065.2 Penaeus monodon | reverse complement strand
AACACGATTTCCCACACCCTGAAAATCGGCAAGGTTAGCCCTACCCCCTACCCCCCATCCCATCCCATCCCGGTGAGGATAGCCATACCCCCCCTACCCCCCATCCCATACTCCGGTGAGGATAGCCATAC
>NC_051409.1:26222268-26222432 GCF_015228065.2 Penaeus monodon | reverse complement strand
GGTTCTACGTACACTACATCCCGGTCATGGCACCGCGGGGGAGTACATGCTACCCAGGGTATGTTGGGCATATAGGGAGCGGGTCATCCATCACCCCCCCCCCCTCCAGGCCTCGCTTCGGGGTAACGAGCTTATCATAAGGTGAGGGAAGTGTCCTGAATCCC
>NC_051409.1:26221890-26221975 GCF_015228065.2 Penaeus monodon | reverse complement strand
CCCTCCACCATCTTCCCCTCCCACGAACTGATCTCATTATCAACGCCGTGTCCCTCACTTTCTTTTTTTCTTATGTTCCAATTTG
>NC_051409.1:26221503-26221844 GCF_015228065.2 Penaeus monodon | reverse complement strand
CCACGTCCTCCGTTCGATACGATCATCGCTACGGGAGAACGGTCAAAAAAAATCCGGTACATATTCGCAAAACCGATGGGGGCACCGCTAGAACAGGTGGCCGAACAGAGACATAAACGATCCATTACTCCTGCTAATTGTGCTCGCGACGCCCTCCTGACTCCCCTCCATAAACCCCCTTACCCTCACTCCCCCTCCCCCCTCCTCACCCCACCCCGCCCTCACTCGAGGCAATAACTTTTGCTTTACAACTGCCTCCTCATCTTGACTTGCGGTCTGTTCGGTGTTTACTTACATGTGCGTTTGAAATTGTGTGCGTGTGGTTGCTACGGTACTAATGC
>NC_051409.1:26219989-26221404 GCF_015228065.2 Penaeus monodon | reverse complement strand
AACACACGCACACATATATAATGTAATTGAAGATCAGACTATGAAGGAGAACCCATTTGAGCAACGGAGATTCACGAGCTCCCGACGCACCGCCTGCGAGCCCGAGAGAGCAGAGCGCCTCGCGGGCGTCGGGCGACGGCGTCGAAGGCGTCACAGCGGGCGTGATAAAGTGGCGGTGCGGCGGCGACGTCGGGCTACGAGAAGGCGTCACCGCTAGTGTCCACGACCACACATCCCCCGCGCCCCATCCATCAGCCGCAACACCTGCTTCGCCAACCCCTTCCCCTCCCGCTGCGCTGCGGAAACACCCGCCCCTCCCCTGGCTCCCACCCCCGCGCCGCGCGCCCGACGAAATCTCAGATGGACGAGCGAGCAAAAGGCTTCACGTCCTTGGGGGAAGGTGGCTTTTGGTGCCTCCTTCGAAGTCTCTCCGGCTCTTTCTCGAAGAGCTGGTGCGCTTGTTTGATAATACCTTAATGCAAAGCGCAAGTGTTATCTGCCCATGTGTCGTCTCGCCTTTCAAACGTGAAATACCTGTCATTCTTGACTGACAAACAGCCCAACAGGCAAACCTGTCCCCAACGAGCCACATCGCCATATGCAGCTGACAAGACAGCCAACGTCAACAAAACCCAACTCACCTCTCCTGCTGGACAGCCTCCCGTAGGACATGGTAGGACACGCGAACGAATCCATAACAGATCTTCACTCTTTCCGCCCAGCACTGACACACATCAAGTACAGACCCGAATGGAACCCGAAAGGCAAGCAAGCCCTGAAAGCAATCACTAAAAGGCACAAAGGGCGTGAGGTATTATCCCCGACTCGCAGCACCTTTCCCGCCCGCGTCCAGACCCGAAGTAACGCGCCGTACTCTCGGAACGCCATGACGACATCGCCGGGGAAACGTTGTCGTACCTGTTGCATGCTCCGCGACGTCTCGGGTCCACGTTCTTATTTCCTCCTGCAGCCTTGCACATCCTCTGTCAACAGGTGCTTCGTCTCCGAGCCCAAACCCCCTGCAAACGCCAATCCGCAGTCCCTACAATCAGCCCAGCGCAGGAAGAACACGAAAAGTACGGACGACGCTCGCCAAAACGAAAATCGCCCGCCTCCACACGCAAAGGGCCGCGCGAGAGAATGCGCATCGGCGAAGCAAGAGATGCAGCGGTCACGGTAATGTGCACGGGCGCCATACAAGTCACCTGTCCCGCCAGCGTGCACGGGCAACATCTGGGCCTCGCGTTATGTTTAGCCTCCGTCACAAGGTTGTTGCCGCCTGCTTGTGGCGCATGACCTTCGCATGGCTTGGATGGCGGCAAACTGTACACAGAAATGCATGAACACACATATATGTAAATGTATGAATGCATACCTCGACGGTAAGTGAGCGTGTGGGTTTGCACCCCCCCCCC
>NC_051409.1:26219589-26219919 GCF_015228065.2 Penaeus monodon | reverse complement strand
TTCTGTATGTGCAACTGTGGGCGTATTAAGTCATGCGTGAACATCAGCTCAATGCTTGAAATTTTAACCTCACTTCATGTAACCATGAATTATTACATCAACCTGCCTCCTCCTTCCTAAGCAGCCCAGTACGTTTTGATTGTAACATACGACAAGTTCATCGATACTGAGCGAGCAATGTGCTGCAACCCTATATGGTACAAAAATC
Source organism: Penaeus monodon (assembly GCF_015228065.2). Taxonomy (NCBI): domain Eukaryota; kingdom Metazoa; phylum Arthropoda; class Malacostraca; order Decapoda; family Penaeidae; genus Penaeus; species Penaeus monodon. The sequence goes on along the minus strand of NC_051409.1, from coordinate 26,219,711 downwards.
TGAGCCTGTGCTTGACTGACAGCCGTTGCAAGTAAATGGTTGTCATGGTTGCCTTCTCCCAGTGCGTAGTTAACGTTGATTTACAACATTGCAACTTTTCATTTGATTCTTATGATTTTGCG
>NC_051409.1:26218360-26219202 GCF_015228065.2 Penaeus monodon | reverse complement strand
ACACTTTCACACAACAGCACCTCTCAAAGTGTAAAGACTCCGCGTTCCACGTAATACGGCTGTCGTAATACCTGTGATCAATTGCATATATTTCACCCCCACCCCTCTACCCCCCTCCCAAGACGACGCTACTTTCTCGTCCGGTTGTGTGTTGTTGGGTCGTACGTCTGGCAGACAGGTGCGAGGCAGCGTAGGCAGGATGTAACTGTCTTACGCCCACACTCAGTAGCCTAACTACCCACATAGAATTATTGTTGTTCAGGTGCGAGAGACAGACAGACAGACAAAAGAGGTTACACTACACGAAATGAGAATGTCAATGCTGAACGACTTGGAGATAACAAAAATATTTATTAATATATTTTTTTAACAAATAGACATCGGTTTCGCCGCATCTGCACGACATACGAGAGATATCAAATAAATGTTATCACAGCAAACAAGTAAAAGGTTTTCAAAGGTTATATACAGCCTTATGTAAACAGACGTAGAGAGAGATGCAGCGATAATAGCTGTGAGATAAGCAACAGAACAGGTGTAATGATCTCAAACCCGAAATCATTATGGCCCCCCCCCCTAAAGCGTCGGGCCATATGGGGAGTTAGGGAAGGGAGAGGGACGTGGGGAGAAGGGAGAGGGGAGAAGAGGAGGGAGGGGGAGGAGAGTCGATACGGCTATCCAATAGGGAATAACGTGAATCCGGAGTATTCTTTCTATCTATTATGTTCGGTAATTTTATGGGTCATATACGGCTTGGATTCCTCGCCTGCATAACTGTTATTATTTGGACAGTCACGGACGTAACACCTGTGAAAATAATAACGGTATCTCTGCTGGCAATA
>NC_051409.1:26217787-26218323 GCF_015228065.2 Penaeus monodon | reverse complement strand
GTCGCCGATACTCACTTCCGAAGAGAGAGAATGATAACGGAATCATAAATCATAAATAAGGTAATAATAATTAAGCCATATGTATCGTAATATTAGCGACACGCAAAGGTTATAACGAAACATTGATAACAATAAGCGACAATATCTTAGTATGAATGTAACGAAAAAAAGATTGATCACTCACTTGAGAGATGCCAACAAAATAACCCAAAACGACGACACAGCGACGCGATGTTAATAAAAATAAATACTACTACAGAGGCCTGGCTGCCTTCACCGTGTCACCATCAAGAAGCTGTTTCCCCGAGCGGCCTCTCTCCCCAGTGGATAACTATTCAAGGCCGTTTTTTTTATGTTTCTGCGTGCCAAGTCTCTTGCTGTTTCCCACAGTCAGGTTTCCTGCTTTGTAACTGACTCTTTTAAGTGTACATCTTTTCCTCTTCGCTCTAAGATAACACAGCTGACGAATAAGTGGCGACCTGCTACTTATTCGTCATCTTCCTTTTGTGAATAAACTATTTTCCGAATTGAAACAA
>NC_051409.1:26217635-26217764 GCF_015228065.2 Penaeus monodon | reverse complement strand
ACGACTGATTTGAAAACGCGTAATCAATATCCCACCAACGACACAAAGTCACATCTATTCATCCATTCATTTCCAAAAAATCGCTGACAAGCAAAACTCGCCAAGACTTGTCCATCCCATAAACCTATC
>NC_051409.1:26217075-26217187 GCF_015228065.2 Penaeus monodon | reverse complement strand
CCACGACGCGGCCGCCGCTCGCGCACGGAGACTTCAATGCCACCTGACGCCGGACTCGACTATTTTTTAACTTTGCAATCTTTAACATATTTCATTTTATCCCCGCACTCGT
>NC_051409.1:26216819-26217020 GCF_015228065.2 Penaeus monodon | reverse complement strand
ACAAATAAACAATAAAATTTGCCATGGCCAAGTAGCCACGAGATAATGAAGCTATTCCCTCATCACTTAAATATCCAACTAAAATAAAAACTAAAATAGGAAATACCATAAAATTCACACTTCATGACGTCTCCAGTTAACGACCCTTAAAAAGTCTAGGGTTCGTATCTCAGTAAAAAATTAAGTGGAATCTATGTAAAA
>NC_051409.1:26216241-26216362 GCF_015228065.2 Penaeus monodon | reverse complement strand
TTGAAATATCCTGGACACCCTACGCCCTACGCCTCCAAATGGCCCGACCAGCGCCCACGAGGACACCGCAGATGCCGCCCGCGAGAGACGGTCTCGACTTTCTCCTCGAAATCAGAGCCCC
>NC_051409.1:26215718-26215998 GCF_015228065.2 Penaeus monodon | reverse complement strand
CATACGCCCTGTGATTTACATGCAGTGTTTTTTCCTCTCTTCATTTTTAAAATGTAAATCACACATATCAAAAATGTGTATGAATAATAAGAAAATACAGATAATAGCAATTCATTTACATCCAAATTTACCTTGACGAGCTATACCTGTTCTTATAATTATCCTCGCCTGGTTTGGCATCTCATTTTCGAAGCTCTGTTCTGCATAAATAAGTCTGTATCTGTCAGTTCGTGTGGCTGTTTATCTGCATATTGCCTTGGTGTAGGAATAGGGCGAAAAA
>NC_051409.1:26215154-26215302 GCF_015228065.2 Penaeus monodon | reverse complement strand
GATGAGGATATATGGATATATAAAACAACCGACAGGGCCGTAGTTGAATTAGGAAGGCGGAGAACAGAGAACAAATGATAAAAACCCGTCTGCCTCCCAACTCCCCATCCCTTTGGCCCCCTCGCCCCGCCTTCCCCACTTCACGCAC
>NC_051409.1:26214432-26214689 GCF_015228065.2 Penaeus monodon | reverse complement strand
TAGCACACGCCCCGTTCTTCACAGTCGCCCAAACCGTCCCCAATCCCTTGCAACAGCCGGCGCATCAGCTTCCTTACAAATCTTCACAGGGTTACTTTTACGTCGGCCGAGTTCCGGGCAATCGGCGGCGCGGCGCGTGGGCTGTACCTCGCGACAGTAGTGGCCGTGGGCGTACTCGGGGCGTGGGTCGGGCACTGGTGGGCTTTCGTTATGGGCGTCGGCCAGTCAAACTAGTACATCCCCTGCCAGCCAACCTG
>NC_051409.1:26213896-26214410 GCF_015228065.2 Penaeus monodon | reverse complement strand
GCTCTTCGGCAGACAGGCAGGTCACTCCGCCATTCTATCTGCTTTGCATACTACTCGGCCACCCTGGCGTGGCACTGCTTGAGTGGCACTCTGGAACTCCCATCCCTTGCGCCTCCACCCTTCTAGCGTAGCACTTCAAACGCATAGCACATTTCGGCCGCGTCTTCGCCTGCGACAGGACCGATCTCTGAAGGTGCAACCGAGATGCAAATCGCCTCGACTCGATTACACGGGATCCCAAGCTGCGGGGGAAGCCCATCACCTGGGCTGCAGATATTTCACAAAAGGCATCGAATTCACTGAGATTATGGGGCTTCGCATTCATTTGATTTATATGAGGGCATCGCCATCTCTGAAAACAGGGGACATGAAACATGCCAGCTACGCGGCCGAATGATTATTATAAAAAAAGGTTGGGTTCCATTTATGCGGTGGCAAGTAAAGAAGTTTGGTGCTGCTCACCTCAGTGGGCGGGTGAGAGTGGCACTGGGTGAGTTGGGTAAAAGAGAGAGAC
>NC_051409.1:26213380-26213540 GCF_015228065.2 Penaeus monodon | reverse complement strand
CCCCATGTTTTTCTCCACATATCTGCTAGTAACGGAAATGAGAGCCACCGAATCCTGTGCAACCATTTTCCTCCTCACCCTAACCCCCCTACCCAAACGAAGCACCGAATCTCCACACCAACAATTCCACTTCCAACGTCACAAAGACCGCATTTTATTT
>NC_051409.1:26213018-26213341 GCF_015228065.2 Penaeus monodon | reverse complement strand
CGGCTCGCTGCCAGGCACTTACCGGAATAGATGTCGTATGATGACTGTGCCTTCCTCAGGTCGAAGTTGGGCGTGGCCAGGTTGTGCATGGAGTTGGCCCGGCCCAGCTGCTCCTGGCTGTCTGACCGCTGCTCAAAACGAAAGCAAAGGCCGTTTTATAATTCAGTGGAATACCTTTTTGTAATTACGATAAGCTAAGTACCTAGAAACGACAATGGAGGGAATGCTAATTCATTTCAACTAAATGATCCCCTCAGTATTAGATTATATTATACAGATAAATCACACACACACACTTATTTCTTAGTTCTGACAGATAGATA
>NC_051409.1:26210818-26212980 GCF_015228065.2 Penaeus monodon | reverse complement strand
AACGAACTGGGAAAAAAGAGTCAGACATCCTTCCATCTTGATACCAGATACCTGATACCTGTTTAGGCGACGCGAAAGGACTATGTAAACGAAGCCTCAATTACCTGCAGCCTGCGAGGCGGGCGGAAGGGATCGGGCGTCACGAAGCGGCCCTCGATGCTGCTGGTGCGGTAGATGCCCGGCCTGTCGCTGAAGCTGTTGATGCGGCCCAGAGACTGGCCGGTCGCGAGGGACGACGGCTTGCTCGGTGGCACCGGCTTGGCGAACAGCTGCGACGGCTTCAGCGTTGCCTCTATAATGACCGGCTTCTCTGGCGGCGCCGGCTTCTCGGAGGCGGAGGGTTTGTCGGCCGTTACTTCCTCCTTGACCTCGGGGATGGTCTTGATGGCGTGCTCCGCCTCCTCCGGCCGCGTGAGCGCCGACATGGACTCGGCCTTCAGCAGCTGGCCTCTCGCGCCGTCCACCTTGGGCCTCGCCAGATGGCTGAAGGACTCCGACTTCGCGATCTTCTTGTCGTAGCTCGTCTCCTCGGCCCGCGACCTGTACGTGGAGATGGAGAACCTCATGACCGGCGCTATGGTGAGGGCGGGGTCATCGGAGCTCTCGGAGTCGTGGCGACGCCCCAGGTCGCTGGCGTCGGAGGACGACCGCGATATCTTCCGCTCGGACTCGGACTCAGAGGGCAGGGGCGCCTCAGGCACGGGGGGCGGGGCGCTCTCGTAGCTGGTGCTCGAGCCCGTCCTGTCGCGAGCGCTGGCGTCCGAGTCCGACCTGTCGCGGGGTTCGGGCGTGTTGCAGCTCTCGTAGCTGGACACCGAGTCCATCCTCGGCTTGGAGATCAGGGCGTGGTCCAGGCTGAGCCGAGGCTCGCTGGTGGACGGAGGCAGCTTGGCGACGACTCGAGGGACGAACGAGTGGTCCACCGGGAAGTTGGCTCGCACCGGCAGAACCTCCGCCTTCGTCGCCACGGCTGGAATCTCCCTCGGCGCCTGCGGGGTTGCATCCACCGCCTTGGCCTTGGGCTTGAGCTCGATGATCCTGGGCTCGTTGTTGTTCGTCTCCATGAGCGTCGTCTTCAGCTCGTTGATGACACTCTGCTTCGACCTCTCGTCGAACTTATTGGAAGACGTCGAGGCGCTGGAGGTGGAGCTCCTCCTGCTGGAGGCGGAGCTCACGGAGTCGGTCGTGTCCCCGGGGACCTTCAGCAGCTTGGGTATATTACTGAACTCGACAGAATTCCTTGCCTCGACGATGGAGCTGGCGGGCGAGTCCTTGAAGCCCGAAGGGACATCGGAGAGTATCTCCGGGGCGTCCGAGGACACGCTCGATGACTCGTCCGTGAGCTTCGACACCGGCGCGTCCTTGAACGGCGTGGGGGGGTCCGGGATCTTGTACTCCCACGTGTCCACTTGAGGGTCCTTGGGGCTGACGCACTCCAGGGGCGGCACCGAGACGCCAGTCGCGGGGGCGGGGCCGTTCGAGTGGCTCTCCTCGTCCAGGTCGGCAAAGGCCGCTTCGAGGTGGCTCTCGATCGTTTTATTCGACTTCTGACAAAAGAAAATAAATAGGTTTGTGAACGAATGCTAAATGCCCACTGCTTTCAATCAAATTTATTTAACTTAGCATCATTCACCTACTGTGATTATTTCCATCTAAAACAGTTACATACAGTGTTTGAAAGCCATCACTTCCCCCTTACATCCTCCCCCCGGCCTCCAGACCACCCTCCCCTCCGGCCTCCAAACCATCCTCCCCAACGCACCTCCTGTGCCTCCCGCGCGCTCAGCCTCTCGTGCTCTATCTGTCCGCTCGAATCTCCTGACGAAGCGGACGACATCGACGACACGGAGGTCTTTCTGCTCCCCGTGGCGGCCGTGACGTGCTGGAAGAAGTGTGTCGCTTGTAACTCGCTCTTCATGTCAGTTGAAATAACAAACATACTGCTGAAACATCTGTTGCATCTTAAGCTACCTCAGCTGTTTACTGGCTAGACTGAATTTATGTTATTCGCATTTTTATATATATTTGTACTTAAATATAAATGAAAAGAGAATTAATTACAAACTATATGCAAATTTGTTTCAACAGTAATGTGACCCCTACATATCTAATTATGACTAGACAGGCAGACACAAAAAAAACACGTAGAAAAACATTAGGAA
>NC_051409.1:26208014-26210667 GCF_015228065.2 Penaeus monodon | reverse complement strand
GCGCGCATTTCGCAACTCACTTTGTCACTACTGATGTCAGAGGAGCTATCGACCGATCCATTGGGAATATGCTTGGTTTCCTTCGGGATATTTGCGGTTTGCTTGGGCATCTCCAGCACCTCCAATTTCACTTCCTCTCTTGTTGTTTCTTCTGCAATGCCATCCTGCGGCGTTTCTCTGATGAGCTGTTGCGTGCGATCTCCCCGACTGTCTCCATCAGAGTCCCGTTCGGACTGTGAGGAGCCAGAGTCTCTCGTCGTGAAGTCTTTGGGTTCGGTGACGTCGCTCGCCTCGGTCGCCTTGGGCTGGGCGGCTTCCGAAGTCGCGGATTCTGAAACAGGGGTTTTCTCGCCGACGCGCGCCTGGCTTTCTTCGTCCGCGCTGCTAATACTACTACAGCGATTAATACTCTCTGTAGGCGAACTCTTCTCTCCCTTGTCGGGCGGGGCTGTTTCGTTCACGAGGTTCTTGGCGACATCTTGGAGGTTCTTTTCCTCTGTTTTCGGCTCGAGAGACTCTTCGCTCGGGGTGCAGGTTGACTCCACTCTACTGCTGACAACATTATCCTCACTCGTCTCTGAGGAGAAGCTGGCAGTGCGAGTCTGTACCTCATGATCTGTTGCGTAATAGGAAGATAAATGTATATATTACTGAAGGAAGAGAAGGTAACTTTGAAGTTATTAAATACCATTTTATCATCAACTTATTTAAAAGTATTTTATAACATCTGTTTACTAGAAATGTATGCTGTATAACCCTGCTGTCATGCAAAATACCGCAACTATAATACCTCTATATTACTTCTACTGTTAATGTTAGGCAAACGTTAATACTTTACATTACAGATAAACAAAATACAGCTAACCATATGTAATATGTATGTTAGTTCACATAGGTGTGAATCTTACAACACTTTTGTTTACTGACACGAGGAGACCTGTATGAGCCCAAACCGCAATGGTTAAGCACCCCAAGAAGCATCCTTGATAGAACCCTGTGGAAACCTTCTTCATGCAAACCTGTATCTGAGCACAGAGAAGAGCTGGAGACAAGTCGAGGTCGTGTAGAAGGCCCACGATGCGCCCCTCCACGGGAGGAGGGTGACCCTTGAGAGGCGTCCTCAGAGGGCCTCTGAGGCGAGCCCTCTCGTGCGGGGGTGTCTTGGAGGGACCCGCGTGGGGTGCTGCTATGAGAGTCAGAGGAGTCTAAGCCAGCAGTCTGAAGAGACTCTGTGTTGTCCCAGCTTCTGAGCTGTGATAGCAAAGCGAGATATCCGGCACGGTAACTACTAGCCGTTGTCTGGGAGGGGATTGCGGCGCTGGGTGCGACAGGAGGGGGCGGTGGGGAGGAGCTGTGGGACGACGCGCTCGATGAACTACTTACGGACTTCGCATCAGCATCATTTTCAGGATAAAGCATGTCCATCGCAACACTTCTCTTTGGGATTCCAGACTCTCTTGAGGAGACACTAGATGCTGGGGATCGACGGTAGAACGGGGAATCAACATCTACTTCTGTCAGTAGAGATAGCTGGTCTGGCTCAATATCTGCAAGGTTCGATACATGGACCTTGAATTCTTCGTTCTGCGGTTCGTTCATGATTCTGTCAAAGTCTTCGGCTTCTGAATGCAGTGGCCGAGAAATGGTTGGGATTTCACTGTACTTTGGTCTCACAGAGAGTTCTGTAGAAGGGTTAAGCACCTGTTGTTTCGGCACGCTAGGAGCCTCCTGATCTTGTTGTGCAGTATCAGGCACCTTCACTTTGGACACAGGAGGAGGAGGCGGCGCTCTCTTTTTCCGAGGGACTACATTTCTGGGTGCAGGCATGGGTGGCGTTTCGGCACTCTCCACAGTAATGCCACCTTCAAAGGATGAATTCACACCGCTGCTGATCGTCCGGTTACTTGTGGAAGCGAGTGTGTCAAACCACTCTGGCTTGGTGGGCGGGGTGGGCTTCTGCGGCATGGGCGGGGTCTTCCTTCTGGAGACTGGCTCCGGAGTCGTCTTATCCACTGGGGTCGAGGAAGCTGGCGGGGGGCCGCCTCCAAAAGACTGGTCGCTAAGATCTCTCCACTCCATACTTTGGTTGGTGGAGTTTCCTAACGCATGTCTTGGCGCAAACATATCTTCGTTGAAATCCATATCATCGTCGTCCTCATCAAAAAACACATTCTGTTGTTTATGAAGCCGTCCACCTCGGGCTAGCGGGTTGCCTTTCCCGGCCAACGATGCCTTTCCTTTCGAGCCAAGCCAGTCGTCTTCCTTTATTTTCTGCGTCTTTCCATCGGCTATGAACTTCTTATTTACATCATCATCTTGTTGTACTGTTGTTTGTGACTTGGTGACGATCCTAAACATAGGAATATTTGAAGCATTCTCCATATTGGCGCTCCGTGGCATTATAACATCCTCAGGGTACTGTTTGGCACTTTTAGCACTAAGGCCAGAGATGTCGCGGCCTTGCTGTTTGGCGCTCTTGCTAGGGTGGCTGTCTTCAGTCATGGCCGCGTCTTCAGGGGCGTGCCTTTTGCGATTGTCTTCTGGATGCGTCGGCGGGGAGGAGAAGAGGCGACGCTGCGGATCCTGAAGGCGGGGCTGAAGACGGCCCTCCTGCGCCGCTAACCTGTCAGGAGAGATGACTCCACTTGCTCCA
>NC_051409.1:26207039-26207852 GCF_015228065.2 Penaeus monodon | reverse complement strand
TGGCTACGGGAAGGAGGTGACATTCCGAGATCGGAGGCTTTGGAGGAAGGAGGACGGGAGGCGTTGAAGGAGGCGCCAGAGTTAGTGCAGTCTGTGGAGGGTTAGTACAGCCATTACCAAGCATGCAAAGGAAACTAAGAATAACTACATGCAAACCGCGCATGAGCCATGACAGTTGTATGCCATGCAATTAAAATTTAACCTTGGGAGATGTAGAGTACTTGGAATTTAGAAAAAGCTCTAATAATTAAAATTATGTTAGTATGAAAAATTTTGTCATTCCTGGTGTGATTTCCTTGGTTGGTGGTTCAAAAAATTTTTCGAATGTTAAAGAGAGATGGCAAATTACTGTACGCCCATGCCTACATGTAGTATAACCAAAACAGTCACTATTCATTAACATACCTCGACTTGCTTTACAGATATATCATTACCATGCAAATTCTAGAACTAGGAACATCGCAATATGTAAAACTTTCGACTAAAGTGATTGCAGTGCTGATACTAATTCTAGCAAAATGATAAAAAAAAAACTGATTCTGCAATAGGTAATGGTAGAGGTTTCAAAATATGGACATTCTATCTGGTGTCTTTAAAAAACGAATAAAAAAAATACACTTCATTGCAAATATAATCACAAACAGCTAACTAAGAGGGAAAACATGCAAGGAAATCTTCCTCGATTTATCAGGATATCAATATAAACGATCATGAATCAAAAGACGAGCTTCTGCTGAGTCTGGAGGATCTCCCCCAAGTCACTCAGGAAGTCGTTCCAGTCGTCCTCGATGTTCCCTTCGTCGAGGAAGTCCT
>NC_051409.1:26206897-26206984 GCF_015228065.2 Penaeus monodon | reverse complement strand
GCACTCTACGTCTGGCGGAGGAGGCAGGAGGGGGCTGGACGCCCGCTGGTGCTCTACGCTACTCAGGGACGAGACGGAGCTCACGTG
>NC_051409.1:26206230-26206826 GCF_015228065.2 Penaeus monodon | reverse complement strand
GCTCGGCTTCCCCGTTCAGTCGAGGTTTCGCGGCTTCCTCGGAAGCCTTGGTCGGCAGCGGGGTTTCCGCTTCCTCCGGGATGGCCGAGGGGCGCGCCGCGTCGTCGTGCTTAGCGGGGGCGGGCTTCGGGGGCGGCGGGGCGCGCCTCTTGCCCCGGGAGGAGGCCAGGGACAGGCTGGACGTCGACGCCACCGACGTGAGGTTGGTCGCGGCGGCGCCAGGCCCGCGGCTCGTGTCCAGGCTGCTGATCTCCGAGCCGGCGGGGCTGCAAGGGGGGCGAGGGACTTAAACACGCGTCAGGAACTGCTAGTCGAGCAGAGCCTCTTTAAAAGCGGTGCGGCGTGAAATTCAATATTCAGTATCCACCAAGTCAAGACATATACCGCTAACATATATTTACACCATATCTCTCATGAATTCAGAAGAAAAACCATCTTCGTTATCGATACACCCAGCACACCCAGTCGTCCTATCCTGGCACCTTCACCCTCATATCTTCCCTCATATCTCATATCTTTCATGTAAATCGCACAGCTTCCCCTCATACCACCCACCCATCCTTCATATTTCGAATCTTACTTTACTAGTCACATTA
>NC_051409.1:26205458-26206019 GCF_015228065.2 Penaeus monodon | reverse complement strand
ACGCAGAAGGCCCCTCCCGTACCTGGTGTGGGGCGACCTGTGCTCCGACTCATGGTATCCTGACGAGTCCGAGCTGCGCCGCGACAGGTTGCTTCCGCCGCCGTCTCGCCGATCGCTCTCCGCCTGTGCAAGCGAGCAGAAAATCGCTAAGTCAAGCTAGCGAGAAATCGGTGAAGTAGAGCAGGCTATGAATGGAGTTGAAAAAGGAAATAGGTTTGCGGGTGACTATTTTTTTTTTTTATGAAATGAAAAATGAGATGACTTTGTTAATTACCTCAACGATGAGATGGATATACAAACAATGAAAATTGGATAATTTCATAAAAGGAATAGATGGGACAAAGCGGGACGGTAAAAAAAAATAATTTGTGATTTTTTTTTTTTTAAGATGAAAAAGCAAATGAAAAATGGGATAATTTTATAAAAGGAATAAATGGCAAAAGTGGAATATGAGTAAACGCGACACACCTGATCATTACGAATAAATTAAATAAACCAACATGAATTAAATAATACGCATAAATAAGGATGGCAATAAACAAAAAAGACCCAGTAAATAGA
>NC_051409.1:26204815-26205390 GCF_015228065.2 Penaeus monodon | reverse complement strand
CACCTCCCTAAAATGAGGAAACAAAAATATGAAAATACTTCTGAAATGAGAAGTATATAGTCTACATGAAATTCGATAAATAACAGACATAAATTAATCGAATTTAATTTATAGAATTAAAGATGAAAATAAATCAGAAGACCGAAAGGCACAAAACAGATAATCAATCAATATACAACTGAAAAAAAAACAGTTAGTCGAACTGAATAAACATAGTATCAGTTAATTACAGATACACAAACAAACTAATAGATATCAAGTGACTCACCTGTTACTGATGATCTAATTACCATTATCAACATTATCTTTTAATGATTACGAGAGTTACGTGACGAAGTCATGGCGTCATATCACAATACGTAATTTTGATACTGAACATTATTTTCGCCTTAACTCGCCCTTACGACACTCGCTGCCGTAAGAACAGCCAAATGATCGTCACATTACTTCCGCATTTACGAAAGTCGTCGATTTACCCGAAGTCGCCATATCAACCAGAAAAAATGGTCAAAGTGCCAGAACTCGTTACCCGAAGAAGCCGCGAGCGGACGAACCCACCTTGCCATTGGTGTGGT
>NC_051409.1:26203708-26204763 GCF_015228065.2 Penaeus monodon | reverse complement strand
CTGTCTCTTCCTGGGCCCGGGCGAGGTTGAGCGAGGAGTTAGGCCGGGAGAGGGGCGGCGGCGGGTGGCTGGAGGTGAGGGTGGCGGAGGACGAGGCCGGGGAGAGTGGGCGGGGGGTCGGCCGCCCGTCAGCTGATTCGTCAGAGCGGGCGGGGCTGACGCTTCGCTCGCCCGCGCTGCCTGACGACAAGCTGCTGTCACCCGTCGACTGTCAGGGGAAAAGACACTCGTTAGTGAACCTGTTAGCGAGGCATTCGCAAAATGCCTGACGCAACCTCTTGATATCTCGAAAGAAATCTAATATAGGCCTAAGTCATACTTTAACAACCACGAATATAAAACATGAAACCCAAGTACAAACAGTTTAATGCTGTCGTATCACATACACGTAACAAAAGACATAACAACTGAGAAAATGATATACAGCACATATTGCATCATACTTTAAATAAAAAAGGCAAACAACTGCAAGTCTTCATACGCTATTAAATAACGTAATTGAGAAGCACAAAAATTTATTTACAGGAAATCTTGCACTACTTCTAAGTGCGTGAGTAAGCGTGTTTTTGTAAAGGAAGATTCTCACCACAGTTTCGGGCCAGGAGAGATAACAAATTGTCTCTTTAAAGGGACATATATCACGTAGGCCGGAGCGGTTTTATCTAAACATAACCAACACCTGTAAACAAACCGATAAACAAATACGAGAATGAAGGAAAATGCCTGCCAACGTCAACAGACTACGTCATTCCCCCCAAAACGTTCCGGAATGCCAATCATTCCCCATTCCAACAGACTCCACCTAGCGCATTCCGACGTCTCGTTTCACTGTCGTCATTATCTCTTCATACCAAACCCACGGACTCTTCCTAGAAGCTTCCAAGTTGCGAAGAGAGGGACGAAAAGCCCCGGGAAGCCCCGAGAAGCCCCACGAGAGAGGTCAGCGCCTCGAGGGGGTGTTTCGTGTCCGGCCAGACCCATGTTGGATGTGGCGATAAGATAAGCGTAATCGTTTGGTGGAGTCGAGGTCGAGGGAGTGTTCTAAAGCCCGCCCT
>NC_051409.1:26203177-26203537 GCF_015228065.2 Penaeus monodon | reverse complement strand
CATAGGCCACACCTGTCCAGCATCCGAGGCCGAACGTTTCCAATCACAGAACTGTCCAAGAATATCGAAACGGAAAAAATTACTAGTTTTACACATTCCATTCATCTCTAGCCATAAGATTTTTTAATAACACCTCAAGCAGGTTTGATCAAACTTTAAAGAAATGTATTTGAAATTTGGAAATTGGCAAAAAAAGACAAAGGTTGAAGCACCTCACTGGCTGGGGGGGGGGGGGCATAAAGACCAGAAAACACGCCCTTTTCGACGGAAAATCCTTCGCATATTTATAAATAATTTCAATCAATAGATCTTAAACCAAATGTGACATCAATGGTAGACGAAGATGAAAAAGCCCGTTAA
>NC_051409.1:26202769-26202865 GCF_015228065.2 Penaeus monodon | reverse complement strand
CCTTCAGAGCGCCAGCCAAGGTGACCGTCAATTAGCGCAGGTGGCATATATAACGCGTCTTCCGGCCAGCCAATCACGGCGAGGCAGCTGTTCGTT
>NC_051409.1:26202201-26202361 GCF_015228065.2 Penaeus monodon | reverse complement strand
GCCCTTATAGCCCCCCCCCCCCCCGCCTCAAACGACCGATAAATCAGCCTGAGAAAAGCGGCAGCGAACTACCCTCAACAGCCTGACGACCCTTTAACGACCCTGTGACGCCCATCGCGGCAGCTGCATCCGGCGGTGGTCGTGTCGTCTGTTACGTCTA
>NC_051409.1:26200506-26201610 GCF_015228065.2 Penaeus monodon | reverse complement strand
AAGGTCGGCGCGTATGAATGTCACACTTGTGCCACACCGGGAAGGGGGGGGGGGGGAGTCCTAAAGGAGTTAGAGGGGAGGAGAGGGGGTGATTTGGGGAGGGAGAAGAGGGGAGATGTGGGGAGGGAGAAGAGGGGAGATGTGGGGAGGGAGGAGAGGGGAGATCTGGGGAGGGAGGAGAGGGGAGATCTGGGGAGGGAGGAGAGGGGGAGGGAGGAGAGGGGAGATCTGGGGAGGGAGGAGAGGGGAGATGTGGGGAGGGAGAAGAGGGGAGATGTGGGGAGGGAGAGGGGGATGGAAAAGAGGGGAGATCTGGGAAGGCAGGAGAGGGGAGATCTGGGGAGGGAGAAGTGGGGAGGGAGGAGAGGGGAGATGTGGGGAGGGAGAAGAGGGGGATGGAAAAGAGGGGAGATCTGGGGAGGGAGGAGAGGGGAGATGTGGGGAGGGAGGAGAGGGGAGATCTGGGGAGGGAGGGGAGGAGGGATTTGGGAATGGAAGGGCGAAGAAGGATGAAGGCTTTGGGGAGGGAGAAGAGGGGGAATCTGAGGAGGGGAAAGGAAGAGGAATTTTTGAGGGAGGGTGATATGGAGAGAAAGGACGACAAACTAATGTAAAAATACGATATATGTCAAGGATAAAAACGTGAAATCGACATGAATAAACCTTTCCACACTTCCCACACGCCATTTATCAACGTGACTATGACACGTTTAACGAGAATCCCAGGCAAGTGTTACGCATGTGTTACGCAGGTTACGTAGGTGTTACTCGCGGTACCTGGCACTGGCCGTAACACGAAATATGGAGCACTTCCATAACTGAACCTCCTCCCCCCTTTCTCCACACCCCCCTTCTCCTTCTTAACTCTCCCCCTTTCCCTGTATATCACTTCCCCTTCCGCGATGGATAAACACTCTAAATCAAAATCGAAACATCAATATACGCTGTTAAAACGCTCTAGCAGATCACTCCACCCCTTTACCAATCGCCCCCGATAAATCTGACCCGAACTGCCATTAACTAGTTCGGCGTGGGCGTTGGGAGGGGCTGGGGAAGGAAGGGGGGGGGAATAAACATATTTCCATGACCGCAACCGTATTCTAG
>NC_051409.1:26200301-26200441 GCF_015228065.2 Penaeus monodon | reverse complement strand
GACCAACTTTCTCTAAAATAGTGTTTCCCAAACTTTTAGTCAATCACGTACCCCTTGAAGTTTTGCTCCAATAACCGCGTACTTTTTTTTGTCATTTACTCGCATTTAATCTAGACTTTTCGGAGCACAATATCCTCACC
>NC_051409.1:26199865-26200259 GCF_015228065.2 Penaeus monodon | reverse complement strand
AGCCAATACAAGTAAACAAACAACTGCCAGTCGCATACCCCATACCCACCACATAAATATAACGAAAGAACATACCAACAAGGAGGTGGGGGGAGGGGGGGAAAGTATATCAAATTATTCCACCTGTGTGTTCTCTAATGACACACGGTTCATTCTGGATTACTCTCCTATCGGACTTACAGATAAGATGACCTGTCCGCTCTACGAAATAACAAGTATCAGCTAAAGTAATGTGTTTCTCTGTTATCTTTAATGTCAAGGGGTCGTACGAAAAAGATTCTTTAATTGAACGCTGATTAAGGCAGTCAATAAAGTGGATCAGTAATTAACAGAATAAATAGGTCTTGTTGCAATGGACACATTTTAAGCACTCGTTATCTGTCAGTCAACAAGT
>NC_051409.1:26199005-26199293 GCF_015228065.2 Penaeus monodon | reverse complement strand
AAAAAACTTATCCTGCCACATTGCGTACGATACCACATAAAGGAAGCCAACACGGAGGCTCAACCTGGCACCATCGCCTCCCACTCGCCTCCTCTTCCCTGGCCCTCCCCCCCCCTTCACCATCCCCTCACCTCCCCATACCAGACACCATCACGTCACCATAAGATAAGCGCTTGGCATCTTGACGCAATCAACATCTTAACGTCGGAAAGATTTTGATACGGGGACCAAGGCCTATTGAAACAATCTATAGGCCTAGACGCAGATGAGGGGCATCGAGAGACGTAG
>NC_051409.1:26197097-26198566 GCF_015228065.2 Penaeus monodon | reverse complement strand
ATGACCAAACGCGACACTCCGCCAGTACGGAATCCGTCCCACAAAACGCTCATTGCAAGACTAAACAGACTACAATGGTGGGAGAAATGAAGAGGCTGCTGAAGGGGTCTACTTGTGCCACTTAGACCACCTGTTGCCTTGCGTGGCTGCTGTTTAACCGCGTCCCCATCAACCCATCACCTACTCCTCCTCCTCCCCCCCTTCCTTCTCGTCGACCCCCTTCCCCACCCCGACATTCTACCCCTCCTCCCCATCAACTTATCTACCCCTCTCTCCCTCCCCACCCCCGTTAGCCCATCTCCCACCCCTCCCCCTTCCTTCCTCGTCAACCCATCTACCCCTACCCCCACTCATCCATCTACCCCCCCCCCCCTACTCACCATCCTTTATGGTAAAGGACTCTGTCAGCAAAATTAAGAGTTTGTTCCTTATTGTTCAATGCAAAGAGCAGATAGTCAGTGTCTTGTAATTCCATCAATGGAGAATAGGTCAGAGTAGTATTAAAAATGTCTTATCTACCCTGCTACTGCTACCTTATCTCACAATCACTAATCAGATACGCTATCAAAATAAGTGAAAAAGAACAAAATATCTGATGAGTTCAAACATAAGATTGAACGTCATTTCTCATAATTACTCACTCCGGTAAATAAAAATGCAGCAATGGAATAAAAAAGCAGCTTCTCTCTCAAGTACTTCCACCTCGTCCCGTCCTCGAGGCCTTTTAAATGAGAGAATACGAATACTTACACATTACTTACAAGGGCTTATAAGTACAGCTACTGAGTTCACAGCGCTACGGTACTTCGGCTTACTTTAAATGACCTACAGCAAAGGCAAGGAAGGAGCATCAGCCGCCGCACTAGTTCTCTCGCAACCCCCTTCCCTTCACTACTGCGACAGCGGGCGGACCGCGGGCGCCTCTAGAGGGACACGATCCGATCCTTTGACGAAGGATAGCACAGCAGGACCGGAGTCGCGAGAAAGGGGTCGCAGGCGCCTCTACAGATATAGGATCCGACCCTAGATGGCGGATAACACAGCAGGAGCGACACTGCGAGAGAGAGCAGGGCCTAACGCCTCTACGGGGATGGAATCCAACTCCTAGACAGATGAAGGATAACCGAGAAGGACCGAGGTCGTGGCCCAGTAAGGCCGGCGCCGGATGCCTGTACCGGTCATGGCCTGCGACGAGCGAAACGACTCACGAGGGGCAGGCAGGAGCAGCTCAGGCGGGTCGTGGCGTCGTCGCTCACGTCCGACCGCTGGGACCACTTCGGGAGGAGAGGCTTCATTCCTTTACGGATCTCCTACATCGGGAAAATCTAAACATTTCTACTGTCTCCACGAAAAAAAATGTTTTTTCTTTCTATCCTCTGATAACACAATAAGCAGACAAAAACGTAAATCACTTTACACAGCAGAAAACCCAACTGAAAAAAATAAAACCCCTACACACAACCCCACCC
>NC_051409.1:26196744-26197056 GCF_015228065.2 Penaeus monodon | reverse complement strand
AACACATTTAACTCACGGATTTGGTTTTCCTCGAGAAGAGCGAGAGGAGCGTGCGCCGCTTCTTGTCCTCCGGGTGCGAGATGGCCGCCATGGTGATGAGGTCGGTGACGGAGAGCGGCGGGGCACGGAAGTCCCGCGGCACCACACACACCTCCTGCAGCTGGTAGTCGGCGAGGGTGCAGCTGCCGCGTAGCTTCTCGTCCACGTTCACTGCGGGAGGGAGAGCACAGGGTGAGAAAGGAAAGCATGATGAAAAAAATATAACTATAATAAAAAATAAACAAAGTTCGCTGCGAAGGGGGAGGGGAGAAT
>NC_051409.1:26196283-26196482 GCF_015228065.2 Penaeus monodon | reverse complement strand
CTTCTCCCTCCCCTCTCCCTTTCCTCTCCTCCTTTCCCTCCTTCCTCGCTTCACCCTCCCTTTCCCTACCGCTCCCCTCTTCTCCTTCTTTCTAGCTTTCTCCTCCCTTCCCCCTCCCACCCTCCCTTCTCGCCCCCCCCCCTACGGGTCGAGGTCATCCATCATACCAACTCGCAGACGGTGATAACAAGTCAGGTTA
>NC_051409.1:26195798-26196264 GCF_015228065.2 Penaeus monodon | reverse complement strand
GTGCAATCCGTGACCTTCTTCCCCCCCCCCCCCGCCACCTCAAAAAATACGCGACACGACCTGTGAATCATGAAATTACGTAAACCTCCAGAGAATCACTGTTTTAGGCACTGTTCTCGGGAAAGCCCCTGATAAGCCAGTGCCTTTGTGAGCACAGGTGGACGAGAGTCAGCTGCGACGTCAGGAGCGTCGGTCTGGCATCCCACAGGAGTGCCCCGAGCGTCCCTTGGCAGCGGCTGCGTGGTGATAGAGGCAGCGAAAAGGAGATCGGTAGAAACAAGAGAGAACAATGAACAGAAAATCAATGTAAATGATAAATAATGATTGAAAAAAAAACAAGAAACACAAATGAGAAACAGAAATAACCAGATGAAAAAAAACACGAGAAAACATACACACAGGAACAAAAAAGACAATAAACTGAAACAACAAACAAGCAGATATTGCCGCACACACAGACGTACAA
>NC_051409.1:26195599-26195762 GCF_015228065.2 Penaeus monodon | reverse complement strand
GGGCACTCACAGCACCTGTTCCAGAGAGACTGTGGCACAGGGCACGAGGCCTCAGGTAGGTCCTCGAACCAAAACAATGGCCCATTACACATTATGCTTCCCCACGTCTTTCTTCAAACTTTTCTCGTTTCTCCTTTCGTCCGTCCGCATTTGCTTCCCTCTC
>NC_051409.1:26195082-26195276 GCF_015228065.2 Penaeus monodon | reverse complement strand
TCGGCCTCTAAATGAACGTCGTAGGTCTCCACCTTTACGTTTTCAAATCTGTCACGATTAACTTTACACATATAATCCCTGCGGTATGCCAACAACGAAAAAAAAATCATTTACATTTTCCACATAATGTCACAGCGAATCGGAAAAAACAGAACCCAATCCCCACGCAACAACCACACAGGACCCCATTAGCA
>NC_051409.1:26193978-26194997 GCF_015228065.2 Penaeus monodon | reverse complement strand
CCACCTAATCACGCCTAATTAAACGCACACCAATAATATCCTCAGGCAACACACCCGCAGATCCTCGGAGGCAACGAGACCTCGAATAATAATAACGGCGATTGCACTTGAGTCTCCTGTTTGTAAATCTCCACTAGAGTTACGCCGCGTTCGCTGCTCGACTACTCTCGCCAGGCCAAGGCGCGATGGCCGGAGTTAAACACGCCATAATTCTGTTATCCGTATCGCTTTTATCTCACTGATACGCCTTTCTGTAGCCCTTATCGCCGTGTGTCCGATACAGGAATTCACCAGGGCATATCGGAGAAAATCCTTCTGAAAATGGGGACGAGAGACGATGCCGTATTTCTAAGTCCTTATTGAAGAAATGAAACACGCTAAAAAGAGAAAGATAAGCAAAGCACGAACTTCCCTTAAACTTACGCCAGCGAAGTCACTACAAAAAAAGAGACATCGAATTCCTTCATTCGATTAAAAGACAACAATTCGTGATAAGGTGATGACGTCACAGCTCGGAATCTCAGGACCCTCAAATTACGGAGGTGAGGAGGGGGGGGGATAGAGGAAGAGATGGGGCGGGGGCCGGTAAGGGGGGGGGGGAAGAGAGAGAGAGAAGAGGGAGAGAAAAGAGAGATGGGGGTGGCCGGTATGGGGAAGAGGAGGGAGAGAAGAGAGCTGGCGGGGTGGGGGGTGGGGATAGTTATATGGGGGAGAGGAGGGAGATATGAGAGACATGGGGGTAGGGGGAAGAGTAAGAGAGAAATAAGGGAGGTAGCAGGTAGCGCGGAGATGGTGAACAGAAGAGATGGGGAGGGAAAGCAAAGAGAGAGAGAGAAATATCTTATCTAACAAGTTATCGTAATCGCATTTCTTGCCTCTCCACCTCCCCTCCCCCTCCCCCCCTTGTAAAAATCTTAAGAAATCACACTCAGGTCACAACACGAGGCAGACATAGCATGAGGTTACAGAGGAACAGCAAAAGAACGATAAGAACAGAGACAAAAGATTAATAACAGTCT
>NC_051409.1:26193738-26193956 GCF_015228065.2 Penaeus monodon | reverse complement strand
TAGCATTTGACTATAAATAAGGAAACAAACAATTGAAAACTAAATTTCTGCAGAAGCTCTCCTCCATCGCTCGGAAATGCGGAAAAGTCGAGGCGTGTGTTGGGGAGGGGGGAAGGGGGAGGCACGTACCCCATGGCCTCAAACATATGAAAGAAAAGATAAGTATTTGTACAAAGACCTGTTTATAACGTGCAGCATAACCAAAAATGAGTGGCATT
>NC_051409.1:26192423-26192861 GCF_015228065.2 Penaeus monodon | reverse complement strand
AGCTGTAATTCCTCAAGACGTCATCCCGCGTTACAGAGCGAGGAGTAACAAAGACGATGAAATGAAACGCGTAACAACCAGGGTGTTTATGTAACGCAAAGTCACACGATAAGAATAAGAATGCGTGCGCTCGATGTAAGCTGGAAGTGTGTAAGTATCTAAATATGTAAGTATCTAAATAATATGTAACTATGTAAGTATGGAAGGTAAACGTTGGAGTGTGTAAGTACTTACTGATGTAAGTATGTAAGTATACAAGCAAGCATATGAGTATGGAAGATAATGGGTGGAAGTATGTGTGTCTGTATGTAAGGAAAGAAACATTAAAGGTTAAGGATAGAAGTATGTTTGATGTAAGTATGTATTTAATGGAGAATAAAGGAGATGAGAGAGATGAGGTGGAAGCTGGAGAAGGGGGGCGGATGAAAGAAAAAAACG
>NC_051409.1:26191672-26191909 GCF_015228065.2 Penaeus monodon | reverse complement strand
CACAGAAAGAAAAACAACTCCAGGAAAATACATTTCCATTTGTAACAAAAAATAACAATAAGCAATAAAAAGAGAGAAAAAACACAATTAGGCCACTTTCGCTTATTTTTTGCCACAGCCTTCCAAGTGAGTCATCTCATATAATGCTGAAAAAATGTAAAAATGATAAAAATAATAGAATAAAAAGCTTAAACACAGCCAGGGAAAGAGGCCTCGGCCCCTTGTCCAGAGAGTAGA
>NC_051409.1:26191103-26191470 GCF_015228065.2 Penaeus monodon | reverse complement strand
TGAAAGAAAGTTTGAGCAAATTATGCAAATTACTAGTGTTGCCGAATTGCATTAATTCACAAATGTCTCTAAAGGACTAAAAACATATAACATGATCCCTTATTAAGATAACGACAATAAAAACAACAGACAACCTCATGCAAATGGAAAAAAAATAATAATATATACACATGCTTACTCACGTGGAAGAACATGAAGAGCATAAGGAGATGATGATGATGAAAACAATGAGATGGAAAGGATAAAAAGAGTAGGAAAATAAAATAACACAAAAGGAGAAAACAACAACAAGCATATGAGAAAACATAACTACAACCCTAGGCCTAAGGCAAGAGAGACGCAGAGGGCTAAATGCTCATATGTTTTA
>NC_051409.1:26190550-26190726 GCF_015228065.2 Penaeus monodon | reverse complement strand
CATTATCACAAACTTTCATGTTCATAGTTATGTATCCACCTTATTTCGGACAACTAAGTGTGTCTCTTCCATAGAAAATCAGAAGCCGTGAAAGAACGCGAACAGAGCACATGCAGAGGGGAAATGATAACAATGACAAATGAGAAAGCACGGAAGGAAGAGTGAATACAAAACGG
>NC_051409.1:26190032-26190472 GCF_015228065.2 Penaeus monodon | reverse complement strand
TATTATTAATAAAATACGCCCTCTCGCATATATTTCCAACTTAACGAACCAAAGCCCTCTCAGCAAGCAAGCACGAACAAGTATAGCCTAACAAGCGTTATTTCAAGCGGCGAAGGACGCTGAACTGACAGCTCTGTTGAAAGCCGACGACGCACATGTGGCAATTGCAACTTCTGCGTCATTTAGCTTCAAGAGCTTCTGACAAGGGCTCATGGGTGTCGTTTACATAAATCTGTCGTTTTTTAGCCGTTGGTGACAAGGCCAGGGGGGGGGGGGCAGCGAGATCGCCAGGGATGACGTCATCCTTGCACGCTCGGCACCTGGTCACTTGCACGGGGAAGGTGGGAGGCGCGGAAGCTGCGGGAAGCGCACGAGCTGACCGTCCCCCGTGTGATTTTCATCTAATAGAGATTTTATGATGAACGAGAGGAAATCAGAGG
>NC_051409.1:26189590-26189832 GCF_015228065.2 Penaeus monodon | reverse complement strand
TATGCCAGTCCTAGGAACAATGCCTAGCCAACACCCCCCACCAGCCCCCACCCCGGCTACCACAGTGCCCTCTCCCCAAACCACAACCTTGAT
Source organism: Penaeus monodon (assembly GCF_015228065.2). Taxonomy (NCBI): domain Eukaryota; kingdom Metazoa; phylum Arthropoda; class Malacostraca; order Decapoda; family Penaeidae; genus Penaeus; species Penaeus monodon. Next base: position 26,189,739 of record NC_051409.1, on the reverse strand, counting down.
CGAAATCCCGTTGGAATGTGGCGTTCGTGGTCTGGCACTGTGGCACCCTTTATCAGCTATGGTGACACTGGCTGCCTCGATATTCCCGGGGATGTTAGGCAACCATGACCTGGGTATATTTGTACGGTTCTGTACACGTATTTCAGATT
>NC_051409.1:26189408-26189513 GCF_015228065.2 Penaeus monodon | reverse complement strand
TCTTATTAGCATATTTCAAGAAAATAATATCCCAAAGATGCTGAATTACTCCAAAGTACTCTAATATCCAACTAACTGGCAAGCATAAAATAAACATGAACACTA
>NC_051409.1:26189185-26189332 GCF_015228065.2 Penaeus monodon | reverse complement strand
CTACAAAACATTAACACTAAAAATACAATCGCAGTTCGAATTCTCTGTATACGATAATCACGCCTGGAAATTCTATGAGAAGTTGCCCTGGATAAGATAAGCGTTTAAGATCAAAGGAATTTCTCAAGGAGAAGATTAATGTGTACA
>NC_051409.1:26188698-26189132 GCF_015228065.2 Penaeus monodon | reverse complement strand
ACGTGTGTACATTTCCGGTGTTGTAGTAAAGTACATTACGCCATAGTGCTATTAACCAACCTCTACCTCGATTCTTTCTCTATACTAAAGAGGAAAAAATGTGTAGATGTTTATTGTATTGATCTTATAGTTTTTTATCCAACGCTAAATATTTTCTAATCGCCCCGTTAGCTAGACTGTCACGCCCGAATGCCAGTCTATACTATAGAAAATAGTGGAAATGAATGTTCAACAGCGAAATGAACAGTTGGGCAAATAATGCCACACCTGGTACCAATAGGCGCTGCAATTGCCTCACATCAACACGTGACTCACAATTTGCAGCTCGTCTCCTTTGCAAATATTCGCTGTTTTCAAGGTAAGCATAGTCAATGATGCATTCGTTTTTCGCTAAACAAACAAGGGATGGATATATACGCATGCACACCAGATGT
>NC_051409.1:26187876-26188107 GCF_015228065.2 Penaeus monodon | reverse complement strand
CACACAATCACGCGCGCTCAGGTGGGGGCTTCCAAGCCTAAAGTTCTCAGTACAGACCAACGAAACTCGCAAATACCTCTATGGGGGGGGGGGGGGGAGTCGGAGTCCATATGGGGGGGGGGGGAGTGATAAATAAACAAGACCACCAGGCCGGAAGTAAACAGAAATAATCCAAGATGTAGAACAATGAAACATAATTCTTCTCTAAATTTAGTTATAAACCATTCTTTC
>NC_051409.1:26187606-26187847 GCF_015228065.2 Penaeus monodon | reverse complement strand
CTGACAATTATTCACCTGCATTTATTCTTAGTTACAAACATAATCTAGCTTTGGACATTTAAGTAAATTACGACTCGCAACTCACGACTAAAACATGTAACGGACCTGTTGGTGGTGAAAGTAACATTGCGATAAAGATTAAGCCAGATTTCCAGCGTGTGGAAGACGCGGCAACGCCTTCAGTAAAAAGAGTTTGAATTTCAAAACATTTTCATCTCATTGTATGTTTTGCCTCTTATAT
>NC_051409.1:26187087-26187321 GCF_015228065.2 Penaeus monodon | reverse complement strand
AAAGGGCCAGCAACAATGTAAATCAATCGAGGGATCTGACCCAAGGCATAAAGAAGACGGCCGAAAATGGCTGCCACACCTCGCCAAGGAGTTTTATGACCAGAAATAATCCAATTGACTCGCAGCGTCGCGTCACCCCCCCCCCCCCCCAGCATGGCCCATTCAAGTGCAAATGTGCGAGGTGGAGAGGCCGCCGCGCCCGCGGGTTCAAGACGCGGTGGCACTGGGGAGATT
>NC_051409.1:26186432-26186790 GCF_015228065.2 Penaeus monodon | reverse complement strand
CTTATTTATAATCAGACAGCACGAGGATATGCAACGGATAGCTAGAATCTTCTACGTGGGAAGAAAAGGGAAAAAAAAAAATAGTGTAAGAAACGTAATGGGGAAAGTCTACCTCTAAGAATCGAGAGACAGGAAACGGAAGAATATGACGGAGACGACTTTTAAAAGAGATGTGAAGGGGAAGAAGAGGGAAAAAAACGATGGAAAGGAAACGAAGAGGAAGTACTGAGTGCCTGGGGAATATTTCCAAGCAAAAAGGACAGAGAAGCGAGAATATAGGAGGAAAAAGATGTCAAAAGAATTGAATAAGATTGTGGAGTATAATGCCATATGCAATAAAAACTGAGACATATGCTTA
>NC_051409.1:26185880-26185970 GCF_015228065.2 Penaeus monodon | reverse complement strand
CTGACAGAGAACAGCCTTGACAGGATGTTAAGACGAACGAAAGACAAACACCTAGAACTCGTGCTGCCACCCCCCCCACCCCATCTGCAC
>NC_051409.1:26185590-26185766 GCF_015228065.2 Penaeus monodon | reverse complement strand
CGCCAGAGCTACCTTATACCCCCTTATCCCCCCTCCGCCTGCTCCCCCGCCACCCAAGTGCACCGGCTGAAGGTTGCTCAGGGAAGCACAGTCCCCCTTCACTTCACCTTCATTAAGCCTCACTTTACCCCAGTTGTGCGCTTTTCTCACTCGCGGAAACCTACGTCACTCGGTGG
>NC_051409.1:26183756-26184919 GCF_015228065.2 Penaeus monodon | reverse complement strand
TATATCAAATTCAAATCATCGTCTTCAAATTAGCAAAAAAAAAAGATACGAAAGAAAAGTGAGTAATTGGCATCTAAGAAATGCAAATATACAGTTAAAACGAAAAGAAAAAACAATGGCGATAGCGCGAAAATATTTGAACATTCCGGAGCACTTTTAATTGTTCGCGATTCCTCTTCTTCCCTCTTCCGTTTGCATGTTGTTGTTTTTTTCTTTCTTTTCGTGTTCAACATTCTTGCGTTCTCCAAATTATTGTTCTCTTTCGTTCCTCATTATTCCGTCAATTATACAGCATAACTCGTCGAGAAAAGTGGGCTATCGTGAGCATCGGCGTGGAATGTGGATCGGCCGCCACTCGTGCGAGGGCCCCGATAAGACAGGGCGGCGTGACGGACCTCTCGAACCCTGAAAGTTTTATGTCACCGCAATGGCTATGTGAAGTTAAGTCACCATCGTGAGCAACAAAAATAATACCAATAACAGCAGCAGTAGCAACAACAGCCTGAAAACAGAAAAGACTTGCCTCAGGCCGACAGCGACAGTTCCCCGCGTCCCCATTCCGCGGGGCTGCCGCAGGCCCCGCTGGCGGCCGGCGAGCACCCGCAACACCAGCCATGCAGAGGGCCATGCAGACACTTGCATGATGAGTATGCACGGAGTCCCAATAAACCCAGCAACCTCCCCGTTAGCCCGCCATCGCCGCCATGAATGAATCGCCGAGCAGGCAGCCGAGCGGAGCGGCGCAGCGCCAGCCGGCCACAGGCATATGGCCGCGGAGTTCAGCTCGCTCAGCGCCGCCGCCGCACGAAATGCCGGGCGCGTGCGTACGCTCCAGGAAGCTGAGCACTTCCGCTTCTGCCGAGGCGAGCCTTCTTGCCCGACCCTTTCCTTACGCACGTACAGAGGAATCCTTCATCCTTCGGGCAGCGTTCCTCCGCCCGGCGGGATCCTGAGCCGGGCTCGACCACCGGCTTCCGTTGTGGCTCATAACCTTTCTTGCAGATACTATACTTTGGGCCGCCAACAGTTATAAAAATAACGGCAGAGACGAAACTCGAGCACGAGCATGAAATTCGTCTATAAAATAATATAAATATTAATCATCCGATTCCCACGGCGACGCAATGCATCTTCATTACATAACCCACTTTCCGCCGACGAGG
>NC_051409.1:26183584-26183708 GCF_015228065.2 Penaeus monodon | reverse complement strand
GGCACGGCGTTCCCTTCTTTCTCGTTACTTCTTCACCCTTGCGTCACCATCACCGAAGGACCACAGAATACATGCAAACCCAACTTCGCCACATATGCTGCCACCGACGGAGCCACATATTCTA
>NC_051409.1:26182964-26183257 GCF_015228065.2 Penaeus monodon | reverse complement strand
CCTCTCCTCCAGTAGCACGAGCAGGAAAAGGCGCGGATCCCGAAGGACTTTCGCTGCAGAGAATATCAACGCTGTCTCCTGCGGGTGAAAGGGGCTCTTGCCTGGGCGTGGCTTCTACGCCGCATTCTTCCGGCGTGATCTAGTTGCTAGCAATAATTAATAGCAAGTGCTATACGAGATACGTATCTTTCGAAGACCCTCACCCTAAATCTTTAATAAACCACCGTCTTATATTGTCAAAACTACGCGCACAAAATATAATCCGCACATCTCTCTTATCCAATCACATCCAC
>NC_051409.1:26182403-26182932 GCF_015228065.2 Penaeus monodon | reverse complement strand
CACAGGATGGAAATACTGCATACATAAATAATACTGTGTATCATCCATGTTCATCACAACCACAGCACCCCTCGTGCGGCCACTGTTGCCATTCTCTGAATTTGCAACACTGCAGGTCCTCGATTTTTTCAAAGTTTCGTTTGCTTTTTGTGTTTATGTGATTTTCCGTTTTATTTCTAAAGTTCTGCTCTTGGTCTACGAAATAAACATGCTTTGAAAGTTCCATTCAATTTTTTCCGAACTTCTACATGTTAAGTTTCCTGTTCTTTTCAACGAAACATTATTATAATAGGCTTCGTCGATCTGTAGCTTAATTATATGCAGTATTTTCGTCGTTCGCAAACCTAACTTTCGTCTGCAAACACGACGCAGTGTGATCTCTCGTTGTACGGCATCCGTGGCGCTTCCCTGCCTCTCTTTATCAGTGTTTTGTCTATCGCCTTTCACTCATTTCTCATCTCTTCTCTACGTTCCATCATCCAAGGGGTTTTTGTTTGGGTTGCATCACCGTCACCTTCTTACCTTTTTT
>NC_051409.1:26180838-26181191 GCF_015228065.2 Penaeus monodon | reverse complement strand
CGGCGCGCATCCTCCAGAACTTCTCAAAACAAACAAAAATCGAAGAACAGGAGCGACTTCCTTTTCGCTCACCCCCCCCACTTTCCCCCTTAATCACCTTCCCCCTCCCCCCCTCTTCCCTCCCCCCTTCCCCATCTACCCCCTTAAACACCCTTACCGAAACTCCTCTCCCTTCCCCCTCCCTTACTCCTACCCCCTTAATCTTCCTTACCCACCCACCCCCTCCCCACCCTCCCCCTTAAACTTTCTTACACCCACCCCTCTCCCCCTACCCCCTAAGACATCCTAACCCCCACCCTCTTCCCCCCCCTCCCCCCTCCCCGACCTACCTCCTAAGAAACCCATACCCCAGT
>NC_051409.1:26180192-26180280 GCF_015228065.2 Penaeus monodon | reverse complement strand
AATATATCAACACCAACGGCCGCCCAGAAACCCACCGGAACGAAGGCGACCCGAGACAGGGAGCGGAGGAAAGAAGGAAACGGAAAAA
>NC_051409.1:26179267-26179761 GCF_015228065.2 Penaeus monodon | reverse complement strand
ACCGAGACCACCACAATGCCCCTCCCTCTTATGACCCTCAATCATAGTACAGGTTACTGGACGACCTAATGGAGAGGGGGGGGCGTAGGGAGAAAGGAGGGGGTAGGAAAACGGGGAAAGAGAGGGAGAAGGAGGAAGGAGGGAAAGGGGAGGGGGGAAGGAAGAAGGAGGGGAAGGAGAAAGGGAGAAGTAGGGGAAGGAAGGAGGGGAAGGAAAAAAAGAGGAGGGAAGGGAGAAGTAGGGGGAGTAGGAGAGGGAGAAGGGAGAAGGACGGGGACGGGGAGGGGAGGGAATCTCTGGTCATCTTGACTTCATCCTCTTCCCGCAGCCTCTTCTTCTTCCCTTCGTCAGCTTCTATCCTTTGATCTCGTACTTATCCTCCCACGTGAGAGATACAAGAAACAGATGAAAGATGCTGATGTAATATAACCTCACTCTTTTTCTCTCACAATCCAGGCGAACACAAGGTAAGGGGGGTCAGGAGAAGTGATCGA
>NC_051409.1:26178693-26178928 GCF_015228065.2 Penaeus monodon | reverse complement strand
CAAAATGAAAAACAAAACCCCATAAAATTGGTCAGGTCCACGAAAGCCTCACGAATCCTTACTCCCTCCCCACCCCTTCCCCCTTCCCCCCACCTCTGTCACACTTCATGACTATCGTAATAACAGCAATTCCCCCCCCTCTTCCCCCTCCCCTACTCCTTCTTTCCACTGCTTGCTATCTCCTCCTCCCTTCCCCTGTTTTGCCTACCCCCCACCTCCATTTCCAGTTTACATT
>NC_051409.1:26177414-26178525 GCF_015228065.2 Penaeus monodon | reverse complement strand
GCGCGGCCACAGCGGCCGGGCGCCGCCAGGACGGGCCGAGGCTCCTACCTTCGCGAGGCGAGAGCGGCGAGGGCCTCCATGACAGGGCCCGCCGACCGTGCGTGCGTGGAGCTGCCTCTTTACTCTTCACTTCGGGCCGACGGCGAGGTCGTGGCCGCCGCGTGCACCGACATCCAGACTGCCGACCAGACCGACCGCTCAAATGCCGCCGCGGCTTTTCCACGAACCGCCACGAGATGCTTGGCTATCACGGAGGGTCTGCCTCTCGCACTCTCGCAGAACAAAGCTTCAAACGTCTTGGCAAGATGGAGCTCTTTAACGCCTCTTTGATACCATTTATGCCTCTCTATGCATATTCCGCAAGGGGCAATATTGTGCCACATGTAATATCACTTAGTGTAATTAATTTATGCCTGTGCTTCGGAGGAGGAGAACATTCAACACACTTTCAAAATCAGGATTCGAAAAGCATCAAAAATATATTCTGTATATATTCACTCTAGTCAGTCCTCGTGAAAACACTTATATGCGGACACCTTTTCAATGGATTCCTTTAAATTGTCCTTCTAAAACAACCATTTGTCACCGGACTGTTTGCACATAACTCCGCAATGGCTACGAATCATGTTTCAGTAACACTCAAAAAACACAATCGCATTATCACCATCATCCACATTCACCCATCTTAGCGCCATCGTTCACCCACGTCACTCCATGCACGTTCACCCACGTCACGCCATGCACGTTCACCCACGTCACTCCATGCACGTTCACCCACGCTCGCCCTTTCACACATTCCCGACCAGCACGTCGACAGCTACCCGGGCGAAGGGCTCGCGGCTCTCTCACTCCGGCCGACCGCGCAGACTGACGGGCGAAGTGACGGCGCTGCGGCTCCCGGAGAGTCCGCTGGACGCGAGCGCCGACGGACTGCGATACTTTCCGCTCCGAGACGCCCCACTTTGCGACCGATGTACAGGGAAGTCGTGACCGCGTGCACTTACACACGCGCGCGCTCGCTCGCTCGTCCAGCGGCCTCTATGGGCGATACACACCGCTCTTTTCCTCTGTCTGGCTGGATCTTTCTCTCCCACCCTGATATTCTCCCTTA
>NC_051409.1:26177086-26177257 GCF_015228065.2 Penaeus monodon | reverse complement strand
CCATGCAATCGCGTAGCTTCCTTGAGCTGAATGCCGGAGTAGCGCTGACTTGGAAATGGCGTCGCGTCTGTATGGCCGTCACGTCCCGAGAGAAAGAAGGCGAGAAAAGAAGGATGGGAGGAATGCGCGAAACGGGGGAGAAAACGGAGGACGTGAAGCGGTGTTGGTGCA
>NC_051409.1:26176486-26176776 GCF_015228065.2 Penaeus monodon | reverse complement strand
TAGGCGGGAGTGAGGCAGTCAAGGCCTAGTCTCGCTCACGCACGGGGGGCATGGCAAGATGTATGATAAACCAGGAGACAGAGACGAATGGAGAATTAACAAGCGGGCCGATCCCAGTGCGCGCGGATGGCGAAATCCTGTTCTCCCGACGCAGGCGCTGTGGCAACAGTCGCCGGGGCGCTGGCGACACCACGCTACACTAGCTTCAACTGTCTAATGGCGTCGATGGAGTGTTTATGATCATTGCCTATAAATGCGGTGGTGACGGGGTGGGTATTTTGAACAGTGAG
>NC_051409.1:26176166-26176433 GCF_015228065.2 Penaeus monodon | reverse complement strand
ACGTATGCGTGAGTGTGTTTCCTTTCCGATTATGCCACACGTACCCGATATAAAAGACGTTCCCTGACGAACGTCCTTCCTCGAACGCACATGGAATTCTGGCCATGAGCCCGCCCCCCTCCCCCCGGCCGCCGCGAGCCACTTCCCAGCCCAAGCACGCGGCCCCCGAGCATGACGGGGACGCCTTAATGAGCGTTTCCAGGCATAGCTCACCGCGGCAGGTGATGGGCGATCGGCAGGCTGCCCGCACCCACGCCAGCCAGGAAT
>NC_051409.1:26175117-26176134 GCF_015228065.2 Penaeus monodon | reverse complement strand
CACGGAGACAGGTGGACCGAGACCCGGCCGCCCACAATCGCAACGGTACCGACGTCGGATACGGATTATAGGCACCGATCCACCTGCGCCCGAACACGTCCGGTGGAACGCCAGCAAACACACGCGGGCGCCTCTGCATGCCGGCCACCCCCGCCAGGCCGCCCACACGCCATGCCGTTAAGTTACACCTCCGCCAACCCGCCTAAGATAGCCGCTCTCCCGCCCGCCTCTCCGTCAAGGCACACCCCGGCCTCCTCGCCCGGCCCTCCCTCGCTCATGGGGCATGCGTGGGCAGAGCGAGACCGAAGGCCAAGACTCATGCCACAGTACATGCCCATCATTATCCCTTCATGACCAGAATACCTTCCTGATAAGTCCGGACTGAAGACCATCGCGCGGACCACACCACAGATAATAGGTCTGTCCTTTTCTAATGAAAGCTGGGAAAGACGGTCGCAATGCCTCGTTCCTTGACCACATAGAAGAATAGTCGAAGGCTTTATACACCAAGTTCGTTTAAACAGAAAAAATAGTATACCCGTGTCTTATTTATCTATTCATTATCTCTTCTCAACAAAAGCTAGAACGAACGAACCCCTCTCTCGTAATGTCAGCCAAGCCCAGCGGAACACCCTCGGCACAAGCATCACCAGCGCTACCGCACCCACTTCCCTTCGCTGTTCGAGCCTTACTCATCCACCTGTCCCTTCCTCATACCAACCAACCCCCGTCCACGTGTCCCTTCCTTGTACGCACCAACCGCCCTTCCACCTGTTCCTTCCACATACTAACCAACCGGCCATCCGCCTTACCCACTTCCCTTCTCACTTCTAAATCATTCATCCACCTCCCTTCCTCATACCAACCCACCGCCCTTCCACCTCACCTACTATCCGCTTCCGATACCTACTCATCCACTACCAACCATCATCGCACCCACGTCTCTGCTCATGTCTACCTCTCTACCACAATGACAAGCAGCCACGATGATGCCAGGTGCTGACACGGGGAGGGAGG
>NC_051409.1:26174627-26174805 GCF_015228065.2 Penaeus monodon | reverse complement strand
GGAGCTGAAAATATAAATAGAGGGTGTGAAACAATCAGAAAAAAAGGAAGATACCAAATATGAAATCCAAAACAAACTAACGATATCAGACGAAGACGAAAAAGAGGAAAATACGAAAAAGGAAGAACAAGAACAAAAATTAAACAGAGAACAACAGAATATCTAGAAGGCGCCCCCA
>NC_051409.1:26174092-26174526 GCF_015228065.2 Penaeus monodon | reverse complement strand
GCCACCAGAGAGAGAGGAATTCGGACCGGCACCAGCCCAAAAGGCCGAATCGCGCCCAATCAAGCCCTCGATTGGCAGTTCGAGATCGCCTACCAAATCAGCAGGTGTATCCGCGGCCTGATTGGCGATGACAGCATGATTGGTGCGTCCGGCGCTCAGGACCCCCGGCGCGTGGCGGAGAGGAAGAATGCTGGCAGAAAAAAAACACTACTTGAAACCTATGAGGATTATCTCTCCATCGAATTTATTTTATCACTCGTGTTTTTTTTTTCTTGTCTTTTATTAAAGCGGTGGAGTCTTTTGCTGGTCGTCGGGAGGAATGCGGTGACCACCCGGACGCTTTTCCGAGGCGCTGTCAACCACGCATGCCGAAGCTCTTCTGTTTTCGCGAGAGCATTCCGTTGGCGGCGAACAAAACGAGCTCTCCCATTAAG
>NC_051409.1:26173851-26174069 GCF_015228065.2 Penaeus monodon | reverse complement strand
CGAACCGGGATATAGAGAACTCCGAACCGGGATCAGATCCTGCGGTTCGCTTTCCCTCGTGCCGCTGCTTCGCCGTCGGTTCGCCGTCGGTTCGCCCGCCCCCGTGGCCACCGCGGCGCTACTTACGGCCGTCGTAAAGTCACGTTCCTGCACATCTCGGCGGACTTCCGGTGCCGTCCACTTCGCTCGCCGCTCTGCATGTACTCTTGACGTCGCCC
>NC_051409.1:26172914-26173815 GCF_015228065.2 Penaeus monodon | reverse complement strand
GATTCTCTCGTTTTATTCGTGGCCTTTTAAGAGAACTTGTCTTTCTTTATCGACGCCATTTCCCCCTCATCTTACATTCTCCTTAATCGCTCCATCAATCTTCCCATACCTATTATCACAATAGGCTCCTTCCTCCTCCATCCAATTATCAAATTATCGCTTCTTACATTTCCTTTGTCCGATATCCCATTTCCTTACACCCAGAATATCCCTCCTTATATTTCCTCAGACCACTATCCCATTTCCTTACACCCAGAATATCCCTTCTTATATTTCCTCAGACCACTATCCCATTTCCCTTACACCGAGATTACAACCTCCTGAATTTCCTCATACCAATATCCCATTCCCTTACACCGAGATTACAACCTCCTGATATTTCCTTAGTCCGCCCCCCCCCCCACCACCCACAAGGTCCTCCGCGGGTGGTCTTCCTCCAACATCTTTATCACGACTCCAGCTGATTCATCATGTGCGAACTATACACGAGAAGTCACTCCGCCTCGTCAGGGTCAACTTGCCCTGAATAAAGACGAAAAGACTTTTTTTTTTTTTATTCGGTGTGGGGTCGAGTGAGCAAACACATTTTTTGCAGATTTGTGCCAACGAGAAGGATTCAGCCATCATGAACATCATCCATCACCATGCAACTGAGGACCTGCATCGCCGTGGGGGATCAAACGCCGCATAACGTGGCTTCTGTTACTATGGGGAGAGAGGACGCCGCCCACCCGATGCTCTTTTGTTTTCGGGGGAGATTCCCCTCTCTGGGGTGGGGGGCGCTATTTAACATTCCATTTATCGCAGAAAGAAAGAATCCAGTAACGAAAACCGCATCCACATGAATCAACACATATCGTTCGAGCAAATAATTCAAATCTTAAAAAAAAAACTCTTTCCC
>NC_051409.1:26172459-26172891 GCF_015228065.2 Penaeus monodon | reverse complement strand
TGATCGCCTATTCATCATTCATATAATAACAGGAAAAAAAAAACGGTAACGAAAACCGCATCCAAATGAATCTATACATTTCGTTCGGGCAAATAATTCAACTCATGAAAGAAAAGAAAAGAAAAGAAAAAGCCCCGGAATCTAACCTACCCCCATGTTCCTTATCCCTCCCCGCCATGGTGACCCGCCCTCTCTAAAAAATAAAATAAAAAGGAAACCTCCACGTGTTCCGTTTCTTCCTCCAAAAGGCGGACCTCCACAACAGCACAATAAAAAAACCCGCGCAAATTACACACGAGCCGTTCGTCCACCATAAAGCCTCAGACCCACACGCAGCCGAGGCAGCTCGGCCGGGCAGGCTGACCCGCCGCAGAACCTCGCTGTCGTTAAACTACCCTCGCTATTCGCTTTAAAAATAAAAGGATAAATAGA
>NC_051409.1:26171616-26172175 GCF_015228065.2 Penaeus monodon | reverse complement strand
TTACCCTATTTAACACGAAAACGCCAACCCAAGGTTATGACACAAGATACCCATTAACGAAGAGCCTGAATACTAGACTTAAATGGCCTGTAAAAGAAGAAGCAGGAAAAGAATAAATGGGTGAAAAAGACAAATGAAAGGTTATTATGGCTGATGAAGGGTGGCACAATCGGGCCCCCTCGCCGCTGCGCATCCCGACCTTCGCTTGAGCTGCGTTCGCGTCCGTTCCTCTGCTTTGGATTCCGCTTAGCTGACGTTCGTCGGGTATAACAAGTGTCTGGATGAGGCTTAAACGACTGGATACAAATACAATAGGCTTGCTAATTGTAACATGTATGTATCGTGACACTTAAATGAAAGAATTGAAAATCGGAATTTGACAATGAAATCTGCCTGCGTGTATTGCATCAAAAAACGCAATTGTTTAACTACATTTCCGAGGGGGGAGAGGCAACTGGAGATAAAACTTAAATACTTTCAGTGGAATACTGCGCAATACAAGTTAGTTTCTTTATGCAATTTAGTGAAAAAAAAAAGGAAAAGCATACATACAGACGGA
>NC_051409.1:26171150-26171541 GCF_015228065.2 Penaeus monodon | reverse complement strand
ATGGATAAATCTTCATTTTTTGCGTTTTGGTCTTATTCTACCAATTTAATTCTACATCTTAAATTCTATACCATGAAATCTGTAATGCGATCTTGTTCTTCTCACAAAATTTAAGCTCGTATCCCTTCTGCCAAAATACCGAAGAAATCGGCTACGTCGTACTCCTCACTTGTGTCATCACACGATTTATTCACGCTAATTACAATAATCTATTCTGTTCCAAAATTCAACTCGACCCTTCAAAAACGAAAATCGTACACTACTCCACGTAAGCGACGATTTTCTCACGGCTATCATGTACAATTTACTCCCATTTTTTTGCGCAAGAATAACAAACACAATTTCGAGCCCGAAATTTCAGACACGACAAACATGTAAACAACATTAGCGG
>NC_051409.1:26169955-26171108 GCF_015228065.2 Penaeus monodon | reverse complement strand
CCCCTCTCTGACACACAGCCCGAAGCGGCGCCATTTCCCTCTGCGTCACATCGCCCGAGGATATTATGATTACATTCCTGTATTCTCTTTTTTTATTTTCTTCTTCACTGCTGTGGTGTGCTCTGAGACGGAATTATGGGAAAATATTCTTCCGGAGCTTGTATTTCCGGGGATATTCCCCCCCCCCCCCTCTTTAGTCTTCTTAGTTCCAGCTCGAAAATTTGATACATTTTACGTGCGTTTGGAAATTTAGTCTTATCATTTTCTTACGTTCGTAATGCATCTTATCTTCTTAAACGACCCAAGTTTTAAGAAATCACACAGGGACCCCATTTCTAACACACGCAAAAAAAGGCTGCATATATCCTGTCTGTTAAAGTCAAACGCCACTGTAAATCACGGTAATACATTATAGTTCAAAGTTCAATGTGCGGCTAAAAAATAATCTCCCAGGGAAAATATTTACAATTACAGAAATTGAACAGAGCCATAATTTCTCTTCTAACACAAAATAAATGACAAACCCCCATATCCCGTCGCGTAATGCTTCTGAATCTTTTAAACTTCCTTGATGTATATTCATTTAAACGTATCCCATCCAGTTCGTTAAATTCTGAAGAACCATACAATGTTATCTGTCGATTACCGCCACTCAATATTAGTTACCCATCAAGACGTATCGGTTTTCTCTTATAGACGAAGAGGCTCCTTTTGAGGGGTGACTATAGCCTTTCGCTGGGACCGCTTGTTATATCACATGCACTAGGAAAAAAACAATAATGGAAATATACTTTATTCGACGAAACTTTAACCCACTGGGCATCGTCAAAAAAAAGAGAGAACGTTCAAAGCACAAATAAAAGATTCATGGATGTTTAATTCAATCTATAAAGTGACAGAGAAGGGAACTTTTTCTAAACCAAAGTTAATGGTAGAAAAAAATAAACAAAACCACAAAAAGAGATAAAAACAACTAAACCTCCTTCATGCACGACAGAAGGAACAAAACAGGAGCAAAACAACAAAACACACCTTTCATAAAAAATAATTTTGGTAATTATTAAACTTTTTCTACCAGCACCGTCATCACAACCACCACCAACAGAGAAATCAACAGAGACCAATTGGTGAACTGACCTGGATGTCCATCAGA
>NC_051409.1:26169286-26169929 GCF_015228065.2 Penaeus monodon | reverse complement strand
CTTGTCCTGAATATCGAACAGAAAAAAACACAAACAAAATCGGAACTAAAAAAAATGGAAACTGACTTGGATGTCAAACAGAAAAAAAAACTTAGCTGGACGTCGAAAGGATGTCGAACAGAAAAAAAACAACAGCCCAAAAAATCGGAACTGACCTGGATGTCGAATCTCGTGGTTGTCGAGGTCGAGACACCGGTCCTTGCACACCATCGTCAGGACGTCCGAGATGAGCGTCTTGGGAGGCACCCGGTACACCGCCAGCTGATTTCTCGGAAGGTTCACCTGTTCGGAAGCACCGCCAGCACCTCGTTAATATCCGCCTTATACATGGAGGCTCAGGAACGGTATATTTCTATGTTTTGGCCAATTTGGGTATTATTTTCACTTTACTGAAAGTACATGGTCATATGTAACGGTCTATTACTAATCCTTTTTTTGGCATATGCATCACTACTGGTCATCACTAACATCTAGGACACATTTAACGGTTCTATGGCTTCCCTTCGTTAATGCAGATGACAAAGGACCCACAACTTAGATCCACATTCTCGTTAATTGCAGTATTTTAATCATACTAATCTACAGAAGCTGCATTCTCTTTAAGGACATTTCCCATCAACCCATGAACAATTAATGAAATATT
>NC_051409.1:26168210-26169261 GCF_015228065.2 Penaeus monodon | reverse complement strand
CACTATATGTAGGTATATAAATACACAAAATAAAATGTTAGTAGGCATGCAAGGTGGTGATGTAAGAACACATGTGTGAGTGTCAATATACGTGTACATGCAGAGGTATACACAGTGTGTGAGGGTATTTACCACAAGTTGTTGCTTGTAGACGTATTCCTTAGGCTGCCATGTGCGTGGAGAGAAACACACAACAGAATGAAGATTGCAGAATGAGAGGAAGAACCAGAGAATAACAGAATTCTTACCTAGTACTTTGCACTAATTTCCTAACTCACTTTCCTTAGTTTTGGTACAAATGTTTAAACTTGATTATATCAGTTTCATACAAGAAGGATTTTAATGTCATTCAAATATATAAATTTTTATGATGTTACTGAGACCCTGTCTTGAAAGCTCAGTGGGAGAATGCAATGGATTAATATATTTATCCTAATGAACAATACATATTCTTTATGTTATTAATAAAAAACACATTCTTACAATGCCCTGGAATCCAAAAAAGTAAAAAAAAGAATGTCTTTTAAACAATAAAAATGCATATAAACAACCATCTAAATTCTAACAAATTTGCGTAAAAAACATGTAAGCTATAAAAGTTTCAAGTTAAGTCATCAGAATTTAAAAATCCTGAACCAAACCTGCATTTATCCTTTTATTTTATTTATTTATTTTTTTAATCTTACTTTTCTTCACTAGCGTTATTGTTTAGCGACCCCGTGTGAAAACTGGAGCCGTGTGGGAAAAATGTAAATGTAAGTCTGCGGAGTGTAAATGCCACCTATGAACTACAAGCATTACTGGCTGTCTTTCGGATGTATGATCAAATAGCTGTCACAAAAAGAATTACCTATGAAATCTAATTACGGTGTTAGGAAGCATCAACTCTACGCATGTTCGTTTTTTTTTTAAAATAAATTTATGTACAAACTACTTTATTCCCAACACCACTTGATTAATAATTACTCAACCCATTGTGAAATTCTATAGATATACCTGGAAACTTAAGCTAGTCTTTGCCTTACACTAACCCTCCAACGAAGAACAAAAC
>NC_051409.1:26167941-26168082 GCF_015228065.2 Penaeus monodon | reverse complement strand
GAACTCCCTTATCCTCCCCCAATCATGCTCCTTCCACGATGCCAGAAGGCCAAGACCTTCCTCTTTACTCTACTTCCCTCCACTTCCCTCCACCCCTTTCGAAGATTCCGATACCCCGCCCTTCCTACCCAACCCTGAGCC
>NC_051409.1:26167642-26167738 GCF_015228065.2 Penaeus monodon | reverse complement strand
ACACTACCTAAAAGGGGGAAGGAGGAAGGGAATAAAGAGATGAAGGGAACGCTAACCAAGGGGAGAGAGAGAGGAGGAAACGCTACATCCTGGCGA
>NC_051409.1:26167503-26167617 GCF_015228065.2 Penaeus monodon | reverse complement strand
ATCCGAAGAAGGGAACGCTACATAACGCAGTGGGGAGGGGAAGGAAGGGGAGTAATAATATCCGAAAGGGGGAACCTTACATAACACAGGGAGGGCTGGAAGATAACGTAACTC
>NC_051409.1:26166953-26167127 GCF_015228065.2 Penaeus monodon | reverse complement strand
CCACTCCGACCCACCTTGAGCCTGATGTTCTTCTCGATGGCCTGCGTGACGAGATGCGCGCGCCGCTTCTTCGCCTCCTCGTTGACCTTGTTCTTCGGGACGATGTGGATGACGTTGGTGTCGAGCGTCCCTGGGGGGGAGGGGGGGCGTTAGTCGGTCGGTCGCTTACAACGG
>NC_051409.1:26166352-26166560 GCF_015228065.2 Penaeus monodon | reverse complement strand
GTAAAGAATGTCGGCGGGCCAAAAGGCTTAGTTAATTCTACCTGGAGTGTTAAATCATGTCGGTATGTAAAGAAGCGTCAAAACAAAATGCAAAACAAATGGAGAGAATGAGAGAATGAAGACGATGATGCTGCAAGAGAAGGAAAGGGAAGGGAAAAGAGGATACAGAGGAGGGAACAGACGGAGAGGGATAACGATGGAGGACGAG
>NC_051409.1:26165503-26166211 GCF_015228065.2 Penaeus monodon | reverse complement strand
ATAAGAAAAAAGGGGGTGAGCTATCGTGACAATGGAGAAAACGAAAAATAGCGAAAATCGCAAATTAAGGAAATAAATCATGCGACTCAGAAACAACAACTAGAACCACAATAGAGTAGCAACGCGAAAAAGGGCCAGAATAAGGTAAAGGGCGGCCGGCCGGCGAAACGTTGCGTAATCGCCGCCCACAAAGGGCTAGCGAGCGCCACCGCCTCGGCCGCCTACCTGCCAATTACCGTCACTTACGTGGCACTTTTCTGACACGTGGCTGAGGCGTCACAATAGTGCCTAATTGTCACTCTGGGACGCTTTGATAGGCACTATGCTGAGTGATATGCTGTGGGCAACACATGGCGGCGGTCAGCGCTACTCTATGTTGCCATGTGGTGTGCCTCATTCGAACATGTACCGTAGGGTATGCTGCAATTTGGCAGTACAAAAGGCAACACCGAGGGGCAGCAATAAATGTTGCAACATGATCCTATACAGTACTATGTTTTTCATCAACCACCACAATGTTGCTTATGGTATAACTAGCACACACTCAAAAAGTACTTACAAAACTGCTTGCAATAAATAGTTTTTGTCTATCATTTGATATAATCACATAATAAGGAAATTGACACTTTAACAAGCAAAATAAACAAGCTGAACAATATAACACTTTACGGGGTCAATTTAAGTGCCACGATCTCGTACTGTGTATGT
>NC_051409.1:26165208-26165299 GCF_015228065.2 Penaeus monodon | reverse complement strand
CCTCAAACCAACTTTAGCTCCGGATGTTAATATAAACATGGTAAGCGAAATTTTATGGTTGAATATTGCAAGCGGGGAGGGAGGGACAGAA
>NC_051409.1:26164593-26165056 GCF_015228065.2 Penaeus monodon | reverse complement strand
TGGAGGGGGACGCACGAGCGAGATGAAGATGAAATGAGAGGGAGCACGGTGGATGCTATGTGCTGTTGCGTACGCACCGCATGTTTGAAATCAACATAGGACCAGATCCGGCACCCCTCCCCCCGCCCTCCCCGCGCCCCCGCGCCGCATTCCGCCCATATCTTCCGGGCCATCTGCCGTCCCCTTGTTCCTTTAAGCTCAACTTCATTAGAACTATTTCCCGTGCCGTTTGTCTTATTGTTTTATTGCACTATTTAGCTGATTAAAGATCAATTTCATATGAAGTGTCATGTGATAAAATGATATCTAATGCTCTGTTTACTCTCCATATACCATGAGTGGTGTAAAGATATACTTCATCCAATCAGCGTCAACAAGGTGCATGAATTACTCATCACTTCAGCATAAATTAACTGTTGACACAGTATCACGATGGCTATCGCTATACCATCATCTGCTCAGT
>NC_051409.1:26164158-26164332 GCF_015228065.2 Penaeus monodon | reverse complement strand
CGGATAAGCCCACATTTTAAGACAATTCATTCCCCTCGTTCCTCTAACCCTGAGTAATGGGGCTCCTCCTATGTATGACTTCCAGGCCCCGGCATTAGGACATCTTCCCTCACGTGGAGGATTCAGCGTCCTCAAACATATTCATGTTGTTGATCTGAGAAATGTATTCATCAC
>NC_051409.1:26163285-26163625 GCF_015228065.2 Penaeus monodon | reverse complement strand
ATAGACATAGAGGAGCGATGTAAAGGGGGGAAAGGGATAAGAGGAAAGAGGGGTATAGAGAGGGCCAAAACAAGGGAGAAAGAAGAAAGAAGGAGGCAATAATGTCCGGGAAGAGGAACGAGGGATGAAAAGACCCAGAAGAAGGAAAGAGAGGGAGGAAAACACAGAGAATGATAAATTACACAACGATATATTAAGCGAATAGAGGGGGTATAGCAATTTACTGATGAATAATATAAAAAGGCTAAACGTCAAAATTCTAATATACACATACACATGTAAACACATATGTACACATAAAGCCGCAGCCTATTCACACACACTAAGAGATGAATACTTT
>NC_051409.1:26162980-26163052 GCF_015228065.2 Penaeus monodon | reverse complement strand
CACCTGGCCTTGTTTAAGCGCCAGTGGCCAAAATTCCCTCGTGGCTTCAATCATCCTCATTATCACCGGACA
>NC_051409.1:26162364-26162683 GCF_015228065.2 Penaeus monodon | reverse complement strand
GGGAAAGGTGGGGGAGAGGAGGGCCGCCCACCCCCTAACAACAACCAGCATTGCACAAGACAATCCCAGAAACTGAAAACACGCTAGCCGCCCTGAGTCACCCCACCCCATAAAGGCTTCTCTCGTGAAGGACCTTGGGCGGCGGAGGCTCAGAGGGGCGCGGAGGAGCTGCCCCAGACCAAGGACCGCGGAGGAGCTGCCCCAGACCAAGGACCTCGGGAATGGCCGCGACCTTGGCCAGCAACACCTTGGGAACAAACGCGCGCCGCCGCTAACAACGCGCTCTTTCAACCACAGCGAGAGTCACGCAAACACGGCG
>NC_051409.1:26162230-26162307 GCF_015228065.2 Penaeus monodon | reverse complement strand
GGCGACTATCTTCCTTTAGCCTTGAATCAATTTTCTTTCTTTTCGATCTTCTTTCCTTATGTTTTTTTTTATTATTA
>NC_051409.1:26161576-26161961 GCF_015228065.2 Penaeus monodon | reverse complement strand
GCACTGGTTAAAAAACATAATTTATGAAGTAAACAAACGAAGACATTACCAGACCTACTAAGAGAGCACGTATTGTAAACAATGCAAACTGCGTGAATCATATCAAACAATGTTGATAACAACAACGACGACCATGATGACGTTGCAAATCATGGCAACAAAATGACCAACATCAGACTAGACATTTCACTGCAAAAAAAAAATAATTCTCTTAATTAGGTCTACCTGCCATCCCGCGCTCGGCCCACAGCCATCGAGCCCACACAAGATCTCGAGGCTTTTTCCCCATCCCAGCGCGAGATAAGATGCCACAAAGAGAGAGAGAAGATGCTGAATCTCTCTCCGCAGGACCACTTCACGAAGCACTCAGAGAAGGAATGCTGAG
>NC_051409.1:26161130-26161423 GCF_015228065.2 Penaeus monodon | reverse complement strand
TTCTTAAGCTCAGAACTCTTACTAACAAACATTTTTTTCTCGAGTAAAAGTCTATCCAAACACCTTGAAGGAACAAGAGCTGCCATACCGCACGAATTTACATAACATAATCCTGTAGATTAGTAGAGTCATTGCCGCAGAGACAACAATGATACCGCATATTATACATGGCAGAAGGAGGGAAGGCAGAGACAGAAGGAAGGAAGGATGGAAGGAAAGAGAGGAGACAGAAGAAAATGTAAGGAAAAGAGAGGTCAGACGAGAAAAGAAGAGAGGAGTAGAGAGGAGAGGTA
>NC_051409.1:26160890-26161028 GCF_015228065.2 Penaeus monodon | reverse complement strand
AAGCAATAATGAAAAATGAAGACGGGACTCACGACTCACCCGGTCATGAGGCAAACGCATGACTGATGGGTCCGGGGAGCACGATGCTCGTTCGGTGACAAGAGGAACATGGAAGGTGAGGACAGCGAAAGAATGCTG
>NC_051409.1:26159391-26159980 GCF_015228065.2 Penaeus monodon | reverse complement strand
ATATATCAAACGGAAAGCTTTCAAGTGCCTCATTGTTAAAACTCTACGGCTGTCCACTGCATAATTCTAGTTACGATATTATGATATTATGGCAAAATAACAGACTGACTTTCCATTCGATTTGCATAATTCTCTAATAAAGTACTTCTAGAATAGCAAAAGAAACAATAAAACGGAAGAGAAAACCCCTTTGCATATTAATAATCAACAAAACTGCAGATTAGCATAGTCACCCGTGCCTAACTTCCCAAGCAGCTGTCGACCCTCCAGGCATGTAAACAAACAGACGGACTTCGACGACTCGACGAGCCACCTGTAGCAGCCACCTGTAGACCTACTCGGGCCCTTTCACTTTCCGAATAAGACTCACGCGTGTTTCTCTTACTCCACCGAAAATTAGCGATTCAACTTATCTTTTACTGTTTGGTTTGGTTTGGATAAATAAAAAACCGGCGCGGTTATTTCTGTCCCTTTTGCCCTTAAACATGAAAAGTAAATGATGAGGAAAATGACACGGGTGAAAAACAAGGAAGCAAATATTGGGCCATGTGCGCCGCGAGGAGGGGAAGGAGGGGGAGGGGTACTTTCA
>NC_051409.1:26159124-26159210 GCF_015228065.2 Penaeus monodon | reverse complement strand
CCACCCCGCACCCCAGCGCTACATTCACCCGACAACAAACACATCATCTCGCTGCCAGCTTCCCTTCTACGATCGTGCTGCCTGGG
>NC_051409.1:26158495-26158728 GCF_015228065.2 Penaeus monodon | reverse complement strand
GTAGAACAGGTGCTCATTGGCAGTCACACAATAATCCCACACTTCACGTCTTATACGCTGTTTAATGGACATTCATGACAGAGCTCAAGGTCATGCTGAGAGGAATGCAGATCCTCTATTTATCCGCCCTCTACCGTACGTCGCAGAATTTAAATTATATATTAAGCAAATACAATGGCTCGGCATGGGAAATAATTAACCAAGGTTCAAACTCCGGCCTTCAGAACTCACAA
>NC_051409.1:26158313-26158438 GCF_015228065.2 Penaeus monodon | reverse complement strand
CCAAAAAACAGATAAGCATCTCAATCAAAATCTCACAAAAGAAATTTGAATCACTCGCCATCGAGACACTTGGCTTCCAAATGGCCTAATCTCTGGCAGCTTGGCAACAGTCTACCCCCTCCCGT
>NC_051409.1:26157955-26158043 GCF_015228065.2 Penaeus monodon | reverse complement strand
AGGCCTAAGAAACTCGGCCGAACTGCCACTTCAGGCCTTGAGGCGGACTCAAGTCATCAGCTCTGGCACTCAAGTCCGAGGATGACGC
>NC_051409.1:26156708-26157457 GCF_015228065.2 Penaeus monodon | reverse complement strand
GCCACAACAAAACTTCCGCAGACAGACGCTCCAGCGCCTCCAGCCCTGCTCATCGACGGCGCCCGGGCCCTCCTCGACGCCAGGCTCGGGCCCCGGGCCCCGGGCCCCGGGCTCGCGGGCATAATTGGATGAAAATGGGACAACAAAATAAGCAGAGTCTTGTGTTCGACGAAGGAAACAGAGCAAGAGTGACTGATGTATAGCGAAAAAAACAAAACAATAATGCCGGTAAAACGGAAATGTAAAGCACGATTTTAGACAGTACACTAAAAACGAAGCTAATAACCATTCGACAGCAAATGCAGCCGGACTGCAACTTAACGAATGACTTTCTCCACAACTTCGAGTTCAACTTCAACTCGAACAACAAGACAACACTTACTGAAACACGGCACAAGACCCGTCGAAACATGGCACACGGCACTGAAACATGGCACACGGCACCTGAAACATGGCACACGACACCGAAACATGGCACACGGCACTGAAACATGGCACCCGACGCTGAAACATGGCACACGACGCTGAAACCCGACGCGCAACTTACTGAAACCGTCAACGAGACCCGATGAGCGCCACTTACCGATGGGCGTGGAAGGCTTGTAGGAGATCAGCCGGTTGTCTGACACGACGTGAATAATGTGGCCGCCCGGGTTGACCTTGTGGGCGGTGGTGACCTGGATCAGAAGGTCCATCATGGGCGTGCTGCGGGGAAGGAGATATCAACGCGTCAGTAGTGTTTGATCTAA
>NC_051409.1:26156055-26156643 GCF_015228065.2 Penaeus monodon | reverse complement strand
CACACATAAACCATATCTGTTATTCTTATTCAATATATTATATTACTCGTAATTCGGTGTTCACATTAGTTTCACGCTAACAACCAACAAAACGAGCATCGCCCTCTTAAGCCACGCATACAAACAACGAGAAAAAAATAAACGACGCCACACAATGCACTGCCCCCGCCCTGGCGTCTTCTCGGCCGCCCTACGCCTTACTCCTCTCCGTTACTATCAGCCCCATTACGAGCCATCACCGCAAGGACATCTTAGCCTCCCCGACTGAGAGATACCTTGCCATCCACTCCACCACCCTCTCCCCACCACCCTCTCCTTCCCTTCCCTCCTCCGCCATCCCTCCCACTCTGTCCTCCTCTCTTTATCCCTGATACCTCCCCTTTCTCCCCCTCTCCCACCACCCTTCCCTCGCTCGCTCCATCTCCTTCTCTTCCTCCCTCTCCTTTTCTTCATTTTTCCTTCCATCCTCCCTCCTACTCTCCCTCCCTCTCCTTCTCTCCCTCATCCCCTCCCTTGCACCTTCCTTCCTTCCCTCTCCTTCTCTCCCTCATCCCCTCCCTTGCTCCCTCCATTCTTCCCTCTTTTTCT
>NC_051409.1:26155628-26156020 GCF_015228065.2 Penaeus monodon | reverse complement strand
GTGCATCGGATCTCTCCTTATCTCCCACTTCGCTCCCATTGACTTCTGCCACGGCCTAATTGGGCAGTTAGTGCCTCCAATGGAAATAAATTGATGAGTGGCTCGAGTGGGGAGAGGCCGAGGGGAGAGGAGGGGGAGGGGGGCAGTGGATGAGGGGGTGAAGGTGGATGAGGGGGGAGGGGGGTGATGGGAGAGGGGGAGTGAGGGGGGGCGAAGGAGGTAGGGGGAGGAAAGGCCCGAAGGAGGTGGGCGGGGCGAAGGGTAGTGAAGGAGGTAGGAGGAAGGGGTAAAGGAGATAGGTGGACAGGAGAAGGGTGGGGGAGGGAGGCGATGGAGGTAGGAAGTGGACAAGAGAGGTTGCAGGAGGGGAAGGAGAGGAGGAGGAGGGGAAG
>NC_051409.1:26154977-26155386 GCF_015228065.2 Penaeus monodon | reverse complement strand
CAAGAACAAGAAGAAGGCCGAAGGAGGCGGGTGGAGGGGAAATTGGTGGGAAGGCCCCGTGTTGCCACCATCACGTGCGCCGGTCGCGTGGTCGGAGCTCGAACAAGCAACGCAGGAGGAGAGGTACATGACTTGGCCAAATCGCCGCCACACTGACAGGAAAGGAAACAGATCAAGACGAAACAGAAACCCCTAATAGCCAAAACAAACCTGATAGAAACAGAAAGAAAACGAAAAAAGTAGATACAAAATAGAATAAACAATAAAGAAACAGAAAAAAAAAAGCTGACGACAATAGCTAGCAACAGTCGTTCAACCGAAGGCGGAGAGTGAAGACGATTGCAAATGAAAGAATCAAGCACCGTATCGGACGAAGGGATCATGCTGGGCGCGCAATCGATTCGATTGG
>NC_051409.1:26154428-26154688 GCF_015228065.2 Penaeus monodon | reverse complement strand
CAAAATTCTAAATTTCCTTATCAAACCTCCTGACATAAGTAATCACACACAAGTCTAATCAGAAGAATATTACCAAAAGACGAAGAACCTACTTATAAAACCTACTTACAAAACGAGGCGAAAGAACAACACGCCATCGTAATAGAGAAAGGGGCATAAAGAAATAAACGTGCAAGTAAAAGGTTAAATTTATCGACGAAGTTCCAACGACATTAACAATAACATGAATAAATTCCAATGCAGATTAAGTGGAGGAAAAC
>NC_051409.1:26153244-26154284 GCF_015228065.2 Penaeus monodon | reverse complement strand
ATGTGAGAGAAAGAAAGCGAGAGAAAGAAAGTGAGAGAAAGAAGAAAACAGACGAAACAGAGGAAAAGAGAAAAAAAACACTGAAAGAGAAAGACCGAGAGAGAAAACGAGACATAAAGCAGATCAAGAAACCCAGCAGCCTCCCGATCCTTCCTCAAACAACTTACAATCATCGAGACAAACCAACACACACAACCGCAACTTACAATCATCGAGACAAACCAACACACACAACCGCAACTTACAATCATCGAGACAAACCAACACACACAACCGCAACTTACAATCATCGAGACAAACCAACACACACAACCGCAACTTACAATCATCGAGACAAACCAACACACAACCGCAACTTACAATCATCGAGACAAACCAACACACACAACCGCAACTTACAATCATCGAGACAAACCAACACACACAACCGCAACTTACAATCATCGAGACAAACCAACACATACAACCGCAACTTACAATCATCGAGACAAACCAACACACACAACCGCAACTTACAATCATCGAGACAAACCAACACACACAACCGCAACTTACACCGCAATAACAAGAGACAAATTCCCGACGACAAAAAGACAAAAGGCAGAAGACACAAGACAAAAGACAGAAGACACAAGACAAAAGACAGAAGACACAAGACAAAAGACAGAAGACACAAGACAAAAGGCAGAAGACACAAGACAAAAGGCAGAAGACACAAGACAAAAGGCAGAAGACACAAGACAAAAGGCAGAAGACACAAGACAAAAGGCAGAAGACACAAGACAAAAGGCAGAAGACACAAAACAAAAGGCAGAAGACACAAGACAAAAGACGACCGGGATGCGTCTGGTTCTGCCAAAGATCCGTTGTAACGATTGAAATAAAGTATTCGATTTTGGTTTTGAATTTAAATCCGAATGCTAATAGGGATGCGATAACAAGTAGAACAGATAAACACGTTGAAAAATAGGAGACAATAAAAGAGGCGGTATGACCAATGCCAAAGAAAATCCAAGAAATAAGGAGAGACACAAAGACAA
>NC_051409.1:26152939-26153124 GCF_015228065.2 Penaeus monodon | reverse complement strand
CTATGAGAAAAAAAAAGAAAACCGATCAATAACAAACGACGCTACGATAATCAAAACAAAACCAGCAGCATAAGTAATAAAAAAAAATAATAATGATTACATCTGCAACCAAATTACCAATACAGATGTTGATCATAACAACATCATTACTATAACTTATATCCATCAATACTTCATGACCAGAA
>NC_051409.1:26152694-26152878 GCF_015228065.2 Penaeus monodon | reverse complement strand
TGCAGGCTTGCATTCCCGCCAAGAGTCCAAAATCCGCATACAGCGAGTACCGCTAACCGAAAAAAATCTCAATACCGGATTTTCTTTCATATCAAAAACCGATCAAGCCATTTCTCCGCGATAATTCGAGCGGGGACGGCTCGGCCAATCAAAACGCGTCATGACCTATTGAAGGTTACTGATT
>NC_051409.1:26151853-26152037 GCF_015228065.2 Penaeus monodon | reverse complement strand
TCCCACGCGTCCCCTCGGCGGAAACACCCAGAGCACTCGGGCACAAAACACATCCAAGTTTACAGTGTCATTTCTTAGCATAAAAGCACATTAAACCTCAAGTCTATCTAATATTTTCTTCCTTCAAGAAATACACAACTCGGAAGATGCTTTACTGCATTACAAAAGAAAAAAATTATGATCA
>NC_051409.1:26151433-26151538 GCF_015228065.2 Penaeus monodon | reverse complement strand
GTCGCTTCAAAACCGGGTGAATCTGGATCCTCTATAAAAGGACACACACAGAACTGTTGCCCGCAGCCTCAATGACAGACATAAAACACGCACATACAAAAGAGA
>NC_051409.1:26150992-26151139 GCF_015228065.2 Penaeus monodon | reverse complement strand
GAGTGAGTGAATGGCTGTCAACTGTCGCCTGAAATGGGATGGGCTGACAAAAGTCAAAGAGACATAGGGACTTTAAACAAATACGTAAATTTGCGTGAAGTCAGTCTTTGTGGCAAACGTCTCTATGTCTGTCTGTTGATGTGCCTT
>NC_051409.1:26150347-26150660 GCF_015228065.2 Penaeus monodon | reverse complement strand
CGCCATTCATCGTCTCCGTTGACCCCCGAACCCAGCGTTATAAATCCCACGTTACTTCATCGTTATTTTGTCGAACGTTAATAAAAAAAAAATCATGTCACGGTGACGCTTGATTTCTCTTTACTCCTTTCTGTCGGGGGATTATCGGTAGATTGAATCATTCGTTCGTCGCTGCTCCAGGATTTACTGTTTCACCAAAATCTAAGGATCAGAAATTAATAACTATCATAACTACTGCTGTTAATAACATCAATAACGATTTTGATAATGGTGATGGCAGTAGCAAAACTATCAATAACAACAGCAACAGCAT
>NC_051409.1:26150004-26150258 GCF_015228065.2 Penaeus monodon | reverse complement strand
CCCCCAAAAATAGATAAAAACATTCCTCGCCAACGCCTCTTCCCGGCCCCGCCCTTTCACGCCCGCGGGACTGCGCTACTTCTCACGCGCAATCGCCGGAACTCCCGTCCCCTTCCGTCTCCCGGACGCCACGCGCGTCTGCCGCCTGCGCCGGGACAGTCCTCGGCGCGGGCGGACGGCGGCGGCCGACGCTCAGGATATGAAGCAAGGCGCTGCCCGGGGCTGCGAATGAATAAAGTCGCGGGGAAAATAAC
>NC_051409.1:26149595-26149923 GCF_015228065.2 Penaeus monodon | reverse complement strand
ATGTGTACGCGAGGACGTGTTGCGACAGCGTTCATACGCGGGGAAAATAAGTCTTCTGATTCCTATTCGTATTTTTTATCTGATTTTTTTTCTCTCATGTATGTAGTTATTTCATTAGCGTATCTTGTTTTCTTCATTTTATTTATCATACATGGCTGATCCAACGGACTTTAAATTCAAACTGAAAATTCTCACTTGCATTTCTATTTTCAAGTAAAAGTTTATCCAAACACCTCGCGGGAAGAAAAGCTGCCTTACCGGACGAATTTACATAACATAAGCCTGTAGATTAGTAGAGTCACTCCCGCAGAGACAACAATGATATTGC
>NC_051409.1:26149260-26149369 GCF_015228065.2 Penaeus monodon | reverse complement strand
CATTAATGTTTAATTTTTTTTCGTAACGTTTAATCCACAACACATTCTCTTCTTGCTGTTACTGTCGTAATTATATTCACCACCATATCTTTTCCTAACCACCCACCCG
>NC_051409.1:26149002-26149160 GCF_015228065.2 Penaeus monodon | reverse complement strand
TCCTTTCTTTCACGTATCATCCGCAACATTTTCTCTTTTTCATTTTCGATTTCTTTCCTGACATAGCGTGCATGCTACCATCTCTATTTTGATGACTTAATCTTCACGTAATCTTCATCCACACATATGAACCTTTTCCCTATGCCCAAAACCTACCC
>NC_051409.1:26148863-26148932 GCF_015228065.2 Penaeus monodon | reverse complement strand
CTCCTCAAATGGACAGTAACCCAGGGGTGAGGCCTACCCTTCGTCTTCGTCAGATAAGTGAATGTTATA
>NC_051409.1:26147680-26147960 GCF_015228065.2 Penaeus monodon | reverse complement strand
TGGCCGATCGCCTCCCACCGCCTTGCAACCAAGCAACCAACTTCGTTAAAAACCCGGACTTACCTCCTATGCACGGACATGTTGACCCTGTGGCCGGCGGGCAGGATGACGGTGAGGTCCATGGTGCCCTCGAGCAGGTCAGGGGGCGTGTCCTCGGTCACGTGACGCGAGGACATCGCCGAGGTGGAGGCGAACTGCCTCAGCGGGGGCGGCGCCATGATGCGGTCGGCCCACGACACCCTGGGGGGGGGGGGGGGACGGGAAGTTAGCAAAATGTGCC
>NC_051409.1:26145527-26145600 GCF_015228065.2 Penaeus monodon | reverse complement strand
TCACGCACGCAATTTCTTTATGGTTTGATGTTATGTAAATCTTAATAACAATGATGATTACAAGAGTGATGCT
>NC_051409.1:26144790-26144876 GCF_015228065.2 Penaeus monodon | reverse complement strand
AGTAAATTTTCACAGTAACGTTAAGCCTACTTTGTCTAAGCGGCGTAAATAAAAAAGTGAGCTTGACGTTACTGTGAAAAATCACG
>NC_051409.1:26143747-26144633 GCF_015228065.2 Penaeus monodon | reverse complement strand
TCTTCGTTAACGCCACATCCCATTCCTTTCAAACATTCAACATTCGCAACATTGCACCGAATACACCACGACCGCCGCATAAAGACCCCGCGTCGACTCTCGCCATCAACACCTCTATCATCAACGCCCATTTCCCTTGTCAATCTGAAGAACCAGCGCGACGTTTCCATCTAGCCGTGACATCAATCAATCTCCGACTCTGCAACCTTATTTAGAACGAATAACTAAACACAAAAAGAAGACCAGACTCCTTTCTCTAGCTATGTAAATACTTCTACATCTGCCTAGCCTTGGGGATTCATGAGGAAATGGCACGCTACTGCCTGTATTATGTGGCATGGATATTATGTCATCAGTGTATCTCAGAAGAGTACAGAATAAACTTGTGCTTGTTTAGAAGAACAGTTGTATTGTAGATAGTATCAGTATAAACGACAACTATTAACTGCTAGTATGTGTCTAAATGGAAAAAAATAATAAACAAGCCTTCATTATAAATCAAGTGTAAGAAAATAAAGTTTGTCTATTAAAATGTAAAATAAATGATCCAGCAAACTCACATATACGTCCAGATATCCATGTTTGCGTGTAGTCGTGCAGCACAAGAACCGCTCTTGAATCCTACATGTTTTTCACACCCCGCCCCCCACGTCTTCCCGCGACCCTGCGCTTCCGGGCCTCGGTTTCGACCTTGTTAGAATCTAACACTTCTATAGGCCTATAATCTTTCACAAACGTCTCTTATTGTCACTCGGCGTCAACTTCATAGCGACGCGGCAGGTCCACGCCCGAGCGTCGCGTGCGGCGGCCTCGTATCGGAAGGAGAGCACTCGGGCCGCTGGCAAGGGCGGGAGAGGAAGAGCAACTTCTGGCGGAGGTTCCTGTC
>NC_051409.1:26142131-26143711 GCF_015228065.2 Penaeus monodon | reverse complement strand
GCGTCTTGGGTGCACAGCCCCAACAGCTCTCATGGGTGCGAATGGTAATGGGGCTAAATGGGTAAATGAGACGGTTGGCTGTGTATCGTGCGTTCCCGTCGCCCTGTACCGCTCGTGGGCAAACCCTCTAGTCCGGCCGCGCTTACTCCTCTGCGGGAATGTTCTAATTTGTTGTCGATTTAGAGAGACATAGCTATGTTACACTTGATATGTATCTGGCACATAGGTTACAGGGAGTAACTTTTTCATTGCGAGAAGTTGCGTCTGACGAGGTCGTATTAAGATGCTGTCGTGATACGGACGGCTCGAGATGGTTAATTCAAGTGGCACTGTCACTCACAGTTCCGCCGTCACGATGCCACCACATTGACTCCAAAAGACCTTTCCTGTCCCTGGCAATGGCACTCTTACGGCTTCACTATAGCAACAGATGATCAGTAGGAACCTGCACGAGACAACGGTCTGTTTACAAGGGCCGTGGAAAGTATGCTTCCGCCTCCGTGGCCCCCAGAGGGACCGCGCCGGACGGGCTCTTGCTCGCAATGGCAGCGGGCCTTACAAGCAAAAACAGCAGCGTGCACGGCCGCCGACAAGCACGGCGTTGCTCTGCTTGGGAGGTTCTCACGCCCAACGTTTCTTGCAGCAGTTGCTTGTCATGTCATGCGCTTGATGACGGGTGATGGCCTCGAGGCACGGCTGCGGGACACGGCTGGCTCGGTCGCCCTCATCACCAGCGCGCTCT
The DNA here is from genome assembly GCF_015228065.2 of Penaeus monodon. NCBI lineage: Eukaryota > Metazoa > Arthropoda > Malacostraca > Decapoda > Penaeidae > Penaeus > Penaeus monodon. The sequence continues at coordinate 26,142,969 of NC_051409.1, read as the reverse complement.
CCCTGAACCACACGCGGGCACTCCCACGGCACTCTTAGGCACGCCGACTTCGACCTCTCCGTGTCGCGTCTGGTGCCACACTGCTCTCGCCTGGACGCCCATGGGTGCACTGGAGGCGGCGGTGGGCGTCGAGGGCGTGGAGGACGGGCAGCGTGCAGTGAGGCGGCCACAGACACCACGTTAAGTGTCCCACCACCACCAATTGACAAGGCAGCCGACCACTGTACATGGCCCTGTCGCGGGCTGTTGTCAGGCACCGCCACACCCTGCACTTGCACTGCCTCACACCTGCTTAATACTACACTACTACACTGCCAGCTGGTCCACGAGGAACCAGCTGGCACCCCCCGGAGCACCACATGAGCGGCAGCCTCCGCCGCACCCCGTGGGGCCCAGGCCGGCCACTTCTCTCCGGCAGATGCAAGGTGTCCCCAGCGAGCGTTTGAACCGCCACCGCACTTCGCCGCGATGCGAAACCTGTCATAAACAAATCCCCCGCTTTCAGGCCGCTCATTAAACAATAAACCGAGGCGAGGTTCGACGGAAAATATCCCGCGCCGAAATCATCTCGGAATCGACGCCAAGACAAGAAGCAACGGCGCACACGTCGAACGCCCAGGAAAGAAAAGGTAGAATCCGCTTCGGCCTAAATCTGTCACTCGTGGTAGCGCATTGCCACACGAACGGTCAAGGATGTAGGCCTGGCTGACCCTCGCGCCCTCCCGCCTCTACGCTCGCCTCACGTGATAAGACAGCGCTCTTTCTTAGCGGGAAGATGGCCAATGAGAGCGCCGGCGGTCACCACGTCCATCTCTAGGTCGTCTCCGCTCTCAGCCTC
>NC_051409.1:26141207-26141547 GCF_015228065.2 Penaeus monodon | reverse complement strand
ACGTCTCTCTCTTACCATCGTCGTCTTCTCCTCGGACGGCAAAAGGAGGCCACGGGCGCCTTCAAAGCGCCCTTACACAAACAACACACTTGCGCCTCATACCTGCCAATGAAATAAAGACGCCCACGATGAAGTAAGATGGACGCTCAAGATCGTAAAAGGTCTCGTAAGAATGGACCGCAACACTATACGGGGGACGAATCGAGCCGTCAGAGGGGAGGCAGAGAGCCCTTTCCCGCGTTCTCTGTTTTTTAGTTCTCTCCGCTCCTCATTTCGATTCATTTCCACCTCCATAGGTCTTACATCATTTCCTTCTTCACCTCTAGTTCAATATAAAACG
>NC_051409.1:26140516-26140999 GCF_015228065.2 Penaeus monodon | reverse complement strand
CCATTTCTAATTATTTCCCCTCTCCCAGGATTCACATACATCACACCCCTCTACTTCTACCCTCTTTTTTGAGCGGAATCCCCTTATTTCCACCCTCCTCAACCCCCCCATCCCCTTCCAGTCTTCCCCCAGCACTACCTCCCCCTCCCCTTTCTCTAACCAGAATGACCAAGTCGCGTCCCAAAGTGTCCCAAGCCTTTTTCTTCCCTCTCGTCACCCAGCTTGAGGGCCGCTGATGGAGCCTGATACAATAATACGAGGCCCGAGCGAGCGCCCCGCCTTCGCCGTGGAGGGGGACGTCTTCATAGGGACAGCTCGGACGCACAAACAGCGCCGCGGGGAGAGCGCACGGCCGCGGCGACGAGTAAAGTGATAAGAACGCATGCACAACGATGGCCGTCCGACGCGCGCGAATTAGGGAGGTTTGGCGGCGCAGACGACGCGGCGCCTCCTGTCACATTTCGCGGTCCCATTTCGTGTGTC
>NC_051409.1:26139040-26140462 GCF_015228065.2 Penaeus monodon | reverse complement strand
CGTCTGGACCCGGTGCTTATCTAAAGGACGTCGCAAATGCTGTGATCGACCCGTATTCAGAACGATTTTGCGAAGATATCAGTTGTTTTATCTCCTCTTTTCTTCTTAGTAAATGAAGCATCCCCAGTAAAACCCTCTCGCCCGCATGGCTGCGAGGCTGTGGGGCTTCAAAATGACGCTTAACTCGTCATACGAACTAGCATCTCGGGTAATATAAAGAAATTACGAGTCGAGGAGGATAATAAGTTGTTTGCTGTCGCCATCGAGCCCGTTGTTGTGACATGAATCAAGTAACTCACACTCAAAAACATTGGCCCGCGGGTTAAACCTCCTGCAGCCAGGGAACGCTCACATGTGCATGGACCACGATTATATATATACATAAGTTGGAAGAAGTTCCTTATTTTGGAAAATATTTCGTATTTATTAAGAGAAACCTCCATATTTTTGGCCAAAAGCATTGATACTTTTTAAAAGAAACACTGATTTTTTTTTAAGAAGCATGGATATATTTTTTTAAAGCACTGATATTTTCCTAAAGAAGCGCTGGTATTTTTTGGAAGAAGCATTCATATTTTCTGGAAGAAAAAATAGCACGCAACGATCTGTCTTTAGTACATGAAGGAGACATGTTACAAGCACAGAACATGCCGAGCATAGTTGCATAAGTGTGCTTAAATCTCTCCGTCAACAGCCACAGCCTAGCAATCATTGTCCTAGCTTCGACAACACGCATTTTCTTCTCGTGCCACCTTAAAGATCACGCAGCGCGATCCTCTGACACCTGACACCTTTGGCACGCCCGCAGGAAGTGCCACATCAAATCCCCTGAGCACCTGAGCCTGGCATGAACATCCATTACCGCCGTGGCCTCCTTTGACTGATGCCTGTAATGATGACGGAGTGGAGGTCAGGGTTACATCACAGCCACGCCAGGCAGTGAGGTGGCCGGGTACTTATGCACTCACAAGGTCATGCGTGTGGCAGCGTACCTACACGAATTAGCATCTATGACAAGGACGCACACTGTATACGCAACATATCGTGCACATGTACATATTCAATTTAGAGGTAGCATGAAATATACGCAACATATCAAACACATAAATATATCAACTTTATCAACTTCATTGGTAGAATATTTACGAAGCATACCAACCTCAGAGATAAAAAAAAGACTTAAACGCTACATACCGTACGCATGCGCATACTCACTTCAAAAGTCGAATAAAATATGACATCTCTTATACGACTTCCCTAGCCTGCAAATCTACAAACCAAATACTATTCACTACGAATACCCTCTTACGTAAATGATATATACAATATTTTTACCATTCATAAATATCCAACTACACACGATTATTACCCATCGGGAAATCTACGAAGTGTCACTCACTATATAGAATGCTGATGTTACGG
>NC_051409.1:26138348-26138758 GCF_015228065.2 Penaeus monodon | reverse complement strand
CTGTTCCCGGCCCGGACGCCCAAAAATACTTTTCCTCGACGGCTAATGAGTCCCCCCCCCCGTTCAAGGCCTCCCCCACCCCCCACAGAGAACCCCTCGCGACGTGAGACCGCATGTCCTTTGCATGTCATAAACAGGAACTCGGGGCCCAGCAGGAGGCCAATGCGCGCTAACGTGGCACAAAAAGGTCCATGTGGGTAGCATGACATCAACAACGACAAATAAAGAGAAATAAATAAACAATGAAAACCAGAACGAAAGAACAGCAAGAAAAGGGTCAGTCGGCAGCAAACACGTAATACTCACGCAACGATTTAGTTCTTGCTCTTGTTCCCCAATTAGGCCAATAACCTTAATGCAACGAACAACCACGTCTGGAGCGCGAGGTGGCCCGCCCGCACGGATGGCCG
>NC_051409.1:26138201-26138323 GCF_015228065.2 Penaeus monodon | reverse complement strand
AGTGAGCACGGGTGTTCTTTGCGCCGAATCGGAGCGCTGTGGCGAGCTTCTGGCGAGGGGGAACTGCTGCCTGCGCTTCTCGGAGGGCCCACGCGCCCACCCACTCGCTACCCACTCACCAA
>NC_051409.1:26137830-26138056 GCF_015228065.2 Penaeus monodon | reverse complement strand
CACCAACCCCCTACCCTACCACCAACACGCGCACCCATCTCTCACCCCGCCCACGCCTACACCCGTGGCCGGACGTAGCCGTCACGAAGGGTTGCAAGCGATCAGGAGCAATCACGGGCTAGATGGGCACCCTCATTGGCACTGTTCCTGCCTCGTTCACCCTTTAATGGCCGGGTCGGCAGGTGCGCGAGGGCCGTGCGCCAAACGCCTACGGGAACAGTGGGGT
>NC_051409.1:26137201-26137344 GCF_015228065.2 Penaeus monodon | reverse complement strand
AGTGGCATGATGTGGGTCCATCGCCGAGTGGCACAGCAACCCGCAACGCGTGTCGAAGCATATTGATTTCAGTCACCCGTATTAACATCCCTTGTCCCTAATTCTCCTGATACCCCTCTCTTCCCTTTTTCTTTAACCCTCAC
>NC_051409.1:26136365-26136710 GCF_015228065.2 Penaeus monodon | reverse complement strand
TCCTGTGCTTGAAGGAAGTGCTCACTTATCTCCCCATCAGCGGCAGTTCCTCCGCCTGGAAGTGGACTATTGCAAGTCTTAAGTAACCTTTGCATTACGTGGATCTCCTTGCCGCTGCGCCGTCTCTCTCACGCTTTTTTTGCTTGTTTCTTCTTCTCCTTCTCCTCTTTCGCTGTCATTTATCTATTATAATGCATTTCCTTATTTACTTTTTTTCTCGTTTCTTCTTCTTCTTCTCTTCTCTCGCTCTGTCATTTATCTATCAAAATACATTTCTTTATTTACCACTATTCACTTATATGAATGCATATATTTTTTCATTCATTATCCATAACTCGCTTATTC
>NC_051409.1:26135482-26135703 GCF_015228065.2 Penaeus monodon | reverse complement strand
TTCCTCTCCCCCCCCCTTCTTTAATTCCCAACCTCCTCTTTACTTTATCTCTCCCTCCCCCTCCCTCCATCTCTCTTGCAACTTGCAATCAATCAACCCAAGACATTCAGGACCAGAGAAACGAAACGCCCGCCCACCCTTTTATCAATCTCAACTATCAATTCCTTTCTAATTCCCCTCCTTCAGGTCCCCTTCTCTTCCCCCTCTGTATCGCTTACGGA
>NC_051409.1:26135046-26135129 GCF_015228065.2 Penaeus monodon | reverse complement strand
TTTCTTACGCGAGTCCTGCAAACCGGGACAGATCGAATCACATGCGAGGCGGAGAAATTGCTCCGCACTCCCCTTTCTTGTAA
>NC_051409.1:26134584-26134786 GCF_015228065.2 Penaeus monodon | reverse complement strand
AAAATGCAAAAATCAACACGAGCTCGCAGCGCCCCACAGTACGGCAAAAGGGCGTGTCCGCTCCCGGCCCCCCAACGCAAGGCGACCACTTTGCCTCCTTGAGTGCCATTACCACTTATTTGTCACAGTAAAGATCCTAAGTGTTACGCGCAATGACAAAATCGCCTGCGCTGTGTGACGACACCACGGCCTGCGACGTCTG
>NC_051409.1:26134156-26134222 GCF_015228065.2 Penaeus monodon | reverse complement strand
GTCCTAAACAAGAAACAAGTACAGCACGTACATATATACACGAAAACGCACACAAAGCCGTAAGCG
>NC_051409.1:26133700-26134122 GCF_015228065.2 Penaeus monodon | reverse complement strand
AACGCATTCCTCCGCTACGTGCGAAATGGAGACGTGGTCCCGGACAGCTGAAACGGCGGCCTCCAACGAAAACAAAAACACAGCCTTATTACCCTGCCGCCAGAAGTCCTTTGGGAGACGAGGACCCTCCTGAAGGTGCGGACGAGCCGGGCCCTCGAGTAAGTGCCCTTTGCGAGAGAGGAAGGTTCACCTGAAGGCGTAGAAGAGCCACCCCCACGCAATGGCCTTAAAGCCAGTTAACACCTTCGACGCCCATTCGACACGCCCCACGCCCCGCCCACCGCCCGCTGTCGCAAGAACTGTCAATCTTCCCTTCCTTGCCGTCCTACTTCATATTTCTTGCTATTGCCCTCTCTCTCTGTGTCTTTCTTTCGTCTTCGCCTCTTCCTCTTTTATTTAGATCTATTTGATTATCTTTGCTT
>NC_051409.1:26133376-26133608 GCF_015228065.2 Penaeus monodon | reverse complement strand
ATACTCGCTCCCTTCACCCATCCTCTAATTACTTCTATTCCATTTCACTTCTTTCTCCTTCCTTCCATCTCCACGCCACCCTTCATCAATCTCCATCCAATAACAAGACCAAATGAAGCCAAAACATTAATTTCTCCCTTCGCCCTTTTTTCTCTCACCCTTGCAGCTGTTCCTGATCCTGAAAGCGGTGTTTTACCGTCGCTCAAACTCTTCACCCCCCTTCTCTTTCTAT
>NC_051409.1:26132721-26133076 GCF_015228065.2 Penaeus monodon | reverse complement strand
CTGTCGCCAGGACCTCGAACGGTTAACCCCTTCACGAAAATAATAAAAAAATGGACCTGGGGCGTAAAGTACACTGCCGAGATGTTTTGATGTCTTGATTCCCTTATTTGCTCAATTTGCACTGACATCACTTGAAGATTCGAGCGAGGTCTTGCCCCTTGGCGCCCAACAAAAACACACTGATGTCACATTGCAGCGAAGAACCATAAATCACATATATGGTATTGGGAAGTGAGGAAGGAATTCTTACATCAGACACATACCTTTTTCGAAAGGGAAAACACAGAACAACACTGTCAACCGTGTAAACGAACATAAAGCGGAAGATGAATATAGGGATAGATGTGCGTTGGTA
>NC_051409.1:26132373-26132562 GCF_015228065.2 Penaeus monodon | reverse complement strand
TGCGCGCGTAAAGGGAGGAAGTAAAAGTACATTAGCATATAAATCCCAGAGACAATTCATACAAATGGCGAATCTAGAACAAAAATACACATAAAAAATAGACCAAAGATACGCATTTCAACCTCATTAAAAGGCTACGATAACAACGGTAGAAATAATAAGTATAACACAACAAACTATGAAATTAGG
>NC_051409.1:26132056-26132303 GCF_015228065.2 Penaeus monodon | reverse complement strand
TCTCCCCCCCCCCCAACCCGCTTAGCGATCATCTCCTGACAATGTCTTACGGCATCTCCCATCATCCTAAAGTTCCGAGATGCTGAGCCGGAGCTAGCGGCCTGTAATCGCGTATGTAGCGCGCAGGTCGTCCGTATCTGACTTATAACCTAAATCCTTTCATATAAGATGTAAAATTCAAGTTCTAGATAAATTAATGATTTAAAAAAGCCAAAGTCTATCGCTGCAAACTCGATCTTCCAGTGAT
>NC_051409.1:26131116-26131576 GCF_015228065.2 Penaeus monodon | reverse complement strand
CGATTTCTTAGCATGGTTTGTTACCCGACGACCACAAAGAACTATTCAGGATTTATTACACCCTTCGTCTGTTTACTAATTTTATCTTTTTATTTACAATCTCCTTTTTTATCTCCTTATTTACAATCTCTTTTTTCATATTTGTTTCTACAATTCCTTTTTTATTTCTTTATTTACAATTTCTTTTAATATTTCTTGATTTACAATCTCTTTTCCAGCTATTTACAATTTTTTTTATATTTCTTTATTTACAATCTCTGTTTATCTATTTAGCATGTCTTTACTTATCTCCTATCTCTTTATCTATTCCATTAAATGCAGTACAGTCTATGGATCTATTTCGCATTCCTTATGAGACGCGGCTGACCACTGACCCCCGGATCGTCCCCTGCAGAGTACCATCGCTTGGCCAACCTTTTCCCCGGCGCCGATGAGGACACTCTCGCTTCACTTCCTCCCG
>NC_051409.1:26130679-26130912 GCF_015228065.2 Penaeus monodon | reverse complement strand
CTGTCTGTCTCTATCTCTACCCCCATTTCTCTCACCCTCTCACTCATTCCCTCACTTGTCTCTGCATGCACTCCCTGCCCAGACAACAATACCCGTTTCCACAAGCCTGTATCTCCACTCTGACGAGAACTCGCCAAGCTTCGCCCTTACGAACACCTCCCGACGAGAGAGAATCCTGCGACAGACCGGAACACGCAAAGGCAAGCAATAATGATAACAGTTTTCTTGTCATT
>NC_051409.1:26130049-26130560 GCF_015228065.2 Penaeus monodon | reverse complement strand
AAGATCGCATGCCGGCTCGGAAAAGTGTCCTTCACGAAGCCTAAAAGACAGAATCCCTTACGCAACTCTTCCGAGCCACAAACAGCGGCTATTTATCTCATTCTCCCCCTTTAAATCCCCAAAATGCCCAGCACACGAACCTAAATGAAAATAGACTCCGAGAACGCCGTAATTAAGGGCTGTCGCAACGCCGCCTTTTGTCAGTCGGAACATTCGAGAAGAAGGAGCGAAATGTTATCGTGTTCTTCCCGCTGGCTGTGGCATTACCAGTGGGAACATTCGGACACGGAACCTTGGGAGCAGAACAATAACAGGAATAACGACGATAACAATAATAAGATAACAACGCTAATCATAAGATCTTCCTGTGGATTGAACGTGAATGCTTAACAAGGTCGAAGCAAGGGATTCAGCAGTCCAATCTCACACGCGCAAATTCCGCCCCAATTAACTATTTACCTTGTTACTCATTACCAATTACCCTTCGACTACTATTACAACTACACGAAAC
>NC_051409.1:26129171-26129748 GCF_015228065.2 Penaeus monodon | reverse complement strand
CGCTCATGAGCCGCCCAATTCCCCTGACCTTCACCGTGGATGGGCGTGAATCTCGAGACTGGCCAATCACGGACCCGCCTTCCTTAATCGCAATCCGCTAATGAGACTCCGGTGGCCGCGCCAGTCATGCAGAGCGCCGTGCATGACCCAGCACTTGACAGGAAGGAGTCGCGGCGTTACGCAACTGAGAAGAGGACCGGGAGTTGGGGGAGAGGGGCGGAGGCGGGGGGGAGACAGAGGTGAGGGGGGGACTGCTGAAAGAGGAGGTGGGAAGAGACGTGGAGGGGATTAAGTCAGGGGAGTTGATGGGGAGGGAGAGGAAGGGGAAAGAGGTTGAGAGAGGAGAGGGCAAGGAGGGACGAGAGGAGAGGGGGATGCGAGGGAACGGGGCTGGGAGAGGGTGAGAGGAGAGGGAGGGATAAGAAGGAAGAGGAAGAGGGGGAAGTATTGAAAGAGGAGGGGAGAGGGAAGGTATGAGAGGAGAGGGGGAGGGGTGCAGTCATCATAACGTGATTAAGGACGATGAGGCGCAGGTTCGTCTTGGTATTGTTGTTGCCATCGCCACTTGTCATACTGC
>NC_051409.1:26128913-26129105 GCF_015228065.2 Penaeus monodon | reverse complement strand
CGACGGCGGCGGGAGAATGTTACTGCTCTTAGTCTTAACTACTGATGAGGATGACAGTAATCGCGATAAATAGAGGAATAACGTAGACGATAACAATTCCAGGTGCCGACGTAATGAGTATAATCAAGAAGACATGTTTACTCCCTGTATACTTTATTCTCTTCTTCTTCTATTATTCCCACTTTCTCGTCC
>NC_051409.1:26128767-26128856 GCF_015228065.2 Penaeus monodon | reverse complement strand
GCTTTTCCATAAATATACCATCACACTTCTCTCATCCTTTTTCTCTCAGCCTTACTTATTCCATTTTCTATATTTTCTTTTTATTCACT
>NC_051409.1:26128239-26128435 GCF_015228065.2 Penaeus monodon | reverse complement strand
CCATTATTACATCAATCCCACATCTCAGGTATTATATATTATATGACTGCTAAGTTAGTAGTAATCCTGCTGCTCATTTACTATATATATTTACCCCCCTTTAAGTTCTATCTTTATCACAATTCTCTCTCTACTTCTTCGTCATCCCCCCTCCCTTAACCCACAATATTCACACGTCACAACTTCATTTCCCTAA
>NC_051409.1:26127908-26128197 GCF_015228065.2 Penaeus monodon | reverse complement strand
CCCGTCTTCCTTCACGCTATTTACCTCCATCGTCCCTTCGCTTTGTTATCCTCCATCCTGTGACACTGAACATAATATATATATATAACCATTATCAGCTTCTCCCAACTCGTCCAGGTCACGCTCCCCTCACCCTGACTTTGACCTCGACCTTGCAACGGTAGGGTCACGCGGGGTCACGCGGCTGCCTGCCTGGCCTCATTCCTGACGAGAAAAGGGGAGGGGGGGAGGGAGATGCATTTCCCCGTTCGCTTTTAGTTGCCGAGTTAGCTTCTGATTTTGGAAACAA
>NC_051409.1:26125988-26127335 GCF_015228065.2 Penaeus monodon | reverse complement strand
TGATCACCTTGCCTCATTTCATTCCTATCTGAAAACGCCAAGGGGCCACTTGAATTTAATTCCACAAAAAAAGGAAAAAAAACAAATCCCGCTTTTAAATAAACCCATCTTCTTCAAATGCTAATCCCTAATTAAACATCTTGAAAATGGCTTTATTACAGAAGTATACCAATTGAGTTATATTTTTTAGCTTATTGTTTACAGACCTTTGGCACACACACCTTGCAGTGAGAGTTCATCTAAAAAAAAGGTATCTTAAGGTTAACGATGCTCTTTTGAACGCAAGCTTGTGTAAGTGTCAGATCCTATATGACTGTGCAAGTGCCAATCTCAAAAAGAGAAAAAATGAATAAAAAAAATTACTAACTCTCAAAAAAAGTGCTGTTTCATCATTACAAGACTTTCTTCAGGGAGTATTTCGACGCACATTATTTGCATCTAAGTACCGGCAAGTTCTTGTAAGATCTCAAGTCAAAAGGCATCTTGAGACGTTTGACGAGCTTCAAGTTTTAGACACCTTGGAAGGTCAGTGAAAACACTCAAAACTTCTAGAAAAAAAAAAGGTGAAAGATTGTTCAAGAGTTTCCATGAACCTCCAAAAATACCTCTCAACGATGGCTTTTAAGACTATAAAAAAGAGGCCCATTATCAAGAAGAAATAAAACTCCTAAAGCGCTGTGGCATGACCTCTTGACTCGGAGACACTCAAACCGCGCGTGCCGATCCCGTAGATTCCCCGCGCCCCTCGGCCTCTCTCTCGTCGCGGTGAAAATGTGGAAAGTACCGCCGAGTAACGAATGTCGAATGTTATGACTCTCTCTCGCCAGTTCGTGACGGATTCGGTCTAAAGCGGCTCGTAAGCGAATGGGTAATTTTACGGTTTCTACAAGGAATGTGCTCGGAATAACATGGAACTTATCTTATCTCGAAAAAAAATATATACATATATATACGGAGATTTAGTCTTCGAAAAGAAAGTCAACTAAAGGAAAAGGAAGTCGTTGAGGGAAAAAAACTAAAATCACACTAAAATCAAAACCACAAAACCCCAAACATTAAATTCAAGGATGAGTGATTAATTGTCATTTTTACGAAACTCTGTAAACGGAACGTAACCCAATTCTCGGAAAATATATACAAGATAGTGACAATCTTCATTAATGCTCCTCGTAACATTAGGGGTGCTGACTTATCATTATCATAGCAGTGCAATAATAATCTGTGTATATTTCCCTTGTATTTGGCACACGGAAACGCCCGCTCTCTCTCACGCACATGAATACACATGGATACTCTCTCTCGTATGTATACATGCAGTCCTTCATTACATACGCACAGATGCCGTAA
>NC_051409.1:26125335-26125674 GCF_015228065.2 Penaeus monodon | reverse complement strand
AACTCATCTACTTCATCCACACGCAATAACCCGCAACAGAACTCTTTTGACACGTGCTTGCAAATTCCCCCGCCAATGCGCGCGAATTCTTCCTCTCTCCCTGGGCCTTTGGGGGAAGCCACGGCAACCACACATACGGAAGCAGTGGAAACCCTCAAGTGGTTCAAACCTCAAGAAAAAAAAACTGGAACGGCGACCTTATGTTAAATGAATGTGCCTAATTGTCTTCACTTAAATTGCAGCATAATTTGTAATGAATATTTTTCTTTCCTGTTCTTTTTCGGAACGAATATTTTTTGGAAGAAAAAAATTGAATTACCCGAGGACAAATGGCTCAGG
>NC_051409.1:26124029-26124333 GCF_015228065.2 Penaeus monodon | reverse complement strand
GCACACTTTTCTGGCCAAAATAAAAGGCCCCGATCGCAGCGCAACACCCACGCCCGCCGGCCACGTGGATCGCCTCTTGTGACCTCGAGCTGGTTCTTACTTCCATTTCGCTTTTGCAAGAGACTGGGCGTTTCCGAAACACTATAGAAATGTTTTCGCCGAAGATATCACGTTTTTTTTTTTTAATATCATCTTATTCTTTGTTTGGCCTTTATATTTCTCTCTGTCGTTGAACGATGCAGATTAAGCTGTTTTCTTTATAATAGTTTATGGTCGTATATTTGACAGGTCACTTCTTCATTTG
>NC_051409.1:26123324-26123481 GCF_015228065.2 Penaeus monodon | reverse complement strand
ATCCGGCGCCCCCCCCCCCCCTGCAGAGGTCGTGGCAAGGCTGCTAGAACCACGAACCTCCCCGCAAGAAGGGAAGAAGCGGGAAAAAAACGAAAAACGAAAAACAGCGATGCAGTCAGATCGTCAAGACTACTTTCCTTTACCTGCTTCCTGGTAC
>NC_051409.1:26123007-26123272 GCF_015228065.2 Penaeus monodon | reverse complement strand
ACCTTAGGGAATCACCTACTCGCTGCTACTTCGACTTCTGGACTACATACCTGGAAAAAAAACGGAGAAGAAAATAGATTAAGTATTTCACCACGAAAAGTAAAATAATAGCGTGCACAATGCAACAGTTGCATGTGAATTTCACAAAGGCATGACCCGCTCTAAGTCAGACTAATTCAGAGTATGCACGTAAATATGTATATATTCCCAAGTATGTCAATGTGCCAACACATCCACACAGCTCTCTTGCATAAAACGTATTTCA
>NC_051409.1:26122279-26122953 GCF_015228065.2 Penaeus monodon | reverse complement strand
CTACCAGCGACATTATCATCCCCGAGGATGCTTCTGCCACACGAGTTCCGCAATGAATTCAACAGGACACCATAAGCGAGCGGACTCCCCGAGATACGGGAGCGATACCGACCCGACCTACCGACCGAACTTTCTTATAAAAGAAACCATTTCCATCTACGCCTGGCTACCCAAACCTTATCACGAAACGCACATCCATCTGTGTCTATCCATCTACCGATCTACCGAACTCACTTCTAAGAAAACAGGACATTTTATCGCAGAAATTAAATAATTGCGAAGGACCAGCAACGATATCAACCCCGGCAATGGTCCAGTCGCCAGGGTTACGCAGCGGCTGAAACAGAGCGCCATAAGAGAGGGGACTCCGCGCCGCACAACAGGATAATGACACGACCCTCGACGCACCACAAAGCCGTGGAACCTCGCGTGAAACATGAAGACTCGATTACTCTGAAGCGAAGGCGGATTTAGGCCGATTAGCGAATTAAGGGAGGAGATATAACTTCTGCGTGGAGCTTTTGTTAAGTTTATTCATTAATCTAGTATAATTTAGTGCAATCTTAGAAGGCATGCTTTTATGTTCACTGTTGTAACATTATTAAAATCTGACAAAATAAAACGCATACAACACATAAAACCACACAGATACAGCCGCGCATATAGAGAACGGC
>NC_051409.1:26121886-26122179 GCF_015228065.2 Penaeus monodon | reverse complement strand
TCTCTCTCTTATACATTTTGAAACCTACATCTTCTGAACAACAATCAAAAAGAGGAAAAAATAAATAAAATAATATAAAAAATAGAGCACTAGAACTCGCAGTTACAAGATGTTTAGGGCGGACGGAAACCGCAGGCCAAGGAGATACTTATGTGTTCGGTAAACACACAACGCTCCATGTCGGAACCGTCGGATTGCAACTTTCACGTGCCTTCTAGTTTATACGTCTTTTACAATACGAGCTGATTGCAAAAGACAGAGGTGATAGTGAAATCATCATAAAAATATCACAC
>NC_051409.1:26120075-26121642 GCF_015228065.2 Penaeus monodon | reverse complement strand
TGAATTCCCATTTCCCAAAGTTCCCTTTCCACGCCGCAGTTCAAACGCATCATCGAGTTAAACACGTTCATTTGTCTTTGCATAGGCCTAGGCTCTGCCCGCGAACTTACCGCGAGGATAATAATGCTAATATTATTCATGGAAAACCGAGGGTGGCTGGACCAGGGTAGACTTAACTATACTGATCACAACAATTTTTCCTCCTTGGACTGAGATAAAAATTAATCACTGATATCGCCGTCCTATTAATATGAAATAGGTCTTTTCTCTCTGCTTTCGGTATGTTTACATCAACTCCCAGACTGGTCTTCGTTGCCGTTCTTAGCTATCGCTTACATTAATCCGTTAAATACAGGAATATTTATCCATTTATTATCGCACTAACCAAGAGAATAATGTATTAATCCCCAAACGCACAAACAAACGCGCATGCAAATGCTTTAAATGCATAAACATCCCTACCATTTACAAACAAAATGCACACACAGCCTCCGTCTCCTGTATACATTATCCTGCGACCGGCGTCTACACGCTGCCACTCACCGGGTAACACGTTGGATAACAGGGGGTGCGAAGGACAAAAACATCAGCATGATATTATCCAAACTCGGAATCAACCAAAATGTCCATCAGCTGATCTTAATCAGCCTTCTTTTCATCTCTTAATCTATTTTGATGGACCTTTCTGCTTAGATACTTCCTCCTATAGGCCTATCTCCGAGGACTTTTTGTTCTTATTTTACCGGATTTTACAATATATTATTGTCTATTTTCCCTTATTCCCTGATTCTTCTTCCATCTTTTACTTTCGAATATAGTATTACTATATTCTCTATCTTTTATAGGATTTTAGAATGTAATATTACCCATCTTTCCTCATTCCTTATTCTTCTTTTATCTTACATAGGACTTGTATTAATCTTCATTCCCTCGCCCCCTGACCCGTCTCCCTCGTCAGCGATGCCAAGGGCACGAAGGAACACGAGGGAAAGCGAGATGGCGAGTCGGTTTGTCAGGATCTCTATGCCTTTCCCATGGCAAGTTGTGACTCGCGAAGCAGGCCGCCCTACAGTGAAAAACTTTTTTTTTTCTGTAGAGATTTGAAGATTGAAAAGTTTAAGCTATTTTTTCAAATCAGGATGGAAAACTTTTTTTTTCTGGAATGATCACCAGATACAAATCATAAAAAAAATATATAAGTAAACATTTTCGAAGACGGGGAAAAAAAATAAATCTTTATTTTTCCATACCCTGTCATCTTCTACCATTTCATCAACCATCAATCATTCACACCGCAAGGCCTTGCATGGCGACTGGCGATAACCATTAACTACAACTGTACACTGTCACGGCGCTCTGCCCTCTACCCGTCATGCTGTGAATAATGCAGTGCAGTGTGTCTGGCGATCTCCCGAGCCATTTCGAACGCATAAACACAAGCTTGTTCACGTGGTCTCGAGGTGGGAGTGTCGCACATGTGGCGCGACGGAGACACATCTGCCGGGCTTTCGTGCGTCCAGCTGTGTCCGGTTAACTCGCTGCGTCGCGGTCGTTCGTTTGGGTGTAC
>NC_051409.1:26119181-26119877 GCF_015228065.2 Penaeus monodon | reverse complement strand
ACCCTCTGCAATGTGTGCGTCCGAAACTGACTTTGACCGTTCGTACGTGTTATGACTTCCATTAGTGATGTGGTCGCAGTCAGCACGGCAATCGAAACAGCATAAGGTAATAAGACAAAGAAGCTGCATCGGTGCCTTGTCCGGCGCCGATGTAAACCTCAGTGAAGAAGAAAAAGGAAAAGTTATTTACAAGCACAGGCAGGATAGGCACGCGGCCAGGGAGAAAGGGTGAGGGTAGAACACTACTAGGACGAGTGCTGGGCTGGGGTAGGGGGAATCAGCTGGACTGGGGGAGGGTGAATAAACAGGAGTGGAGGAGAAGGTACTGAGGTGAGGGAAGAGTGAGCGAGGATGGGAGAGAAGGTACTGAGGAGGGGGAAAGTGAGCAGCTGGATAGGGGGAGAGTGAGCTGGATTGGGAAGAGGAGCTAGGGTGACAGAGCAGGTCAGGAGAGCTTGCAACAAGAGCTCTGCGGTTGCTGTGGTAGGTGACAGTCCCGAGGCATCCCGAACCCCTCCCTAAACCATCCTACCTCCACCTACCCACCCATTATCCAAACCCCAAGCAGCGACAGCCCGAACCTCAAACCCAAACCATTCAGCTTCCTTCAAGAACTCTCTCGTAGATCTCCGGAAAAAAACACATTACGCTCCAAGGAAAGTACTCTACAGCCTCAACCAGATGTCGTACGTGATA
>NC_051409.1:26118575-26118928 GCF_015228065.2 Penaeus monodon | reverse complement strand
TGCAGGTCAGGCCGCCGAGAGGACGACAGGCCGGACTGGGTGCCCGCCACGCCATATACGGGGGGAGTCTGCCGGCCTCCCAACATCGCCGCAGGGGACGTGTCTCCTCTCTCTCCCTTTCACACTCCTCGCACTCTCACTCGCTCTCTCGACCCCTCGCTCATCACCTCTTACTCTCACTCGCTCTCACGGCCCTTCGCACTCCTCTCTCCCCGCCTCTTACTCGAACTCGCTCGCACTCCGCCGCACGCCCACACAGACACTCCGCACTCTGCCTCCACACTAGCTCCCTCGCTCGGGAAGGCGGGAAAGGTAATTTGCACAGGCGGCGGCTTTCCTTAAATTCTTATCAC
>NC_051409.1:26118453-26118544 GCF_015228065.2 Penaeus monodon | reverse complement strand
GACTGGTACCCTTGCCTTCTTATCCTCCCTATTTTGTAAATCCAGTTATTTTTCATTTTTCCATCGCTATCTTATATTCTAAATCACTTTC
>NC_051409.1:26117965-26118191 GCF_015228065.2 Penaeus monodon | reverse complement strand
CCACTGACAATCTCACTCGCTCTCATTCTCACTCACATTCACCCTCTACTATCACTCTTTCTGTCTCCCTCCCTCAAATTCCGTTTACAAAATCTTTTCCTCGAGAGATCTTGTTCCCTCCCCCTTCCCCTCCCCCCACGATGCATTAGACGGGGAAGGTAATGGCAGCCTCGCCTTCAACTGACGCCATGCTATCATCACACCTGTCAAATCTTCTTTTTTCCGA
>NC_051409.1:26117770-26117876 GCF_015228065.2 Penaeus monodon | reverse complement strand
GAGTCCATTTTCATTGTTTCCCGTTTTCTCTCCTCTGTTTTCGTCGCGATTCCTCTGTTCTATCTTTTCTTTTCTCCTTTTTCCTTCTCGCTCTGTTTCTCGTTCC
>NC_051409.1:26117220-26117423 GCF_015228065.2 Penaeus monodon | reverse complement strand
CGTCTCGAGAAAGCTCCCCCCCCCCCCCAGGACGCACGACACGCACCCCCCCTGTCAACTCTCATTCAAACATTTTTTTTCGGCGATCTCTCCAGATTGTCTTTTTCTTGAAATGTTTTCTCTCTTCTTTCTTTCCATTTTTTCTTTACTTTCTCTTCTTTCTTTTTCCTTTTTTATACGTTCTTCAAATACAATACTTCAGA
>NC_051409.1:26116754-26117126 GCF_015228065.2 Penaeus monodon | reverse complement strand
ATGACTAGCAAAATCTTTAGACACAGTTGCTGTGGACAAACTATTGAGAAGAGGAGGAAAAGGGGGGAGAGGAGGATACAGAAGAATAGGAAGAGATAGAGAAGGTGAAAAGGGATGAAAAAGGAGGTGATGGAGGCAACGCAAAAGGGGGGAATGGAAGATGAGGCGAAATGAGAGGAAGAGGAGGAATAGATAAAGGATATGAAAGAGGAAGAGGAAAGGGAGAAAGAGACAGAGTGGAGGAGGACGAGGATATGGATGCGAAGGAAGAGGAAGAGGCAGAGGAGGCAATGGAAGAGGAAGAGGAAAACGTAGAGGTAGCGAAGGGAGAGTAAGAAGAGAAGTAAAAAGGCAAAGGAGGCGATGAAAGGG
>NC_051409.1:26116417-26116676 GCF_015228065.2 Penaeus monodon | reverse complement strand
GGTCACGCACATAAACAAACAGACAAACTAATCGATACAAAAACAGAAAGTCATCCTTCAGAACCAGGAACAGAAGCACAGACGACCCCCCCCCCCCCGCTGTGTCTAGGGGTGATCGCGGTCATCGCTGGCGGGGAGGGGGGGGGGACTGCTGGGCAGGGACAGGTTATGGGGGGGGGGAGGTATGAAGGAAGGGGATCTGGGGAGAAGCAGGAGAGGAAGGGAGGAAGAGAAGGGGAATGTGGAAGAAGCAGAGGGA
>NC_051409.1:26116062-26116197 GCF_015228065.2 Penaeus monodon | reverse complement strand
GAGGAGCGTGAATACGAGGGAGAGGTGAAGTGGAAGGGGCCTCCCCCCCCCCCCACACCGCCGGAGTGAGTTGTCGAGCCCCGCGCTTTGAACTTCAACCTGCGATCAGGTCATCTCCAGGTCCTGATCCTCTCA
>NC_051409.1:26115467-26115563 GCF_015228065.2 Penaeus monodon | reverse complement strand
AGGAGGTACAAACCCGACATCTTATCTCTCGCTCCGCCACGCAAGGCGATCTTCTCCCCCCGATCTCACCGCCTCTCCTCCTCGCATCTCTCGGCC
>NC_051409.1:26115323-26115397 GCF_015228065.2 Penaeus monodon | reverse complement strand
CCTCATCCATACGGCTACGTCGACCACCCTTGGAAAAGTACGACCCTCGCGACCCACGAATAAATCTTATAACG
>NC_051409.1:26114873-26115292 GCF_015228065.2 Penaeus monodon | reverse complement strand
TGCAATCATTATACGTTTCACTACAATTACTCCGTTACGTAAAAGAAAACGATACTTATAGGAAATCGCAACGCCCAATATTACATATCTAACCACACTGTTACTCGCGATTTCTCTTCACTTGTCTGTGTGCGTGTGTGCAAGAGAGATGACATGAGAACATTTGCAGATATCTTTAAAAAGAACTACAGAATAATATTTATTTAATATAATGCCCTATTTTAAGAACTTTTTATGTCATATATTACATCCATTACTTTAAAAAAAATACCCTCACGATAAATATAACGCCATCTTTTGTTCATGGCGAAAACAGAAAGGTTCTCGTCATTTCCTTAAAAAATAAAACAAAACCAAACAAAGCTATGAAAACACGACAGGTAAAAATATATGGCTTTTCTGTCCTCCTTTCCAGCCGC
>NC_051409.1:26114318-26114851 GCF_015228065.2 Penaeus monodon | reverse complement strand
TTATCTACCTTCTTTTTCCCGGTTATTTTCTCTCCTGTCATATATCTACCTTTTTATTATTATCTTTAATTTTATCGCATCGGGACTACGAATTCCTTCCTTATTAATTCTCGTTTATTATTTTACTGATTGTATTAAATTTTCATTGTTTAATATTCATTTCGATTTTCTTGGTATATCTATGGAATTTAATTACATTCTTTATCCATTTCTATCTTATCTTCACCAGTAATTACTTTATCTTTATGACAATTGTCCTTGTATTGTACTGTATCTTATTTTTTTTCTTATTTATAATATTTTTTTTTATGATAATCATTTTCTCATTTTTCTACTGGATTTGTGACCGTAGAAAATATATTATTAACTCTTTTTTATAGTTCCTCTTTCATCTAATACTTCCACTCCAACATAGCGTTGCAACATAACCACTCAAAAATAACGCAACGCGTTGCAAGACGACTCAAGAAAACGCAAACCAACTCAAGACAACGTAACGCGACTCAAAACAACAGAAGACGACCGATTTCTAA
>NC_051409.1:26113639-26113896 GCF_015228065.2 Penaeus monodon | reverse complement strand
GAACGCCTGATCCCTCACCCCGGCTCGCCATAAAACTACCGGAAGCACTTGGAGAACCACCGGCGGGAGGGTTAACATTTGCAGCGTTCAATTGCAAGCGACGGCGAGCGCAATTGCTGCTTCCTCTTTTTTCTTTTTCTTTTTTACTTCGTTCCGAATAAAAACAAACTTGTCATCTCCGTAACAATATTCTATCATTATGCCGAAGTTTTAAAGGCTATGTCGTAAAATACATTCTAATGATATATGATATAATT
>NC_051409.1:26113230-26113377 GCF_015228065.2 Penaeus monodon | reverse complement strand
CAGACTGTCCTTGCATTACCAACTTTTTTCTCGTTTTTCTACGCTCTTTCAACTATTTTAAGGCAAATCCTTTCTTCGAAGTCATACAGGCAAGGTCTCAGGTGTATCTGATACACTGGGCGAGGTTTCAAAGAGGAAGAAGTAGAA
>NC_051409.1:26112947-26113106 GCF_015228065.2 Penaeus monodon | reverse complement strand
AGAGAAGTGGAGGTGAAAGAGGAAGAGGAAGAGGAGGGAGGTGGTGTAGAGGAGGAGGAAGAGAAAAGAGACGATGACAAAAGAAGTGGAGGGGGCAGAAGAGGAAGAGGGGGAGGAAAAAGGGGAGAGTAAAAAGATCGAGGGGAAGAGGGAGAATGG
>NC_051409.1:26111582-26112903 GCF_015228065.2 Penaeus monodon | reverse complement strand
GGAGGAGGAGAAAAGATAGGAGATGAAAAAGATATAAAACACGAAGAAAAGGAAGAGGAAGGAAATGACGAAGATGAAGAGGCAGAGTGAGAATTACGAAATGGAAGTGCCGGTGGAGACCAAGACCCGAAGACGACGAAGACAAGGCACGTCGAGAGAAGCGAGGACGCGACGCCCCTCGGACGGCCACAAACAGGCGAGGGCCCAGAAGCGCACCAGGCGACGCAGTGGCGCAACGACGGCGCCCCACTTGCCGAAAGCGCCTAACGATTTAACAGCCGCCCTCGCCAGCCCCCGAGAAACTGCGCATCCATCAAGCAATTATGAAATATGAAGTGTGTGTTCATCTTGCATCTGTCGCGTGCTTGTTAGGCCACACCCCCAAAGTAGATGGAGACAGTCACCCTGGTGTCGTAGCTTCGTCAGTTGCCAAGGCACGCTGGCACTTGGCTGTTTAGCTGCAGGCCTGTCAGTGCACCGAGAACAAACACAACAGAGAAAAGGCAGAAGGACAGATGAATAACGCCTGACAAAATATGATTTCTTTCGGGGACACTCCTTCGCATTAACGACCCTAGGCTGTTCTTAGAAAGATATTCTCAATGCCGTTCCCCTACGTTTTGATCCATAGCCCTAGTCTTTAAACCCCCACCCAAAGAACCCGGTGTGTATTCCCCGCACGGAGCGCTGGAGTGACCGCGCATGGCAGGTGCGATGCCCCGAGGTCACGGAGCCTCACCTGTGTCTGTCGACCTGACCTGCGTCCACGCCCTCGAAAGGTCAAAGAATTATTGACATACCAGGGAAAACTCCATCATATATAAATACAGAAAGAATGCCTTTTTTCATATTCTAATGAACTTTATTAGATTTCGTTTTTTTAATGTATCATCATAGCAGTTCTGCCTTTATATTTCACCTGTCGGCACAGGGATTCGAGAGGTACTTATGAGTACGATCCACACACGCTTGGAATGTAAAAGCAAATGTTACTACGCCGGTATCGCCCGTGCTTTGAAGCATCCACATCTACATACTTTCAACGATGTAAAATAAATATTACCTCGTCAAAACTACATACAGTCTTAAACAAACAATGAAACGAAAATTATGCCGCACACTCATCAATATACAAATCACCACGAAAAAAATATGTTGAAGCATGTCATAAAGTAACACATTCCTACACTAACAGGTACCAGTACCCACCTTACTGCCCTTGGAGAAGACTTGTTCCTAATTATGCTTAATCCTATCACTCGCTCACCTGAGTATTTCTGTCTTCTTACCGATCGATCTCTGCATATCCCTCGCCACTGCT
>NC_051409.1:26110552-26110998 GCF_015228065.2 Penaeus monodon | reverse complement strand
AGAATATAATTGTCCATAATGAATAAGAATGCGTAAGGTTTCCGTGCACATTTCCCTACCAGGCTACGGCGAAGCACAAATCACCGCCGATAGCCACATAAAAAAAACACTCAAATTACCCTTCTGAAATGTCATTAACGTCGAAAACAATGGGCCGTTTCGCCGCCAATGGAGCCTTATGCGCAGGGAGCGTGGATGCCACCATGCTCCCGCGACCTTGAGCTTCTTGCCTCCCCTTCTTCCTATTATGATTGCTATTAGTTTTTTCATCTCGCTTTTCCCTTATTCTTCGCTCGTTTCTGGCTATTTCCATTTCCAATGACTTTATTTTCGTTGTTCTTTACATCATCAGGCTTGTGATAAGTTATTGTGTTTGTTCTGCGTGCTGTCGTGATAAATTTTCATTTTTTCTAAAAGTATAAAGGATTAAGCTAATAAGATAAAAC
>NC_051409.1:26109799-26110268 GCF_015228065.2 Penaeus monodon | reverse complement strand
ATCAGAACGCAACACAATAATAAAATAAATCTTAAAAATAAAGTTGTCGTGAATAACCTTCAGTTTACAGTTCAGCAAACACGCCTCAGCCTCTTGCCTTAGGCTCATTCATTTTACTTATTGGGAAAAAAATATAAATATATTCAGATTTATTCATTTTGTCTCTGTCGAGGTGATGCTGAATGTAAAATGGATTAAGTGTAGGTCTAAACTGATTACTTGATATGAATTCAGGCAAAACTAAGAAATACACGTACATACATACAGTCAGTGCGGTTTAGTTAACAGACATAACAAATAAATCATTAACTGCATAATAAAAAAAATATATCTGTAAATAATACAAAAATCTAACGCAGTTAAACAAACAGCAAATCAACCAACGTCTGCGCAACTTGACGTGTCGATAAAATACGCGAATAATCAAATAAAATAATAATTTCCAGAATAGGCCTATCCAGAAAAAAAA
>NC_051409.1:26109219-26109389 GCF_015228065.2 Penaeus monodon | reverse complement strand
CCACTTAACGCGATACGAAAACAATGAACAAGCACATGTCACACTTTCACGGATCGCGGCGTGAACAAAAGAACATTACTGATTCGCTTCGCCCTTGTAACAAAAAGTGACAAAGGAATAGCCAATACCCAATCTCGCAGCTTCTCGCTCAACCTCCCGAGTCAGCTGTT
>NC_051409.1:26108214-26108920 GCF_015228065.2 Penaeus monodon | reverse complement strand
AAATGCCACCCAAAGGTTTTCCAAATACTATAAATTCACCTTCTTCTTCAGCCTAATCTCCTGCTTGTTCTTCCTGTAAATTTATAATCAAATGGCGTCGATTTCTTCCTTAGCCTTACCAGTGGCCTAATCAATACCAATTCAAATCCACAAAAAATAGTAATCCAAATAAATATTTTCAAAATATATTTATCTTTATCGCAACCAACAATCCGCCACTTTCTTGGGACACGCATTAATATGATCCTAATTAGCATACTCATTAAAAGTTCTCTCTCCCATTTTTATTCAACTAATCAACATTAATCCTAATAAGCATACTCATTGACAGTTCTCTTTCCCATTGTGTTTATTAAAAAAAAAAAATAATATATTCTCTCTTCCATTTTGTTTACATAACTAACAATCACTTTTCCTGCTTTATTTAAATAATGCTCGTTCTCTCTTCCATTATGTTTATTCCATCAATTATCGTTCTTTCTTCCATCCCTTTTCTTTATACTTTTGGTTATGTTCCAGCTTTTCAATCTTCGTATTTCTATGCCTGACCTCTTCTCTTCCCTCCTTGCTCCATGAGACCTAAATGCACGTCATATATATTCTGATAACATGGCCACATAATAGAACAATGGAAATGTTATAGACGGGATCATCTATTCACTGGTGAAAGTACGAAGATAAGCACAGATTTAATCAACAAAGCAAA
>NC_051409.1:26107771-26108129 GCF_015228065.2 Penaeus monodon | reverse complement strand
CAAGATACCATATATAACAATGATACTTTATACAAATAGGACACAGATGGGTCCGAATCCTATAAGTGAAAATGAAAGTTGTTTTGACGAATCCAGTTTATAGTGGCGAGGCGGAGGGGGGGGGGGGGTATGGGTAGATAATGAGCGGGGGTATGGGTAGGTAATGAAGGGAAGGTGTTTAATAATCAAACCAGATGTCTTTTATAAGTTTACAAAAGAAGGCTCTCAACTTATGACGAAAGTGTCACGAAAAATTAATAATAATAATAATAATTTTAAGAGGAACTACCAAATCAATTTAATAAAAAAAACAAAATAACAAAAACATATACAAACAAATCAAAATATAAAAGAATAC
>NC_051409.1:26107673-26107738 GCF_015228065.2 Penaeus monodon | reverse complement strand
CGAGAAAACAAGTCTTTTCATTTAAAGATTACCAAAGACCAACCCGACAACAGCCAAACACGGGC
>NC_051409.1:26107471-26107622 GCF_015228065.2 Penaeus monodon | reverse complement strand
ACAAAGAACGGAAATCGTTAAGAAATGAAGGTGATAACAAATGGAGGTGAAGAAACAAGAAAGAAAAATAAATCCGTGATTTCTAAAATCGATAAGAAAAAGGTATATCACAACCGAATAAAAAAAAGAACAAAAGGAGAAATCGAAAAAT
>NC_051409.1:26106626-26106972 GCF_015228065.2 Penaeus monodon | reverse complement strand
GATCAGCGATAGCCATGTAGGGGCGGGCGGGTCCACGTCTCACGTATAAACAAGTGTCGGGCGAAAGAAAAATTCCCAGAGTTTTTTTTTATCTTTCACTTTCCCTTTTTGCAACAGAGTTTCATCTGTCACTGTTCTTCTGAATCTGGTGCATCCGTTTCACTAGTATATGTGGACTGAAATTTTTTGACACAGCTACAAGAAAAAGAAAAATATATATTGCGCAATATGTAATAACGAAAAGAAACTGATTTTTTCCATTTAAAAAAAATCCAACCTATATTCTTACTGCAATATAGCAAGTCAACAAACAATTACAAATTAATTACAAATAATAATCACGTTT
>NC_051409.1:26105853-26106194 GCF_015228065.2 Penaeus monodon | reverse complement strand
CCTCATTATCATTACTTCACTCTCTACACTACGCATTCAATACAGAATCCGTTTATCACCTAAAGAATTAAAATACATACACAACATCGATCAATAACAAAGAAGTCGATTAAAAATAGATATCACACAATATGACATTATCTACTAATGGGATTTAGAGATAATGTTTCTCAGTTTCTCTTATCTTCCTTCTTATAACTTTTATATCTTTTCTTACCATTTTCTTCCTTTTACTCGTGTATTTACCTTCACTCTGATTCTTGCGTTTATTCCTAAATAAATCTTTATTTCATAAATGAACTATTAGATTCCTAACTACTCTTCCACAGGCTACACTTCTC
>NC_051409.1:26105655-26105729 GCF_015228065.2 Penaeus monodon | reverse complement strand
CCCTCCCTCTACCCTACCGCATTCCAACACGAGAATCCTGGTTTATCACATAAAGAGAATGGGATAAAAATGGA
>NC_051409.1:26105430-26105618 GCF_015228065.2 Penaeus monodon | reverse complement strand
AACAGAACACAGGCACCCAAAAGAGCGCAGACCACCACCGGCACCTAAAAATCAAGTTTCCCAAAGTCTACCACATTCCTCAAAAAAAAAAAGAAATTCACACAGCATGACCCATTTTCTAACCACCCAATTAACCGACAAATGTTGACAAAAACACAACCACCGGCCGAGGCAACAACTAAGACTCC
>NC_051409.1:26105059-26105347 GCF_015228065.2 Penaeus monodon | reverse complement strand
CGCGCGCGCATGCACTCCCGCACAGTGGCCGCGTTGACATGAGAGGCTGCAACAGTATCTCTGTCTCCGCGACCGAGCACGAAAAGCGTCGTGTCATCTCCCTAACGAGCTCTCTCGTTTTAGGATCACGAACCAAGACCGTGTTATTGCCTCCTTCCCATGGGCCTTGCGAAAATATTTCACCGGGAAGTACGGTTGACATGAAATGAATGTATGCACGCACGCACAGTTTGTTCGCGTGGCTGTCTGTGTGTTTGTTTGCATAGATGTGTGTATCTGTATGTGAAC
>NC_051409.1:26104385-26104652 GCF_015228065.2 Penaeus monodon | reverse complement strand
ATGCCGGCCCTTTTTCCCATCACATGTTACTGTGGTCGTGTATTTGTCAAGCTGTACGCTGTATGTAATTTTAACCAAGATGGCCACAGTAAGATTGAAATCGTGACCATATTTCTTGAGGCGGCTTTCAAACCACGCGACTTGCTTAATTAAAACGAGGGGCAAAAATAAGCAATGAAGCAGCTTTGCTTAAGGGAGAGAAAGCAAAGAAAAGCAAGACTGAGGAAACGCAGTGCATCGGGCGGTCTGAAGTCACGACGGAGAGCG
>NC_051409.1:26103835-26104085 GCF_015228065.2 Penaeus monodon | reverse complement strand
CCTACATTCGGATTCTCACATCCCTCTCCGCTGCGTCAAAGTCATCGGCACTCGTTAGGCCTTCCGTTTAACTCTTTGCCTTTGGTTATCCCCGATCGTTATCTAAAAGGGCGTCGTAACATATTGATTTGGGTAAGCTGGGGTGTTAGGGGAACTCTGGGTAAGGGTATGGGTAAATTAGGGCAAGGGAAAGTTTGGGTATGGTTAGAGTAAGGTTATTTCTAGTGTCTTGGTAATAATATTGGGGTAA
>NC_051409.1:26103381-26103480 GCF_015228065.2 Penaeus monodon | reverse complement strand
AATGACCTCCAAGACCTTGTGGTAGCTGTGGTGGCGGGCCTGTCCATGTCACTTTTACTTGAGACGATAAACTGGATCCTGGCCCTGTCCACCAACACT
>NC_051409.1:26103016-26103158 GCF_015228065.2 Penaeus monodon | reverse complement strand
GAATCCTGAGCGACCTGTTCCCTAAACCAGGTTCGGACGACGCTGCCCCCCCCCCCCCGAAAGGACACGAAGTAGCTTATCCCCCCCCCCCCGGCCCCGCCACATCCCCAACATGGACGTTTCTCCTGCCTTACAATATGCT
>NC_051409.1:26102583-26102650 GCF_015228065.2 Penaeus monodon | reverse complement strand
GCACGCACATCCCCCAACACGACGAGAGTGACGTCGGATCAAATTCTTCTTTGGCAAAAAAAAAATA
>NC_051409.1:26102461-26102549 GCF_015228065.2 Penaeus monodon | reverse complement strand
ATAGGAAAAAGTCCGACGCTGTTCATGAGAGTGCATGAATTATCATCTCTTAGCGCCGCCCCCCCCTCGCTCACCCCAATCCCAATCA
>NC_051409.1:26102129-26102286 GCF_015228065.2 Penaeus monodon | reverse complement strand
GTATCAATCCCTCCTCTCCAAATAATCTATAATAAAAATTCAAATCAAACTCCACCAATAAAGAAGCACATCTAATTATTGCCGCTCCTTCCGCAAAGCAATCTGAGTGTTATCAAAAGGGTTATGGGACGCGGAGGAACTCACCAACAAGGAATAT
>NC_051409.1:26099680-26101650 GCF_015228065.2 Penaeus monodon | reverse complement strand
CTCACGTGCCTGCGCCGACCTACGCATGCATCGGCAGCCAAGTGATCCCGCCTCATCACCGATTCATTAAAAACAAGCTTTCCCAAGACAGAAGCGCGACTGCCAAACGCAGGCAACGGACAACGCGAACGCACAGGGCACACAGCCGAAAACCAAGTCACCCACGCGTCTCCTCCTTGCCTTTCCGAAAGCTCAAACGCATCACAAATGTCTCCACGCGCTTCGAAATGGCCCACGTGTTGACCGTTGAAAAATGGGACAAGCTGTACAGGTGTTACTGTTAACGGGACTAACGCCACAACAGGTACGCATCGATCTACCTGTAGAGAGATTAACGAGGTGTCGACATTCCCTGTGTATCTCCGGATCTCCTGGGCCAGGTAGCAGCCCCCCCCCCCTAAAACGTACTGACCGCCTGCACCCCTCCCCCCCTCACCTCCCCCTTTCGTACATACCGCAAAACCCAGGTAACGAAGGACACTCAGGCCTACTAGTGGAATGACATCGTGTGGGTTTCGGGATTTACTAACACGAAACACAAATGCAGCAGGAAAAGCGGAAGTCCACGAAAACTATTATCAAAACAATTAAATTAAACTAAAAGCATGAAACTATAATCAAGAAAACTTAAGTCAAACAAAATAACCAAAAATAATGAAGCAAAACAAATAAAAAAACATCTGCTATAG
Organism: Penaeus monodon; assembly: GCF_015228065.2. Classification (NCBI taxonomy): domain Eukaryota; kingdom Metazoa; phylum Arthropoda; class Malacostraca; order Decapoda; family Penaeidae; genus Penaeus; species Penaeus monodon. The sequence goes on along the minus strand of NC_051409.1, from coordinate 26,100,961 downwards.
AACAATAACAACCTAAGAATATAATAATAAAAAAATACAAAGCCATCACAAGAAAATGCCGCGCCTCAGTACCCTCAAGTCCGGTCAATCTTCAGGGCCAAAAAAAAGAAAAGGAATGAAAAAACTCCTTAAAGAACATGATTCGACACCTTGAGAACAATGCTCAGCGGCGGCCACGAGGGGAGACCACACCGGGGCGCCTCTGGCAAAGAGGAGGAAGACCCGAGATCCCTTGCAGTTGCCGAAAAAGAGGAACCAGCGTTAGGAACCAGCGTGAGGAACCAGCGTGAGGAACCTGGGCATAGGACCAGGATGTGGAACCAGGGTGTGGACCCAGGTTGAGGAACCAGGATGTGGAACCAGGGTGAGGAACCATGGTGCGGAACCAGGATGAGGGACCAGGGAGTAGGACCTGGGTGAGGGAACCCAGAAAGAAGAACCAGGGCATGGAACCAGAAAAAAGAACCAGGATGAGGAACCAGGGTAGATATCAGAATGAAGAACCCGCGTGAGGATCCCTGCGCGGTGATTCTTTTGTTCACGCCGGCTTCCTTTTTTGTTATTTATGACGATTCTGTGGCACGCGTGGCTTTGTTTACTCGCTGAATGGGAGAAGGCTCGCGTCCACGGCTGTGTTCGTTTCCGTGGCCGAGTGTAGGACTAGTTTATGGAGAAATGCGCGGATGGAAATATATTCCGTGTGAAAATTAAGAAACTAAGAGAAAAAAGTCGACAATACAACGGAGCATTGTTGAGACGATGCACCGCACATATAGGAGGAATACAACGTAAAGACAGAAGGTAATACGAAGCTAATACAAGAGAAAATAATATTGCAATGAAGTTTTTTTTCTTCATTGTGAAACAAATAGTACAGTTTCAAGTTATATATTTTGCTACACTATAACTGGTCAATCAACAGTAACCGCAATTCATCCATTAGATTTTCTACAAGATTTATGTTCTAAAGGTACCATTTACACCCATTTCTTATGAAAAACAATTTCATGTATTTTTTTATTCAAACCAACTATAATGTACAGAACAGACTTACCTAAAATGAACACTTGTGCAAAAACGAATACACTATAATCAATGCTGACCCCGGTTTTGACGCCACGTTTAAAAAAGAGGAGACATTCTGACCTGCATATCTGACCTACAAATCAAATTTAAAATTCACCAGATCACAACCCGGTTCTAAAAGCTCCGCATTTATATAAAAAAAATAAGCATTCCGGGTCACGCAGCCTCGTGTCCATCAAAGTACAGACCTGCTTT
>NC_051409.1:26098513-26099635 GCF_015228065.2 Penaeus monodon | reverse complement strand
CCCTAAAGGAACTAAAGACTTCATTTCTCCGAAGCTAAAAGCAAAACCTCACACTCCCTTGTTCGCAAAAGGCACGAGATATTCCCTCGTTTTATCTCAATTTTACCGGAACAACGATGCTCCCTTGTCATATGCCATATGTCAATGCTCAAGACCTACTGTATCCCCTTGTCTTAGGTAATTCGAATAGCATACCCTGTTGCACTGTCTTGCATTTTATAGCAATGCTCCAGGGAGAGGGCTTTCCCTTGCTCCCTACGGTAATCGTGAGCACATTCTATGCTCCCTCTCGTGCTCCCTTTCTCTATGCTCCCTCGTGTTCCTATTCCTAGTACATGGAATGACCCCTTGCCTTGTGCCCTAATTCTCGAGGCATACTAAATCCATGATCCTTTGTCTTGTGCCCCATTTTTTAAATGTTTTTCAAATACGGATTGCGAGCTGGCGAGCTGTGGGTTACCGCATTTCATGTTAGAATATATAAATATGACTAATCAAACAAATAAAATACAAAAATATCAAAGTAAAAAAAAAAAATTATAATAATAATAAGTAAATGATGTCGAAGATACTCAAAATACACCATGTGCTATGCTTAAAGCGATACACTTCCCTAACACCAGTGGACCGGATGCTGGCGAAATCCTACGAGCGAGATATGCCAATCTTTTGTAATAAATTCATCTTGTGTAAAAAAAACTTTTTCTTCTTTTACTTTAGTGTTTTGAAAATACATCTGTTGGGATACATACTAACGTTTCGTCCTATACCTATCATAAGACTGATTGAGCATTTTATATAGCAATCGTTCTTGTCACGTAATCAATCAACCACCTCATCAATTAATTAATGTATTCCTAATACATAAATCAACCTTAATTAATCTATCGTCCAATAAGCATAGTATCCGTTTATCAATTTTTTTCTGTTCATATCATTTTGTCTGGTCGCTAAGAATCCAACGACCTCACCTCTCTCTCTCTTCCTCCTTCGCCCGCAAGAATGAGTAGAAAGTTTTCCAGAACGCAGAAGAGAAAAAAACAAAACACCATATACAGAAACGCCAAAGTACTCCCCCAATTTGCACCTTACCTTTCCCTGCGGCAGTCAATAAAAACACAA
>NC_051409.1:26098264-26098427 GCF_015228065.2 Penaeus monodon | reverse complement strand
GGGCTAAGGTGGCTCTCGCAACAGCTCTCTATTCATACCTGCAAAAAAGAGAGAAAAAAAATCAACACTGGCAACCCACAAGTCCGGCTGTCACACATAAACAACAACAAAAAAATTTCCTTTCGTCACGAGCAAATTGAACAAACCGTCGTAAACACAAGAT
>NC_051409.1:26097800-26098218 GCF_015228065.2 Penaeus monodon | reverse complement strand
AATCGCAAGAGTTTTTTTTTTGTGTGTGGATCTCTCTCTCGTGATTTTATGATAACAAAATCACCGTGAAAGGCAGACAGAAGGAAGGAAGGAACAATGAAAATCTGTTGCAAAGGGTCCCGACTGTGCAGCCCTTCTCTGCTTTCCCTTCGGATTCGAGGTCACCTTTGCGATCATCATGGCGTTCCCTAATCAAGGCATGATAATCACCCCTAATCTCATTTGCATAACACTCCCATCGGCATCCTAATAATCGAAATTCGAATTCCAACGAACTCCACCGACGGGCGAGTGAAACCGAGCGAAATCGAAGCGAGCGCTTGAGTTGAGAAACGAGCGGTTTTGCGCTAATCTCGAGATTCCCACGCAGACGCAAAATGACTGAAGGGGGGAATAGGGAGGGGTGAAGCAACACGAC
>NC_051409.1:26097390-26097767 GCF_015228065.2 Penaeus monodon | reverse complement strand
ATACCCAAACACCAACTCCTTTCAGCAACTGAGGGCGGAGTCCGAACCGCGGGGAGACATAAAGGGAGATGGATAACATTACCTCTTTTGTCGAGATGAACGACAACCAGCCATTCATTCCTCGGCTCTCCCAAGCTGGGAGACCCGGACACTTGCCCTTATGTATCCGACCATCCTCTAGGGCGGGGATGGGATCAGCGAACCCGAGAGGCGTGCAACGAGGTATTCAACAAAGGCCTTCAACTACTACACCTTTGCAAAATAACTACAGGTGTCACAATCAATGATAATGGACAACAAACACGCCAAAAAATAATGACATCCACATAACACACAAAAAACACAAACATAACCGACAGCTAACAACATAAATCCCA
>NC_051409.1:26097063-26097311 GCF_015228065.2 Penaeus monodon | reverse complement strand
CAAACGCTACACCAAAGAATCAACCCGAAGTGGCATCTTAACGAACCCCAGCTTGCTCATCCCCAGGGAACTGCGCATGTCGGGGCCTCCGCTCACTGAAGGGGGTAACGTTTCGAAGGACGCAATCCGCGGAACTTTCAACATGCAACATATCAGCGGAGGATCGTGCGAGAAGCGATAACCGGCGAAAAAAAAAGTAGATTCCAATGTGCCAAAATCTCCGCATCTTTGTGTTCCGAGATTAAGAA
>NC_051409.1:26096576-26096927 GCF_015228065.2 Penaeus monodon | reverse complement strand
CCATTATCACTCTTTATTCAGTTATTCCTTCATCCACATTCAACCAATTCGTTCACTTATTCATTTATTCATTAAATCAATCCATGCATCCATTTAGCCCAAACCATCAACAATAAATTTCAAGACCCTCAGCGCCACCACCTTCTCACCATCTTTATCAATTTGCTTTTACCGCCGTTTTTTTTAATCAATTTTCAAAATCAACTTTCTGTTTGCATTTATCGTTTTGCTCGCCTGCCACTGTGCTTTGGGATTAAAGCATTTCGAGGCAACCGAAGCAAGGACGAATTCTCGCAGCCACGACCTTCAACTCTCATGCCATTCAGGCTTGCGCGCACGGACCACCCGGGG
>NC_051409.1:26095602-26096221 GCF_015228065.2 Penaeus monodon | reverse complement strand
ACGCTCGTATCCCACTTCCTCAAACATATTAACAACACCAACCGCGTTTTATGCAAAATAAAGAGAAAACTAAAGAAATGCACTTGATTTACACTTTCTTATCATTTCATAAAGGTATATCTGTGCATCAATTCCCTCTCTCAATCTAATCAACATCCCAAAGCGTCGATAAACTTTGCATATGCAAATTAGCAAACGGTCGCCTCCCCCCCCCCCCCGTCCCTTCCTCAGCCAGCAAGCAGTAACTGGATCTCACACGGCCTTCGTCGAATTAACTCTTCATCCTCTCAGATTAAATTAGACGCAGTGCCCTGGGGAAAACGCGTATAAATATTGAGGTAGGATGTTGCATCCATTATCTTTGTTATTATGAACTTTGTTATGCTTTTCTTCTCTCAGCCACTGCAAGTCGTAATAATGAGTGAAATTTAACGATTTCGAATGCTATCATGAATATGCAAAATTCCCTCGGGAGGCGACCTCGATACAAACTTCTAATTAATATCTGTCAGAATTAATCACCGAAACAAGCGCCACCATCATGTTAAAGCCACATATTAATAAGAAGACATTTTCTACGTCTACCACGACTACCAAACCAATTACTACCCAGGCCATT
>NC_051409.1:26095030-26095350 GCF_015228065.2 Penaeus monodon | reverse complement strand
TGCCGCTCCTACTGACCTACACTTGAACAGCTCTCCCTCCACTCAACACGGTAAACATAAACAGATGGCCCGCGTGCTCACAGGTGGTGGTGGGCTGGTGGAGGAGGAGGAGAGGGAGAGGGAGTGAAGGGAGAGGGAGGAGAGGGAGAGGGAGAGGGAGGAGAGGGAGGAGAGGGAGAGGGAGGGAAGGAGGAGGGTGGGAGAGAGGGAGGGAGAAGGAGGAAGGGGGTAATGGAGAAGGGGGAGAAGAGATAGGAGAGGGGGTAGTTAAGACCCACCACAGTGATAATTGCAAGCAGTGATGGATAAGTGGAGGGGGT
>NC_051409.1:26094834-26094992 GCF_015228065.2 Penaeus monodon | reverse complement strand
AGAAGAGACGAGGGATAAGGAAAGGGAATGAGAGAAGGAGAGAAAGAGAATGAAGGTGGATGAGAGAGAAGATAAGGGGTAGTAAAGAGAGGGAAAAGAAGGAGAAAGGGTAGGGAAGAAAATGAAACAGAGAATGATGAGATTAATACAAAAGGAAT
>NC_051409.1:26094323-26094803 GCF_015228065.2 Penaeus monodon | reverse complement strand
TGAGCTACGACGGAAAAAGAAAGAGGACACGTGAGGGACAGAATAAAGGAGGGAGAGAAGAGACGGAGATAAAAGAAGGAAGAGCACAAAACACCGGAACAATCTAAACACCAACGCAAACACAGTTGTTATACAAAACGAACGCGATTTTCACCATGTTCACAACCCCCTCCCCCCTCCCCCTCTGAGAATAAGCAAGACCAAGTCAGTAAAACAACAAAACAAACGCAAATCCCAAGAAATAACAAAGCCGACGAGGTTCTACATTTTTTTAAAACATAATGAACACCGGGATACGAGAGGTAACAATGGATGCGCCAAGGTGAACCTCCCCCCCCCCCATGCCTAATGCAGGGAATGCAATATCCAAACCTCTTTTTTCAACATTGAGCAATTGCGTAGGCTGGATTTCGACAGGGCCTGCAGGTCGGTGGGTGGACCTGTAGGAGGCAAAGGAGGGGGGGGGGGGAGAAGGGGGTG
>NC_051409.1:26093707-26094213 GCF_015228065.2 Penaeus monodon | reverse complement strand
AGCGGAGGGGAAATTATTGAAAACAGTTAAGAGGAGAAAAATACTTGTGAAACTTTTTGTCATTTTTCACGATTTGCAATTCTGATTTGCAGACTTGCATTTCTTCGTCCTCACTTTACAAGATAATTAAAATAAACGGAGTTGTAAATACTCATTTCCAATTCGTCAATAAGTCTATGAAAAACACCAAATCTCTCTTAAAGAACACAGAAAAAAAACACAAAAAGGGCAAATCATTCTTTGAAAAACGGGACGAAAAACGAGGCCACCGCGACGACCGCACACTCGCGCGACGAAGGCACGGGCGGCGGCGGACGAGCGGGGTGCGAGCACGACAAGGAGCCGCACCAGAGGGACGCGGGAGCGGCGCCTCCCGTGCGGCCGACTCGCTTCCGACGGAGGCGCCGACGTCGCCGCCCGGAGCTGCGCTGCGGGAAGTTGCACAGTCGTTTTGGGCGGCGCTGCATCTCTGCCATGACGCTTTTAACTCTAATGGATTTTTTTTA
>NC_051409.1:26093549-26093616 GCF_015228065.2 Penaeus monodon | reverse complement strand
TCTACCGATTTTTTTCATATATACTGTATAATTCTATTTCTTTCCTCTCAATCTTTCTTTAACACTA
>NC_051409.1:26093246-26093505 GCF_015228065.2 Penaeus monodon | reverse complement strand
TTCCCCTAAATATCAAAATTGACAAAAACAATCGAAGTGCATCGCAAAAAATGATAATTAACAGAAAAAACGGACACCGATAACAAACGCAACAACGAATCAACGAATTCACTTTCCTCGAAACGAAGGAATAAAGGAGGAGGAAAAGGAGGGAGGGAATAGAAAAAAAATGGAGAATGGGGTTCAAATTGCAACTGGTGATGCAACGGTTGAGTCATGCACGTAAAACCCTTGCAACGTGTAGGGGTCAATCTAGGCC
>NC_051409.1:26092791-26092927 GCF_015228065.2 Penaeus monodon | reverse complement strand
GTTCTAGGGAGTTCACAAATATATTACTGGGTCGATAGACAAACATGGCTGACATATGCGCTCTACCCCGACACTTGAGCCAAGGATCAAGTCTCCGCAGTGATACTTCCTTCTCGTATTTGCAAGGTCTCCAAGA
>NC_051409.1:26092472-26092591 GCF_015228065.2 Penaeus monodon | reverse complement strand
ACCAAAAGTGTACAAATCGACAAACAATTAAAATATGTACAAAGGAAGGTCGAGTGTACAAAGGAAAGGCAAGTGTATAGACGAAAACATGTGGGCAACGAAGACAACAAGATAGGTAC
>NC_051409.1:26092278-26092411 GCF_015228065.2 Penaeus monodon | reverse complement strand
TTTTTTAAAAAAATTGGGGAAAAGGGGGGGGAAAAAAACCCAAAAAAAAAAAAGGGGGAATTCCCCCCTTTTTGGGGGGGGAAAAAATTTAAGGAAGGGGAAAAAAAAGGGGGGGGGGGGGTTTTTTTTTTTT
>NC_051409.1:26092123-26092187 GCF_015228065.2 Penaeus monodon | reverse complement strand
AAAAAAAAAGGGGGGGGGGTTTTTTTTTTTTTGGGGGGGGGGGAGAAAAAAAAAAAATTTTTTT
>NC_051409.1:26091992-26092071 GCF_015228065.2 Penaeus monodon | reverse complement strand
GGGTTTTAAAAAAATTTGGGAAAATTTTAAACCCCTTTAAAAAAAACCCCCCCCCTTTCCCCCTTTTTAAAGGCCCCCC
>NC_051409.1:26091039-26091285 GCF_015228065.2 Penaeus monodon | reverse complement strand
TTTTCCCCCACCAAAAAAATTTTTTTTAAAAAAAAAAAATTTTTTTTTTTAAAAAGGGAAAAAAAAAAAATTTTAAAGGTTCCCCCTTTTTTTCCCAAAATTTTTAAAAAAAAAAAAATTTTTTTGGGGGAAAGGGAAAAAAAAAAAAAAATTTCCCCAAAATTGTTTTCCCAAAAATTTTTTTAAAAAGGGGGGGCCCAAAAAGGGGGGGGAAAAAAAGGGAAAAAAGGGGAAAAAAAAAAAAAA
>NC_051409.1:26090668-26090749 GCF_015228065.2 Penaeus monodon | reverse complement strand
ACAGACACCCGGAAAAAGGGTTATGAATATGTGCCGGGAACATTGCAAGAAAAACACGCATCAGGATAACGCTCCCTTTAT
>NC_051409.1:26090329-26090466 GCF_015228065.2 Penaeus monodon | reverse complement strand
TCTTAAACCTCAAAGCCTATCTTGCAAGACCGCGAAAGGCCTGCAACATGGAGTCTGCAAGGATCCCTGTGCAACAGAATTATGCAAATCACGGCACGACTTCAGTTTAATGGTCCCTCGAGGGAAGAGGTCGTCCA
>NC_051409.1:26089627-26089901 GCF_015228065.2 Penaeus monodon | reverse complement strand
ATGTTGAACCGAAGAGGAACAACGCAACAACACGATAACTCATAATTAAGATGGAGAAGATGACAAGCGAACGAGGCAAAGAAAACGTACCGATGAAAATAAAGATAATAGGAAGGAGGACTGACTGTGATAAAAAAAGGGGAATATACAAGAATTGAAGCAAAAAATGTAAGAGAAAAAAGGGGAAAGGGGGAAAAATGGAGACGCGAAAAGTTAAAAGAAAGAAAATGAGGCAAGAAACTATTCAACTTCGACTGAAGTCTTGTTCGACTTT
>NC_051409.1:26089398-26089555 GCF_015228065.2 Penaeus monodon | reverse complement strand
TGAGGCAAGAAACTCTTTCACTTCTGTCCAATTTTCGTCTGAAATTCCCCTCTGTTTGCATTGTGAAATTAAAACGTTTTAACGAGACACACTGTGAAGAGGCAAGGAAATTACTATTGATAAAAAGTAATGAGAATCGCGTTAAGGCGTATATATA
>NC_051409.1:26088928-26089043 GCF_015228065.2 Penaeus monodon | reverse complement strand
TCAAAGAAGACGAAACAAAAGAAGAGCAAACAGAAGCAGACAGACGAGAAATAACGACGCAGAGAGGCAGGAGCCACGGAGGTCGGCCCACAAACCACACGTCGGACAGGTGGCC
>NC_051409.1:26088691-26088911 GCF_015228065.2 Penaeus monodon | reverse complement strand
TCCTGTGCGTGGGAAAGGATGACATCACTCGGGCTCGGACGCCCTGGAGTCCTGTCTGACAACCCTCGGCGACGTCTTCATAGATGGTATCAATAACAACAAACTCAACACCAATAATAAAGTATTTTTTTTAAACAAAGACAACGACAATCTCATAAATCTTCATACCAAGACAACAACAATAATAGACATTTTCATAACAATAATAATCATCTCCAAT
>NC_051409.1:26087839-26088635 GCF_015228065.2 Penaeus monodon | reverse complement strand
CTCTTAACAATGATACGAATAGTAACAACAATAACAATTACACCAACGACGAGCGAAAGAGCAGTCCATTAATCAGCCACCTTGTCCCCCGCCACAAATCCCCCTGGCGTCACTCCCCCCGGCGGCCGCCTCGGCAAACGCGCTCCAGCAAAACGTCTCGAAATGCCTCGATGACAGATCTTCTTTCCCTCGAGTCACGGCTTCCCACATCCTTCACTCGGGTGACGTGGGCGGCCGCCTGCTGCCTGACGACTCGCACGCCCGCGGCGAGATGCGCCTCCGACTCTCGCACATCGCCCGCCTTCGGGCCACGTCGCTAGGTCGATAAGCTATTGTTTTCTGCGCTGGCTGTTGGGCTCTTGGACTCGGGAAACAGCTGATCCGTGTCGAGAAGGAGCTCTGGAACTCGAAAAATTGTTGGTCGGTGTTCGAAATGGAGCTTTTGAACACGGTAGACCTTTGGGATGTTGAGATTTTGAACTCGGTAAACAGCTCATCTCTTTTCTGGTGGAAGTGGAAATTTGGATCTCTGTAAACAACTCATTTGTGTTGGATATGAGCCTTTGAACTCGGTAGACTGCGACCACCGATTAGTAATACCGATATTGTGCAGTTCAAGTCAAATCATATGCACACCCAGTCCCATATACCGTTAAAACGCTTCACCAACGAGATAACACAACTCAGCAGATCTACCACAACATAAAACGAAGCCACATAGCAAGGAAAGCCATTCAAACTGCCTTCCCTTGCTATGACAACATGGCCTGACGCGCCTAAATAAGCACGTCCAGCC
>NC_051409.1:26087408-26087495 GCF_015228065.2 Penaeus monodon | reverse complement strand
ACGCAGGAAGTGAGCAATAACGGCAAGCATGCAAGCAGCAGGAGCAGGGGGGTCAGGCTAATAGAGAGAGAAAAAAGAAAGAAAAAT
>NC_051409.1:26087055-26087336 GCF_015228065.2 Penaeus monodon | reverse complement strand
AATTAACAATAAACATAAGGATGGCAGAAAAAATCACATGCTATTAGCATAGGGTTATCTTAATTTTACCTTCGTTTAATGCTAAAATCATAAGAATGGTATTTTAACGTTTTCATCAAAGAATTAGCTTAGTTTTATGCAATCAGTTGGAGTTAGTTTTTAGCTTAAAGCATAGTGTCATCAGTACAACGTAATCTTTGTCATCCTAAGGTAATCTTAGACTTCAAACGTAAGATTGTCTTGCGCTGAAAACCTTATTGCAAATCCAGCAAATGACACCC
>NC_051409.1:26086832-26086996 GCF_015228065.2 Penaeus monodon | reverse complement strand
CCCCTAACTCAATTTCCCCCCCCCCCCAACGCAACCTTGAGCTCCAAAGGACCCCACCGGCTAGTAGAAATCCCCCAAAGTCACACACACATCCCCCGCCCATTTACCAGGAATTAGGCGTGGGAATCTCGCGGTTTTGCGGGCGGCAGTCTCTCCCGCGGATG
>NC_051409.1:26086094-26086659 GCF_015228065.2 Penaeus monodon | reverse complement strand
ATAAGCAATGGGGGGCTTTCAGGCACTGCTAGGTTTGAGCGGGGCGATAAAGGTGAGATATACAAAAAAGTAAACAAAGGGGAAACAAAAAAACACACATCACGCTTTCACCCTCTATTTGAAAAAACGAGAAGAAAATTTGGTAAAAAAGAAAAGAAAAATCCATAAAAAGGACGCAAGGTGAAAAGAAAACCACAGAAAACGGGAAGAGAAGGAATGAAAAAAAAAAAAAAAGTTATAAAGACGCGTGGCACACTTCCGCCCTTCTCAAAAAAAGACACGCGGCACAATTTTGCTCCTCTCAAATAAAATACGAACTTCTAAAAAAAAAAGTGCAAGAGGCACGTGGCACCTTTCCGCCCTTTCCATCCTCGTCTCGGCAGCTCATTACGCCCACCAGAGACCTCGACTTCCGGCATACGCGAGGGCGTGACACCTGCAGGGACCTTGCTCGCGGGCGTGACCAGATCCTACTCTCCTGGAACCAAGGGCGCATCTGTCACCCTCATGACGGAGAAGCTGTCGCGCTACGAACACACCTTCAACAATACGTGATGCAAAAATA
>NC_051409.1:26085095-26085375 GCF_015228065.2 Penaeus monodon | reverse complement strand
GCCCAAGAAAAGAAAGCAAATCCACACCTCGGACCGCCCCGCACCCACCTCTCCCGGGCCCAACTCTGCAATTTCTATCCATCGGGGCCGATCGCCTGCCATGAATGAGCATCGGGATGTGCAATGCGGCGAAGAATACCCCGGATGAGGCCTCTTCATCCGACACCTCGCGGCATAATTCGTTGGCACTTGTTTGGACGCTTTGCTATTCTCCTTGAGGGCCAAATTCGCGTGGCATCGTTTTAAGTTGGCCGATACATGTGTTTGATGCCTGTGCGCG
>NC_051409.1:26084544-26084822 GCF_015228065.2 Penaeus monodon | reverse complement strand
TCTCATATTCCTCACCTCCCCCCCCCCACCTCTCCCCTTTCTTCAGCAACCCCCTTACCCCTTACCGCCCCCTCCCCCTTCTATGTCTTGATTACGAGTTTCCGAGTGCGCAGGGAGCGCTGCTGCCCTGGAGCGACAAAATATTCCCTTTTTCTCGAAGATGGTCGCCACCTGCTCCTGAGGGGATTTCTTATTCTCTTCTCTGATTCCCTTTTCTCTGTCCGTGTCTGTCTGTCTGCTTCCGTCCACTTCTCCCTCTTTTCCTTCGTTCTTCTCAC
>NC_051409.1:26084152-26084483 GCF_015228065.2 Penaeus monodon | reverse complement strand
TAAACCTACTGATTTTCCACCAAGCTGCTAATTCAAGCAGCATAATCGCTTAATGGTGAGAAGTGAATTGCAAAAATGCAACGATGATGATGATATCAGGGATAACATCAACATTAAGCGAAACCAGATTTGGTATTTAAGTAATGACGCAATCAGCGCAGCAGGATAATAAATAGATAAATTAGTAAATGCACGAGTAAATGAACAAAGCAAACATGTAACGATTGTGATGCTAATGATGACGTTCATTATCATACCTGGGCTATTAAGGTGATATTGATAATGGCAGTGGCAAGGATAATGTCCTCAATACCAATAAATAATCACAGTG
>NC_051409.1:26083951-26084024 GCF_015228065.2 Penaeus monodon | reverse complement strand
AAGAAAATAATAACAATACAAACAATAAAAAGACAACAACTTGTACATAATCCATCACACATTGATAAAATGA
>NC_051409.1:26083510-26083771 GCF_015228065.2 Penaeus monodon | reverse complement strand
AATCTCGAAAACTACGACCCAACAGCAATGTCAAGTTCACGGCGGCGTCCTCTCCCCCCTCCCCCTCCCCCTCCCCGGGCGGAGATGCATCGCCGGAGAGGGAGGCTTGAGAGGCGCCCAAGGAGGTCATCCCCGCGGGCGGAGAATACCCTCGAGTGTCATGAGAAATTTTGGCCAACCCCCTGCCCCCCCCCCTTGACCTCCTCTCTAGAGACAAATCTTCCGTCTCAGGGAGGTTGGTCTTTCTCTCATTCGGAGTAC
>NC_051409.1:26082780-26082887 GCF_015228065.2 Penaeus monodon | reverse complement strand
TAATTCATTCATATTTTTGTCACTGAAAGTCATTTGAAAGCTGACATCCGGGAGGGAAGCGCAGCCGATACGCGCATGCAAATGGCGAACGAACAGAAGCTGGGAGC
>NC_051409.1:26082600-26082717 GCF_015228065.2 Penaeus monodon | reverse complement strand
AGCCTCATCAGCATCTCCGCTAATGAGCCCGTCCAGGAAAAAACACGGGGCGATATTTTCTTTAACGTCGCGTCGTCATCGGCAGTCGGGAGGAAAAAGAAAGTTTAAGTGCGGCTG
>NC_051409.1:26082178-26082524 GCF_015228065.2 Penaeus monodon | reverse complement strand
GGCCAAGAATAAAAGAAAAAAATTATCAAGAAGGAAAATGGAAAGGGTTTGTCACAGCAAAGGCCTGATTACAACAGAAGTCATGTTGGTATTTACAATGACAGACTTCAGATACCCTGGATCAAGGCTGCAGGAAGCCTGCATTACAGCAGCATTATGAAATATCAGTTGAATAAATATAAAACAGATCGGGTTTTAAACTTGGAAAAAGACACTCGCAAGAAAAAAAATACAATTGCATAACAAGGAGAAATCCAACAACATAATAAGTAAATGTCGTAAAAACAATCAAAAGAAAAGAAATGAAAAAAGATAAAAAAAATTAATAATATGTTTAATAAACATA
>NC_051409.1:26081827-26082115 GCF_015228065.2 Penaeus monodon | reverse complement strand
AATAAAATGATCAATGGTTCCAATCCCAACCATCACCGGCGCGAAGACTGGGATCCACAAACCCCACCCACTCCCTTCTAAAAGGTACAGGGACGACCCATTAGCATTATCGCTTCGTAAAGAGTTTAAAACAACCACTCCTTCTGTATCATGTTTATGTCTGGCGTTTTCTGGACAATTCGTTTAAATTCCGACAATAAACACTTCGCTCGGTTAAATTATGGAAGCGTGACGAGGTGAAGTGGACGACTGTTTTATGGCGATACTTGCCTTGGCGAAGAATAAGGG
>NC_051409.1:26081444-26081704 GCF_015228065.2 Penaeus monodon | reverse complement strand
GAGAGAGGACAGGAGACAAAGAAGAGAGAAAAGAAACATAGTTCAATAAATTGAGCAAGAGGAGAAACGAAAACGCTCTAAATAGTTTAATGATATTACAATTTTCTTCCGGATATGAAAAGGAAAAAAAATAAAACATTTGCAAGAGAGAAATCAGAACAAGTAGAACATGAATATACATAGACAATAGAGAAGCCATTGGAGTAGTTTCACTTATATGATATATTTAAGTGACGTTACACTGATGCTGTAAAAGAGAA
>NC_051409.1:26081247-26081349 GCF_015228065.2 Penaeus monodon | reverse complement strand
GATAGAGAGAGTGAGACAGTAAAGAGAGTAAGAGAGTAAAGAGAGTGAGACCGTAGAGGGTGAGAGAATAAAGAGAGTGAGACACAGATCTCACATCATCGA
>NC_051409.1:26080365-26081122 GCF_015228065.2 Penaeus monodon | reverse complement strand
AAAAAAAATCGAGTGACTATGTCAAGTGAGGCAAGAGTCAGAGAGAAAGAAAAGCAGACAAACGTAATGACATAAGGCAAATGGCGCCAGCCGCCGAGCGAGTTGTCATAGGTTGGCAAATCAGCGCGGTCGAGACGTAATCGAAGACGATCATTTATCGCGGTGAAAGTAAGAGGCAGCGCAGTAACGCGAGATCACCGTCAAAGGCAATGAAGTAACGCACAGCCACCCCAACCACAAGCACTGCCAAGCTAAAATTCCTCTAAATGTGGAGCTCCATTCGAGAAGAGATCTTATTCTCTTGAAAACAAAAGCCAGTCTGGAACTTTAATTACGAGCCGAGGGAAAATATTTTGGAAATCTGACCAGCCAGTCCGGAACCGAATCTACCTGATATGACTCAAAACACGACACCCAGTCCTAACCATACTCGATAAGGCAGCACAAACGCACAGGAACGCACGTCGATCGCCCAGCGTCAACCAAGCTGCCAGGTCCTGTACTCCGCGTGCCCAGGCGACCAGGAGGGAACTTCACCTGCCACCCCCACCCCCCCCTGCCAACATTACCCTTTGTGAGTTGCCATAATGCCTTTCCCTTCCTGATTCCGATACCTTGCCGCCAAAAAGCTAGTGAATTTCCCTCTCATATACCATGCATGAGTTACAGTACCACCATATCTCCATGGTATATATCACACCACTATGCCCGTTATGAGCTGTCATCCTACTATAAAAGAGTTAACATCATACCCGAC
>NC_051409.1:26080259-26080327 GCF_015228065.2 Penaeus monodon | reverse complement strand
TAAGACGAGGGAAGGGTGGAATGAGATGAGGACGAAAACCACCGAAATTTTCAACAAGAGAAAGGCGA
>NC_051409.1:26079569-26080059 GCF_015228065.2 Penaeus monodon | reverse complement strand
TCAAACGAAAGAGATACGCATAAAAAAAAAATCACATAAGCCAATATCCATTACCCACCTCTTGGTCATCTTCACTATAGGCCTACAAACGCCCACGACCTCATCTAAAGTCCCATTTATTTCTCAAGAGGGAGCCTACGGAAGGATCACTTCCGGGGGAGAGGGGAAAACGGGCTCATCCGAATCCCTGCACTCGATATCCGAAACTGGCCCAGTCATTAACGCTGCCGCACTCGCCACCTCCCGAACACCTGTACAACACCTGCTCGTTCCAAATGCACCGGTGTAATTACCTCATTTTTCTCTGGGGGTCGGGGGGGGGGGGGGCGCATCTATGTATGTCTGCACGCATGTGTGCCCAATAAACCTTCCTTAATTAGCGGCGACCTGCTTCTTCAGTGTCGAATTAACGAGCAAACGAAACCAACACCGGATAAACAGAGGAAAAAAATATCTTAGGCATATAAACATCCCTGGACTCTCTCTAAGA
>NC_051409.1:26079049-26079191 GCF_015228065.2 Penaeus monodon | reverse complement strand
AACACCGAAATCGCTGACCACAACAACGCCACTGACCTACTCCCAGACGAGCGCCTAACTTAAAAGTCACAAGTCACGTCTCGCGGCGATCGCGACGCACGAAAGAATTCGACCGACTATAACCATATACCCCTTTAGTCAG
>NC_051409.1:26078855-26079025 GCF_015228065.2 Penaeus monodon | reverse complement strand
GTTGCATAGGCCTAACCTCCAATCTCAACCCCCCCCCCACTTCACCCTCCACAGCAGGCCTAATGACGATCGCGTCTTCGTTGCACCATCAGCTGTCACTATAGGATTGAAACACTATATCTAAGGCTCCTTTTGAGTTTTGATCCATAGTCTGGGCAGTGAATATAGTG
>NC_051409.1:26077889-26078467 GCF_015228065.2 Penaeus monodon | reverse complement strand
CTTCCTGCCGACACCTTTTTTTCTCACCGCTGGATCTCCCCCACCCACCTACCCCCTCCTCTGTTACCACCCCCATCCCCTTTACTATTTCCTCACCCCCCCATCTCCCTTACCATCCCCCTTCCCCCACTTTCGCCTTACCACCCTCTCCACCCTACCCACCCCTTCCCAATCTCCATACCCCCTCCCACTCTCCCCCATCTCCCTTACTACCCCCTTCCCCCTTCCCCATCCTCCCCTCACTCTCTCCCATCCCCCTTACTACTTACTACCCCTTTCCCCTCTTCTCCTTTCCCCCTTTCCCCATACCCCCTCCCACTCTCCCCCATCTCCCTTACCACCCCCTTCCCCACCCCTTCCCATCCCCTTCCCCTCCCCCTCCCTACTCACACGACATTAACGAATGACGTAACGGTCCTCCTCGCGCTTCCCGTCTTCCGGAATATCCGTCACACTGACCGCGCCCGGAGTACTATTTTTAGGGCCGTGTTAAAGGCAATTTCCGTGCAGATCCGCGTCATATTTTCATCGAGCGAACTTAAAAACTACCAAGGAAGTACCCCGAGCAGAAGAGAAAA
>NC_051409.1:26077628-26077764 GCF_015228065.2 Penaeus monodon | reverse complement strand
AATCGATGCATTATTTTGATGGCGAGTGATGGTAATGATGATGCAATATATACAACTTGCAAACGAGATGTAAATAATCAATACACTAAGAGAAATATCACCACCTGACCCAACAAATTCCTCGTTACTCCTGCAA
>NC_051409.1:26077181-26077458 GCF_015228065.2 Penaeus monodon | reverse complement strand
TAAACACAGCCTTAATTTGCCTCAACCGTAGCGTCTTGCAGCGTAAGTGAGCATCACATTCTACCTCATTTGCATATCCCCGACCGGGCGTAAAACCATCCTTACGACACTTTGTTCAAATATGGCCATCTGAGAAGGGAAGCCTGTGAATCTATAGGCCTAAGGAGGTAGATCAATAGGCCTATGGAATACGGAGTAAGCGGGAAAATCGTACGTTAAATACTGACCAAGATCAAGAACTAACTTTGCAATTGAATATTGGTTCAGCTGCTTCCTT
>NC_051409.1:26076537-26076801 GCF_015228065.2 Penaeus monodon | reverse complement strand
ACCACGTTCACTTGTGCCAGTGCATTTTCCACGTGTAAGCGCGTGCGCGAGTACGAACGCCCTCTTCAAAAACGAAAGAAATAATTAATAGACCTAGCACCCCTCCCCCCCCCAATCCCGTCCCAGCGAAAACCATACGGCATCTCTAATCACTAATCCGAGCCGCACCGCGAAACCATTACCTACCAGATCTCCTAGAATTAACCCAAATTACCGCTGCCAATTACTTAATTCTCTCGCGACAGACTAACGGGTCAAAAAAGA
>NC_051409.1:26076049-26076189 GCF_015228065.2 Penaeus monodon | reverse complement strand
AAAGTACATTTTCTTCTTTCTTGTTATGCAATAAGTAAAGAAGACCGTGGACGAGGAAAGCTGCAAGTCATAATTGAGGTATAAATGACTTGGAGTTGATCATCGCCTTTGTACTTGTCGTTTTTCATGATGATTATGAC
>NC_051409.1:26075112-26075490 GCF_015228065.2 Penaeus monodon | reverse complement strand
TTGCTTGCAAGACTTGACATTAACATAAGGGTCATTGTCTCCCTCGAAATCCTCTCGCTTTTCTTGACTTAATATACAAAAAATCCACAGTACCAAAAATAGCCGAACTTCTGACCGCTGTATTTGATCACTTTTCCTTCCTTTTTTCTTATTTTTTTGTCTATTTCTTCCTCAATTTTTTATGGTTTGTGTTTATCTCTAGCATTCCTCACCGTACTTGGGAGTGAGGCTTCCTTTACATGCAGGAAATACTATCCTTTTATTTTGGAAGAAACTGAGAACAACAGAACCTTGAGGCCGACAACAGATCATCTTCAAGTCCGTCTTCGCCTTATTTCGCCTTCGCTCGGACGGATTCCTCTTTCGTTCGTCCTTTTG
>NC_051409.1:26074987-26075081 GCF_015228065.2 Penaeus monodon | reverse complement strand
CCACATTCGCAACAGAACTACTGTCCGTGCGGTCACCTTGCATCGGAAGACATTAATAACACAGGTGTGCAGTAATATAACACCAAGGCCAGCC
>NC_051409.1:26074571-26074964 GCF_015228065.2 Penaeus monodon | reverse complement strand
CAAGTGTTATGTCATCCGCGCACTTGAGATCGAATGATTTGTTTGTCTTTTTTCGCTTGGCTATCTGCTTGTCAAAACAGCCCCGCGGCTTCGCTTCCACGGCGACTCGCCCCCGTGACGTCATGCGTTACGTCAGAGCCTGTTGCAAGTATGTACTGCACGTCGCCTTCCCATCCCTGAGGAGCCGCCAAAAAATACTCCTACATAAGGGTCCAAAATGCAGAACTATTTGCTTTATTTTCAAAATAAGACTCATCTGATTTACTTCAATACTCATTATATAAGCCCAGGGGCGGGGGAAGGAGTGCAGTCCCCCCCCCTCCACTCCTGGCGTCTCGTTAAGGGGGGAGTCGTGTTAGGTTACTCTACTGCCTCAAGGATTGCAAACAAACA
>NC_051409.1:26073921-26074292 GCF_015228065.2 Penaeus monodon | reverse complement strand
GACACTCCTCTGGCGCCCGACACTACTTCAGCGTCATAATAATCGCGATGAGAGAAAAATATAATAATAAAAGAGGTAACGCAAAGAAAATAAGTTACGACACACGTACAGACACAAGCCGGCGCGCGTACTTACAGGTACTTACAAAACACAGACAGACATAAACGTTTACCATTAACTCAGCATGAACGCGTCACCAAGGCGAACATACCTGAAAAAAATGAAAAAAATAGTGGTTACAAAACATTCAAGACGAAATGCAAGGAAAAAAATATAATAACTGCAATACAGTTTTCTTACAAATAAATAATACACTTGTTGCAGAGATATAATTATGTATAATGCCAGTACTCAAATTTCTGCTTTCTGCA
>NC_051409.1:26073268-26073670 GCF_015228065.2 Penaeus monodon | reverse complement strand
CAAGCTCGTTGCCGCCACATCCACTAGCATTTGCATCGAAATAATAACAACTTTCAACCCCTCCCCCCTCCCCTGTGGCCTCTTTAAAACGAACTACAAGACTCACAGGCCACATTTCGACGGGAATGCGAAGAGGGAGGAGAGAAATGCGAGGAATAACCATGACGCGAAAAGAAAGAAATGCTGATGGACAGATAAAACAAATAAGTAGATACAAAAATACGAGCAAGAAACAGGATGAGAAATGATATGAATAAGGAATAAGGAGAAAACCAAAACAACAAAATTATGTGAAAGAGTAATAGGAGAAGAGAAGAAAAAGAACGAGGCTAATCATTAAAGAAAAAAAAAAACACTAAAATACGCAAGATAAAAGAGGAAAAAATCACCGCCATCATCCTC
>NC_051409.1:26073035-26073229 GCF_015228065.2 Penaeus monodon | reverse complement strand
CGAGATGAAAAGGAGAAGAGAGAATAAGTAAAGAGGAGCACAACCGAGAAGGAGGGAGCACACAAGAAAACAACAACAAAGACAGCCCCTCGTGTCAAAGGTCAACGAGGGTCATGCAACCAGGCAGGGCAAAGAGTTCCGCCTCGCCAGCATACCCGTCCCGAGAAAACATTCTTCAGTAGCGAGAAAAGACA
>NC_051409.1:26072910-26072976 GCF_015228065.2 Penaeus monodon | reverse complement strand
ATCCGGGGGGGAGGGGGTAAGGAGCGGGGGAGGCGATGGGGTTTGTACCGAAAGTTCATAGGGCCA
>NC_051409.1:26072191-26072406 GCF_015228065.2 Penaeus monodon | reverse complement strand
CAGAATTCCCTCCCCCGCTCCTCCCAACAGACGAGATACCATCATGCACATCGCTATAAAAAACGCAGAAATATGATACCAAGCGCATGTTGAGGAGCGGAGACCAGAGCCGTATTAACGCTGCTCAGAAATACCACCGAAGATATCTCTAAGATTTTTTTTCTAAGACTTTCTATGGCAATTCCAAGACTCTTCTAAAGAACATCTTTATATAA
>NC_051409.1:26071774-26072004 GCF_015228065.2 Penaeus monodon | reverse complement strand
CTGTTTGTTTGTTGCAAGTTAAGTGACGATATGAAGTCATATTTCTTACGCAATCAGCAACGTCAACATTACCACAAACTTAACAGCAATGTGATGGTTGTACTCAATTACGAATTTACAAAAAGGACTTCCCATCCTCGCTATCTTCGTTTCCATTTCAGTTCGTCTCCTCCTCTCCTACCGCTCCTGTTCTCCCAAAGTTATTCTCTCTTCAACCGCATCTTTTCCTT
>NC_051409.1:26071094-26071286 GCF_015228065.2 Penaeus monodon | reverse complement strand
ACGTCATGCAGTCGCGACACGTGTTCGAGGATGACCGAGCGTCGCCCTTCCACATTCTTCGGGGCGCCTCGTCATACATACATACATACGCACGATGGCCCTGGCCGCGACGAGGGAGGAATGAGAGATGCAGGAGAAGAAAGGAAGAGAGAGAGAAAAAAAAAAATGCGTGTGGGAGGATGACGTGCGCAC
>NC_051409.1:26070495-26070674 GCF_015228065.2 Penaeus monodon | reverse complement strand
TATGGAGCGCAGGGCCGAAGGAAGGAAGGCCGGACGGGGGTGGAAAGAGCCGGTTAGGCGGGGGAGGTGGAAGAAACATGTGGAGCGAGTGTGTGGATGACTGCGGATCCAGGTGTGTCTTTAGTGGGCCAGTGCGTGGGCATGCCTCGCTTCCTGCAGAGGGGAAAGGTGGGGCAGGA
>NC_051409.1:26070108-26070187 GCF_015228065.2 Penaeus monodon | reverse complement strand
AGGGGTGGGGTGTGGTGTCCGGGTATCATGAAGTGAATCCCCGAGATATATAACATTAAATTTTTAGATTATGCTAAAT
>NC_051409.1:26069882-26070071 GCF_015228065.2 Penaeus monodon | reverse complement strand
AGGGGACTTAAAGACCCAGGCAACGAAACAACAAAAATGCCAGAATACGATGAAACAGGAGAATATGACCTCAAGTACCCAAAGCAACACCTCCCCCCTAGCCAATCCCACCCCACCGACCCCTATAAAAAAAGGCCTTTAAACCGCCCACAAAACGAGAAAGGAAAACAGCTGACCGAATCCCCAACC
>NC_051409.1:26069613-26069812 GCF_015228065.2 Penaeus monodon | reverse complement strand
TCAATGCCGCCCACGCGAAAAGGTTACACCCCCGGCCAGGGTTCTCGCGAGACGCCCTTGATATTCAACATCCCAGCGTCGCCACAGTATTATTGCCTGTAGGAGGGGAGGGGGAGTCGCTGGTGTAGACCTCTGAAGCCTAGGGGCGTCGCGGCGGAGGGAACTGGAGTGTGGGTGATGACGGTGGTAGTGGTGGCGG
>NC_051409.1:26069202-26069453 GCF_015228065.2 Penaeus monodon | reverse complement strand
CGGTAATAATGACGATGCCACCACCCACTGTTACACACCCTCCTGCCTCCCACACCCCTTCCCCACACCCTGCTACCCCACCCGTCACCCCCAGCGACCCTGCCACGTGCCCCCGCCCCCGTGACCTGGTCCCGCGCCGTGGCCCGGGCGCGCTGCCACCGCGGGCCGCCCATCAAGCAGCGAGGATGTCCTAATCAGCAGGATAAGCAGGAAGGCCTCGGGGCTTGTGTGGCCCGGGGCGTGGGCGAGGC
>NC_051409.1:26068510-26068927 GCF_015228065.2 Penaeus monodon | reverse complement strand
TATTTACCTAAAATCAACGTTATAAAGTTGGTTTAGGGGAATGCAAAACATCGGAATTCTAAACATTCCAGTCACAAACTAGTGCCCGGCTAATACTCGTTCTCTCTTTCTCTCTTTCTCTTTCTCTCTCAGTTTATGCACCAATTCTCTTGCTTGCAATATACCACTGCGTAGCGTTCTTGGGGTCGGGAGCCCAGGTGCGGCCGGACGCTCGGTCACGTGACCTTGAACCCGGGGTTGGCAGGCTTTCATTGGGGATGGAAACTGAATGGGACAAAGTACGTACCCGCGCACGCACATATACACATGAAAACGCACACGCCCATACACCAGCATAAATATGTGTGTAAAAACTCTCACCAAACCAAAAACAAACCGTGTCATACGTACATACACACGCTCATGCATACACATATG
>NC_051409.1:26067436-26068094 GCF_015228065.2 Penaeus monodon | reverse complement strand
CATTCGTGCAAAGTCACTATTGACCAACGTCGCAACCTCTTGACTTCTGGAGTGCCAAAGAAACCCTTCTTAAAAAAAAAATCAAACATACCACCAGCGCAAAAAAATAATAAAAATTCAAAACCTCCCGCTTTGTTATATCAACAAAAGAAAAATAACGAGAAATTCGTATGCGCTGTCCACAGAACAGAGGTTGCGTTCAGGGCCCCGCTAATTTGCAATTGTGAAGGAGTAAAAATGCAGCATGAAGCCACTGATACCTGAACCTGAATCTCAACACAGATACAACGAAACTATATAACGCATTTCAGGACAATCTATGTAGTGATATAATGCACTAGTTACTGCGGGCGACCTAGTGAGGAAAACCAATACCTGCATTTCTAATTCACGTACTTATATACTTTTAATCCTTTCTATAAAATCCGCAAATACCATTATTTATATTTCTAGGGAGAAAACATAATACTATAAAATAATGTCGAAGTGCGACCCTTAAAATCAGGACAGAGTTTTTCTGAACAAGAAATGGAAGTGAAATTCGGACTATTGTTCGGTGAAGGAAATGATCAGAAGGAAAAAAACAATTAGAAAAGGCAAGAAGGACAAGGAAAGTGATGAATGGGCGAGCGCGCCACTGAATGAGAAGAACAAAAAT
>NC_051409.1:26066961-26067346 GCF_015228065.2 Penaeus monodon | reverse complement strand
AAAAAAATGACAAATAAAAGTAGGAACCAGGAACCGGCACGAGAACAAACAAATCTCAGACGAGCGGCGGAACAAGGAAAGAGCAAAGAAAAGAGCAGAGGCAAAACCGCGTCGCAAGCACAGGCCAAGAGGGCAGCACCGTCGCCACGCCCTCTGCCCCGCCCACCATCTGGCAAGGGGCGTCCAGCTGGTGCAGCCACGTAACGCCAGCTGCGAGAGGGGGGGGGGGTCGCGCGTTTCCTTCTTGGCAGTCCTCGCTCTCTATCTTCGTATTGTGTTTTTGCCTTTCTTATCCTTTGGTTCTTCTTTTGCTGCTTCTCTATTATCGTTTATCCGATTCGACTTCTTTTGCATTCTATGCAAGTCTCCCCTGTATTTCTCACTT
>NC_051409.1:26066159-26066845 GCF_015228065.2 Penaeus monodon | reverse complement strand
TTCAGCTTCCTGAATTCTCCCAACAATCAGTGCCTTCAACTCAGGGTCTTTCCCCGCAACCCCCCCCCCCCCCTTCGCTCCCTTCGCCCCCCCCTCTCTTGAAAAAATAAAATGCCCGTTACCAACCCCTCCCCCACCCACCCCCATCCTCACCCCACTCCCTCACCTCCTCACCCACCCCTACCCCAACCTCCAACCCTTCCCGAACCCCCTATTTTAGTTCATACCTATCCCCCAACCCCATCCCCTCCTGTCCCTACTCCTTACCCCAACCTCTTCACCCTACGCCACCTCAACCCCCAAACCCTCTCCTACCCCCCCCACTCCCTCCCCTCGACCCCTACCCCACTTCCTCCTCTAGCGTCCTCACCCCAACCCCTTCCGCCAAACCCCCTCTTCAAGTCATCCCTTTACCCCTTCCCTTTAACTCCCCCCCGTGAACCCCAACCCCCCCTAACCCCGTCCCTCCAACCCTACCCTTACCCCTTTCCCCAACCCCCCTCCTCACCTAACCCCCTCCGACGCCCATCCCTTCCTTTCCGCCGCGCGCCCGCCACCCCGGGCTTCAACCCCAGGTTAACGAAGGAATGAACTCCAACATTAATAAGAGTTATCTGTTGCGCGTAATACCAGTTGAGGAGAGCAGGTCCCGCTGCAATTTCCAAATGAGTTGTTTTTCCCCCCCC
>NC_051409.1:26065705-26066125 GCF_015228065.2 Penaeus monodon | reverse complement strand
GATAATAATAGCGCGCCAAGAACGCCAGAACGTCAGCTGGAAATAGCAAGAGAGTTTAATGGGGCGGTTTTAAGTCTTAAAGTCTTTCATATCGGCGAAATTTCTTTCACTTCTTCAGATTCTTCCTCCTCCTCGCTTCCGCCCCTTGCCCTTCTCTTTTCTCTTCTAAATATCTTATAATCATCATCGTTATTCTAATTCTCACTGACAATTATCATATCTAAAATATCATAACTTGAAATTAATGGAGCGGTTAATGCCACTCACTTAATTATCTTGTTATTATCTTCAGCGGCATATACCTCATCTGCACGGGACTGCGACTGCGCTGGGCCTTGTTACTGCTCATCTACTTCATGCGTTTCCATTTTGTTCATGTGGACGGCCAGATCCCAAAGAATAAAATGAAGCACACTATGA
>NC_051409.1:26065416-26065578 GCF_015228065.2 Penaeus monodon | reverse complement strand
GCTTTAGATAAAATCTCCAAAAAGCAGCGCGGGGCGAGGATCAGGACCGCCCAGCCGCCACCAGACGTCCAACAACAACACAAGCAACATAATGGCAAGAAATTTAACAACAAACAATAGTCCAGCACCACGTGTCGCGGCCTGTCAACGATGCCCCCAACA
>NC_051409.1:26064922-26065314 GCF_015228065.2 Penaeus monodon | reverse complement strand
AGCAAAGGACTCTGCTACACAGGCTGCTCGTAAGTATCAATTCAGGCTGATCGCTGACGAAATTATCACGTTAAGGGGGCGTGAAACAGGATACTCACGCCCACGCCTTCGCATACCCTCCGGTGTGTTAGCGCGGGGGAAGGGGATAAGCCAAAGGGATATAGGCCATGGTGTTTTATGTGCAATCGGCTAAACACTGCATGGTACATTTATGTGTGTCCACACTGTACTATAATCGTAAAGATAGATATTACAGGGTAATTGTAGCTTTTTATAAACATTTTAGGATATATTTTGGTGTGCATGTTTGTACGTGTAAAACGGCGCATAAAATAATAAAAATCGAACATATGTAAACATTAAGATTTTTTTTAATACACGCAGACTGAATT
>NC_051409.1:26064786-26064886 GCF_015228065.2 Penaeus monodon | reverse complement strand
GCAACGTGTACGAACCAATAAAATGAAACTGTCACAATGTCCCGTGTCTATTGCGACATAGTTTCATCACAGTTTACCAAGTTCAATTACCCTACCTTCG
>NC_051409.1:26064495-26064713 GCF_015228065.2 Penaeus monodon | reverse complement strand
TATATAAGAGATACAACCAAATTCAAGTTGAAGAATACAGTCAAATCAACCAAAAAACCCAAAGCGAGAGCAAAAGAAAATTCCCCTTGTAAACCCGGAAAACAACGGACTTGTCAACGATGCTCCTGCGGGGAAGCAGTACAAGTATAGACGAAGCAATGACTTTGAGGCGAGGATTCCCAAAGGATGAGTTGTTTTCTTGAATACGAGACATAAAT
>NC_051409.1:26063877-26064277 GCF_015228065.2 Penaeus monodon | reverse complement strand
TTGTGAATGAATACCTTTATGAATGATTACTGCCTTAATGAATGAACAAGAAGAAACATCATAACACGACCCCCAAAAAAAATATCTACATTGTCTTTCGTGAAGGCCCAGCGCGGGGCGTTCCGGGCAAGACTCGAGCAAACAAGCAGCGCCCGTGACCTTGAGGGAGCGAAGCCAGTGACCCAGGTCATGCAGGTCTGACGAGTCCGGCGCGCAAAAAGTAGAGCCTACCGGATGCGGCGGATCCTCGGGGGATGGCACGGAGGAGGCGAAGAGAGAAAACCGATAAGGGGGGAGCAGCTGCAAAAATAGTGATAAATGCGCTTAAAGAAAACAAGAAGATAATAGTGGGAAATGGAAGGGGAGATTATTACTCTGGGGAAAAGAACTGTACGTTAAT
>NC_051409.1:26063121-26063389 GCF_015228065.2 Penaeus monodon | reverse complement strand
GTAACAGAGTCAAGACATAAGACAGCCGGTGATCGAAGCAAAATATCACTTTATTATAACCAAACGAGAAGGTAAATAATACCACAGAATAAATAAAATACATTATATACACACACAACCCACATTTGTCCCGAAAAATCCACAGGCAACTCAAAACCCGCGACCTTTTCCACAAAGATCTTCGCCCCGCCTGGCAATATGGCGGCGCGCCCTCGGGAATAACAACACCGGCCGTCCTTCGCTGTCCTTGGCGGCCACAAGCACACAG
>NC_051409.1:26062263-26063082 GCF_015228065.2 Penaeus monodon | reverse complement strand
CGCCCGCCCGCCACACCTCTTGTCCGTCTCGCGTCCGAGTCTGGCCGATTCGCCGACTCGCTTGATAATCCGGGGGGCTCGTGAGCCGCCGGAAGTGGCCAAAGCGTCATGCAAAAGATACCGGTTCGCCGAGACCAGGGCGCCGACGAGGCCAGGGTACTGACGAGCTCAGGTTATTGACGTTCCAGGATACTGCCGAGACCAGGTTACCGATAAAGCTAGATCGTCGACGAGGGAGAAAAAAAAAAGGTTATGGAAGAGATCAGAGTATAAACGACAGCAGGTCAGGGTATTGGTGGAACCTCTTTATTAGAGAGACAAGGTTACTAACGAGACCAGGCAAATCACGAGGAAAAGATTATCGACGAAACCAGGGTATTAACAAGAGCAGCTGACTAACGAACAGAAGGTTACTGGCAAGACCAGGGTAGCGATGGTCCAGGGTGAATAGGAATCGCTCCTGCAATTCCTTGAGCATCGCCCCCTCCTCCAACCCCTCCTCCAACAGACGCATCACGCATGAATGGACGGGGGGGGGGGAGATGACGCTGCGCATGACCTCGTCCCTTTAACCCAATGACTGCATGACACAGGGACGTCAGCGAGAGAAGGGGGAGGGGTTAAGTGAGCTGCATATCCCACATTTACTTTTATTCCCTTAAAGCTCTTAAACCCGCGAAGGACATCCTAATCTCGTCCTCTGGTCTCCCAACCGGATAAAAAACCCTGTCCGGTTACTGATCAACATGCAACTCCGCGGCCGACGTCCCCCATCCCTGTACCCATCCTACCCCCCTCCCACCCCGTGCCCACGCGATC
>NC_051409.1:26061690-26062159 GCF_015228065.2 Penaeus monodon | reverse complement strand
CTGACTGGTTTATCTTGTCATGAAAACCAGTCCTCCTCCCACCTCCATCCCACCCGTCGAATCCTGCCTCCCCATCCCTACCCAAATCCTAACATTCCTATAAAAAAAAACTCCCAAGGAATTTTCCAAAATACACCACCACTTAGAGCCTTGGCTACCATGGCAAACTGTAACTACCCTACTCGAACACCATACGACTCGAACACAACCATCTTGTCAATGCATCCTGTCAGGTTACCATAAGCCTACCTCCCTACCATTCAATCACATTAAGGTTACTTTCCCGTCGACCTTGCATGTATCCAAATAACAAATTATCCAACTTATCCATCCTTAACCTTCGCGTTATTTTCACCTTGGGAAAACAAGAACATGTTTACCTCACACCATCCTACCTCCCCCCCATCCTACCACTCCCTCCACTAATTGTTTATAGGACTTGTTGCCCCGGATAGTGCCACGCCCGGGG
>NC_051409.1:26061021-26061104 GCF_015228065.2 Penaeus monodon | reverse complement strand
GGACCAAAAGAGACGAAAACCAAATCACTGAAAACTATAAAACACACCTTTACCCAAAGCGTGCTCCTACCCCACCAAAAAGT
>NC_051409.1:26060918-26060983 GCF_015228065.2 Penaeus monodon | reverse complement strand
TTCAGCAACAGGGACAAGACCGGTCTCTGCCACACCCTCATGTTTACTGGCCCCCACCCTGTCAA
>NC_051409.1:26059821-26060808 GCF_015228065.2 Penaeus monodon | reverse complement strand
GATCCGAGCGAAATAATGGAAACGACCCTTTCTCGGGGGCACGGGCGTTCAAGGCCACATTCCTCACACTAGGTCGTTTCCCCCTCCCCGTCCCCCTCCTTTAAGAAGCCTGAAGCTGAGTCAAATCTCACCCCCCCCCCATTCCCCTCTCCCTTCTTACATTATTCTTAAGATGGGTCATCTCCCCCGCCTCCAGAATCCTCAGGGTCGGTCACCTCGTGGGTAGGGGGGGTCGTAGGTCTGGGTAGGGGGGTCGTAGGTCTGGGTGGGGGGGTCGTAGGTCTGGGTAGGGGGGTCGTAGGTCTGGGTAGGGGGGTCGTAGGTCTGGGTAGGGGGGTCGTAGGTCTGGGGGGGTCGTAGGTCTGGGTGGGGGGGTCGTAGGTCTGGGTAGGGGGGTCGTAGGTCTGGGGGGGTCGTAGGTCTGGGTGAGGGGGTCGTAGGTCTGGGTGGGGGGGGTCGTAGGTCTGGGGGGGTCGTAGGTCTGGGTGGGGGGGTCGTAGGTCTGGGTGGGGGGGTCGTAGGTCTGGGGGGGTCGTAGGTCTGGGTAGGGGGGTCGTAGGTCTGGGGGGGTCGTAGGTCTGGGTAGGGGGGTCGTAGGTCTGGGTAGGGGGGGTCGTAGGTCTGGGTAGGGGGGTCGTAGGTCTGGGTGGTGGGGTCGTAGGTCTGGGTAGGGGTCGTAGTTTCTGGAGGGGTCTAGTCTGGGTAGGGGGTCGATGCCTGGATAAGGGGGTCGTAGGTCTGGGTAGGGTGGTCGTAGTTTTGGGTAGGGGGGGTCGTAGTTCTGGTAGAGGGGTCGTAAGTCTGGGTAGGGGTACGAGGGGTCTCTAGGAGGTTAAGGATACGTACGCGATGCAAACCACTGCATTGCCTCAAGTCGCCTGCAAGTCACCAGCGTAAGGTTAGGGTCAATGTCACAGAATCCAAACGTCAAATCGAATCCCATTTGTGGAATCCATTTTTTCTTAACTGAATTTTTTTTTAAAGGCT
>NC_051409.1:26057551-26057934 GCF_015228065.2 Penaeus monodon | reverse complement strand
AACAAAACTAACAACAACAAAGTATCACCACCATTGCTGTCGCTCTGTCGTTGCTCCCATCACCATCACCGCTGCAGTCGTCACGGCCCCCACCGTAACCACCGCTCTCGCTATCCCCCCAAAGACCCCCAAGTTGACTCCTGCTGCACGTGAGATGCGCCAGCTGTCCCTGCGCCGAAGACAAGCCGACGGCGCTCGCAGGACATCCTCGCGGGGATTGGGAACCTAATCCTGCGCCTAATCCTGTTGACGCTCGTCGGGATTAGCGCTGACAGGGACGACAGCGCGTCCAAAGGAGGGTCGTGGGTCGGATGAACAGCCGGTGAGGGGCGCGCGACAATAATTACGAATGGTGATGTGGAAGTGATGGTGGTAATGGTGGT
>NC_051409.1:26057340-26057464 GCF_015228065.2 Penaeus monodon | reverse complement strand
ACGGAGGAAAAGGTGGAAGAGAGGAGGTGGGAGGAAGAAAGAGAAGGGGCTGGGAAGGAGAGGAGAAAATGGAGGGGGATGAGATGAAGAAAAAGAGCAAAGGAAGGCCGAAGGAAGGAAAATA
>NC_051409.1:26056967-26057247 GCF_015228065.2 Penaeus monodon | reverse complement strand
CGGATAAAGGGATCAAAATGGGTAAAGAAGAATTAGAAGAAAAAAAAGTAAAGGAAGAACGAAGAAAAGAAAGGAGAAGAAAAGAGAAGGAAGGAAAACACGAGGAAAGGAAGGGCAGGGGGGAAGTGAGGGGGAAGTGAGGGGAAGAAATAAGGCAATGGAAGGTAATGGTGACGATCAGCAGTGACTGATGACGGTGATGAAGGGTAGTAATTAATCTCGATTCGTGATGACTGTCGATTATTAAGGAGAGGTGGAATGAGTGGCCAATGAAATAATA
>NC_051409.1:26056650-26056758 GCF_015228065.2 Penaeus monodon | reverse complement strand
ACGCTGACCTAATGACTTTTACCTCAGTGACTTTTTCCTCACTGGGGCTCAAGGTCTTATCGACGCCCCCGAAACGATGCACAGTTAACGCGTAATAAACCCAGCCTC
>NC_051409.1:26055702-26056534 GCF_015228065.2 Penaeus monodon | reverse complement strand
CGATTATCTATCAAGTTAAAAGACATTTTAAAATATAATCTTCGATCGGATAATGACCGACACGTCTATTGGCAACACTCTCACACAATTTTGCGAACTTTTTTCAACTTATCTTCGTTATCTTCCCACTTGCATCCACACACCGCTTTCCACACCTTTCTTATCTGCTAAGCAAAACAGGTAAATGACAAAAGACAGACAAAGACCGAAACGAAGGGTAAATAACGGGATTCAGACACTCCGAAATCAGAAATAACAAGTAGAAAACGAGGGCGGAGGTGAGGGCAACGGAAGAGCCTCGGAGAATGGATTCCAATCCTAATCATTTCGGGTTCTGAGATGCTTTCCTGAACCTCCTTCCGGGAGCAAAAAAGTTCATGGAGGAATAAAAAAAAAAAACTTAATACGCCGATAATAACCTTTAATGTCGAGTTAAGATTTATCAAGGGCGCCAGAACGTGCATTCTTTCAGATTTGAAATCAAATATACGGATAATTACAAGCTTTAGAAGCATGATAAGGTATGCAGGGGTCGCCATCCCGGTTGCATCCCGCTAATGTCAGCTGATCTTGTTAAAAATAAGGTCAAATGGCCATAAAAGTCTATAATAAACAATTCTAAACTGTCTCATTTCTTAGGCACTTTTAGTTATCACTTCCGCCTCTCTTATTGTCAGTTTAGCAGTGATATTAACTTTATCAAAGATGGAACTACAGAGTTACAGACAAGGCTATGCGGTTAATAGTTCAAATAAACACTGTTCTTTGGGAGTTTTGATGTTAATATGAACAGCATTATTGATGATGGTGATGGTGTTGGTGACGGCAATGA
>NC_051409.1:26055368-26055607 GCF_015228065.2 Penaeus monodon | reverse complement strand
AAAACATACGTACCCAAACGAGAATAAGAAAGACAATGAGAGGAGAAAAGAGAAAGAAAGAGGGAAAGGGAAAGGGTTAAAAGTCCCCCCCCCCGGCCTCATCAGCATCTCGCAAGAACCATGTCGCAAGCGGGCAGAGGGAAGTGGTCAGCCAAGGGGCCGGCGTCGTTGCCGAGTCGAATCCCCCTTCATGGGCTCCTGTTTCGAGTCATTCACTTTCAAGAGACTCATTCCCTCCG
>NC_051409.1:26054747-26054869 GCF_015228065.2 Penaeus monodon | reverse complement strand
CCTGAGAAGGTCAGAGATGAGAAGATGACCAGAGAAACGAGAGAAAGATAAACACTTAGCAAAGCCCAGAAACGAAAATTGAGGCAAACAGAGAAACAACCTTATCCAGCCCCGTCTCATCT
>NC_051409.1:26054077-26054712 GCF_015228065.2 Penaeus monodon | reverse complement strand
ACAGAAGCCCACAATCGCACAACAGAAGAGGCCGAAGCACAATTACACCTGTGGGAATGGGGACAGGTAAAGGTAAAGTTAGGATTTGGCTTCGAAAAAAATATAATGGAGAATTATCATCAAATCATGACAGCAGAACGATTCCATTCTTTTATCCCTTTGCGTGTTTTCTTTTATTCACTTTTCATCCTTTCTATAACTAATCGTTGTTAGGTAGGCCATCTAGGCAACAGATCCACGTATATGACATGCAGTATACACCGACGTAACCATAACAAAAAGCTTTCATAACCTAATTCCTCAACATAAACACCTCAAACACATAACAACACTTAACCCGAACATCACTCCACGATCAAAAAAAAAAAAGCAGTGTGACCAGATCAAGAAAACGAAAGGGAAAAAATGAAAAAATGGGGAAAAAAACGAATAAAAAAATAAAAACAAGTCGCTACAGTATTACCACACACCCGTCCACGCCGCACCGGGTCAAGGCTTCATCAGTACGAGAGTAGATTATCAGGTAGCTGCAGGGTCCGACGTCGGCCGCGGGACGGGGTTGTGGTAACACTGGTTGTGAGTTGTGGTAACACTGGGAAACACCAACGAAGCCTCCTGCCCTTCCTTTCGACGTC
>NC_051409.1:26053350-26054006 GCF_015228065.2 Penaeus monodon | reverse complement strand
CCGTGGCCCCTATCTCGTACCTTCCTATTCCCCTTCCCTTTCATATTTTTTTATATCCTTCCTTCCTTCCTCCCCTACTTTCCTCTCCCTTATATCCTCCCTTCATTCCCTATACCCTATCCCTCGGAGCTCCCCTATCCACTCCCTTATACTCAATCCCACCTTTCCCCTACCCTTCCCCTCCCTCACCTCTCACCCCTCACCTGTCCCCCTCCCTCTACCCTTCCTCCCCCTCTTCATCTCCCAACCCCTCCCCTACCTTCCCTCTCCCTCATCTATCCCCCTCAACCCTCCCTCCCCCCACCTTCCTCCCCCCTTTCATCACCCAACCCCTCCCCTCCCCTACTCTTACCTCTCCCTCCCCCCTCCCCTCCCCTACTCTTACCTCTCCCTCCCCCCTCACCCCTCACCCTCACTCTCCCCCTCTCCCTCTTCATCGCCCAACCCCTCCCCTCCCCTACTCTTACCACTCCCTCCCCCCCTCAACCCTCCCCTTCCCCCTCTCCCTCTTCATCGTCAACCCCTCCCCTCCCCTAGGCCTCCTCCCCAAGGAGATGCGGACTGCCGGTCAGTTTACGACTCCGGGGAAGGCCGAGGGAGAGTGAGTGCGGTCGGCAGGGGCTGTTTGGGTGAAGGTCGCTCCCGTCTCGCTTTCC
>NC_051409.1:26052777-26052898 GCF_015228065.2 Penaeus monodon | reverse complement strand
CTGTCACCAAAACTGAGATATAAATCCCACTGAAAAGCGAGTGTTTCACGGATCAAAAAGACGACAGAGCAAATCACTAAAAAATCTCGAAGATGACCTAGGCAGCAAAAGGAAAGCGATG
>NC_051409.1:26052567-26052750 GCF_015228065.2 Penaeus monodon | reverse complement strand
TGCTGCCCTTGAGAGGTCAAATGTGTGGCGGGGATATGGCTAGTGCAGAGGCCGTTTTGGGCGTCTACGTGAGGCGAGAAAGTGGCCGGAGGCGAGAGAGAGATGGGGGGAGAGTGATAGAAAGAGGAAGGAAGAGAGAAGGGAGAGAGGGAGGTGGAAAGAAGGGAGGGAGAAGGGGAAGTA
>NC_051409.1:26052289-26052508 GCF_015228065.2 Penaeus monodon | reverse complement strand
ATAGTAACAAAGACAACCAGACAGGGAGCCAGACAACCAGATACGCAGGGTTTGCAAAGGAGGGAGAAGAGACCCTAACAGCCAGCAGAGGGGTTGGCGAGGCCGCTCCGGGAACTCGCCTTGAGACGGCCGAGTTTCTTGTCTTAGACATCTGAGAGGATGATGATGCAAGGCATTTCGCGTTGGGAGAAAGGAGTCAAAATAGTAGGAGTTGTAGCT
>NC_051409.1:26051795-26051937 GCF_015228065.2 Penaeus monodon | reverse complement strand
GGGAAAACAAGGTAACTAAATGAGCAAACAGCCATCGCCAGCCAGCGGCCCGAGGCAATGCACTCCGCGCTGAGACCCTCGAGAGGCGGGATGACCAAGCAAGGTAAACGAAAGCAAGGTTTCCGACCCTCAGCTGCACAGT
>NC_051409.1:26051318-26051525 GCF_015228065.2 Penaeus monodon | reverse complement strand
AATAAGTGTAAACACACAAAATTTTAAGGAAAAAGTTGAGCAGCGAAGCCATAAAAGGCTATAATCTTAAAAAGAATGAGGGGGGGCGACAAAAATCAAGGAGGGGAGGGGTAAAAGAAGGGCGGGGCAAGCCACGATCCATTTGAGAGGTCACGCCCACTTGTCACGTCATTAGGCCGTAGATAGTGGGAAGAGATGAATGAATGG
>NC_051409.1:26050969-26051093 GCF_015228065.2 Penaeus monodon | reverse complement strand
TGGGTTGGAGACTGGGTAAGGTAGATGGGTAAATGGCCAGGTGAACTAATCGATGGGTAAGTTGGGTAACTGGGTTGCTAAGTGAATGGTAGGTAAAGCAAGTGACTGGATGGACGAAATGGTG
>NC_051409.1:26050474-26050567 GCF_015228065.2 Penaeus monodon | reverse complement strand
GACGGGAGAGGTAGGACGAGGGAGCAAAAGAGGGAAATGGCGAGGAAAAGCAGTCACTGGACCCTCTAGTTACAGTAATCACCCTCCCCGAAT
>NC_051409.1:26050285-26050424 GCF_015228065.2 Penaeus monodon | reverse complement strand
GCAAAGAGCGTGCGGGCGGTGGAAGGAAAGGGCCACCTTTGGGCGCCGCTGCTACCACCACCGTCAACCTCGCTGTCATCCTAGTGCCAGTGCCAGTACTGAGTGCCAAGTGATGTGGCTTAGGAGGAATCGAGACCGC
>NC_051409.1:26049789-26049862 GCF_015228065.2 Penaeus monodon | reverse complement strand
ACACAGCAGAGGTCGATGGCCTGACCCTAACTGTACCTTAGGCCACCCAGCACCACGGTCATTTTCCCGAGCT
>NC_051409.1:26049554-26049759 GCF_015228065.2 Penaeus monodon | reverse complement strand
TCGCCTACATCAACCCATGCTATCCCCATTCATTTATCTCCCAATCGCGCTCTGTTCCTTTCTTCTTCCATTCACCCACCCCTACCTACCCCCCATCCCTCCCAATCTCACCATCACTCGGGCAGAAACCCTTACTATATACAAAAAAAAAGCCTGTCTATAGTATAAAGGTTTCCAGTAGTCCTCGTAATCCCCAGGGTTTCGC
>NC_051409.1:26049278-26049495 GCF_015228065.2 Penaeus monodon | reverse complement strand
AATGGGCAAAACCTAAATCCTCTGTCTTCAGGCTCAGGAGACCGTGAGTCAAGTTTAACATTTCAAGAGGTTCCAGCGAGGTAAAGATGCCTGACTTCATTTACTTCATAGCATACTCGAATCAGACCCTTTAAAAGCTTTTTATATACAGTTTATCAATTCTATTAACATCACATTTTATTTCGGTCGTTTTTATGAACATCATCGATTTTAGCCT
>NC_051409.1:26048943-26049240 GCF_015228065.2 Penaeus monodon | reverse complement strand
AACATTCACCTTACTTCGGCCATCTTATTAACGTTACCTTTCACTTCCGACTTCTTTTTAGCATTTCACTAAGTAATTTAACATCCGCCACCGCTTCTCCTTCCAGACTTCCAGACTCATCGCCACCGAAAGTAACATTGTCCAACAGCCCTAATCCATTCGGTATAAAGGGAAGTACGCTTATACGCCCCCTTTCACACTCCTAATCTCACTTACCCACAAAAACCTGTTTAAATAATTCGGTAAAGTTAATCCACGTCTTACAGTGTTAATCACTTTAAAAATATATATATACAG
>NC_051409.1:26048506-26048882 GCF_015228065.2 Penaeus monodon | reverse complement strand
AAATGATGCCGAAAACAAAATCTACCTCAAACATCCTCCATCCAGCATTTCATTCACTGAATCATCCACCACAAACCCCATCACTTCATTCATCACAATCCTCTCCCTCGCTTCCCCCCTAAAAGAAGGTCGAGAAGTTCAACCAAGTTCATCCACACGCCGACGTCCTCACCTCACTCATCTTCACTCATCGACTCCCCTCACTATCACTGGCCACTACACCCCCACCCCTATCCCTTAGCCCCCCCCCCTCTTTGCCCCCACACCAGCGGCCACTCAAGCGGAAACTTGTGTTTTGTCGGACACTTCTCTTCTCTCTTTTTTTTTTTTTAATTATCGGTCGGGCGTGAGTCTTTCTATGGCCCGCTCAGTGGGA
>NC_051409.1:26048320-26048478 GCF_015228065.2 Penaeus monodon | reverse complement strand
ATGATTCGTTCGAGACATTGCTCGCTACAATTTATGGCAAATATCTTAGACGTTTGGAAAATATGTCGTTTTTTCCACTTTCTTACTTCTCAATTAATTAGATGTTATCACCGAAATTAGGCCATCAATTCCATGTAAATCTACATCTACTCAAAGTT
>NC_051409.1:26048156-26048276 GCF_015228065.2 Penaeus monodon | reverse complement strand
TCTGCTACTAGGTCCAAAGTCCGCTAACAAATCCCCAACGGGAGCCTTAGACCCGTCTTCTCTCAGTTTCTTTCTCTGACTTTTCTGCCATGCGTTTGGTTGGGCATTTACCTGTTTGCT
>NC_051409.1:26047990-26048069 GCF_015228065.2 Penaeus monodon | reverse complement strand
ACGTGCGCATGCGTTCCTCTCCTCTTAAACTGAAGATGCTAACACATACAAGCTTGTACACACGTACACGTACACGCAT
>NC_051409.1:26047608-26047870 GCF_015228065.2 Penaeus monodon | reverse complement strand
CGGGCCACCCCCACCCCGGCGCCGCGGCCCCGACCGCATTCAGAACTCCCTAAAACCGTCACAGACACATTCATGGGAAGAACGAGGAAAATACGCACCCACATCTGACCTCTAGGTACAAGAAGCATAAGACCCATTTTGGCGTAAACACGTGCGATTTTGCGAGTGTAGGCACAGAGGATCCGTTACATTAATGGTTATTAAACGCAAACAGGATATGTGAGGGAGGGCGAGGAGTGAATGGGGGGGGGGGGTTGGAAGG
>NC_051409.1:26045683-26047480 GCF_015228065.2 Penaeus monodon | reverse complement strand
CGTGTTATAGGAGGGGTAGCACGGAGGGAGGGGGGGGAGGTTGAAGTCTCGTATGTCACAGGTAATTGAGACGGAGATGGTGGCGGTCCCGTAATTCATCGGTCGCGGATGCTGGGAGATCATGTGATATATAATCTCTTAATCGTCTGGATTGTCTTCTCTTTGCATTTGTCTTATTTGTTTCTATTTTCTTCGAACACTGTCTTCTTGGATTCTCGTCGTGGTAACTCCCGAATCGATGGAGTATAAAAAGCGATTTATCTCCGCATTTGTTGGAGACTCATCGCCTACAAAAATACCTAAGCCCAAAGATCTTGGTCAAAATCCTCGTTTCTCCTTCACACTCCCAACTCCAAAACAAGTTCAGAAAGTTCATCTAAGCACAGGAGCCGCAATCCCATCAGACGAAGAAAATAATGCAGATTCTCCCCGCCGCAGCGCCGACGCAAAGCCGCGACCGCACGGGGAGTATCGCCTCGTTGCGTGCAAGGATTCGAACGCACTCACTCCAGGCAACAGCTACAGAGAGAGCGGCACTGAGCCACTTCACCGCAAGACCATAGAGGGCGTGGATTCGAAACCTTGTGAGAGAGGGAAGGCAGTTCCGCCTCCAGATCGGGGCGCTTCCAGCACTGTTCCTCCTCCCATCCCCGCACGCAACCCGTTCTCCGTTCCCTCTCCCGCCGCTCGACACGAAGAGCCGATCCCGTTACGCCTCCGTGTCATACAGTCCCCGCCCGCCTTCGTTGCCGCCGCCGCCGCGCACACACCGCAGGCACGCCAGGTCACCGCTCCTCCCCGAGGCCTGCCGAAACACAGCCCGGGGTCAACACGTCAATCATGACCTCACCGGGGAGGAACGGGGTCACCTGCCATCCACGCGAGAAGTTCGCACGATTTCGTTTTTTTTTTCTTAACCAACAGAATTAATTTCCTGAGAATGGAGCTCATCACATCCCGGTGATGCATCGGGTGAATGCGGAATGTTATTTTTAGAATGTCAGTCATGCATGCCACTACCAGCCCCTCGGCCATGCAAAAGACTTATCTTTTAACTTAATGAAAGGAATCTATAAACAACAAATAATATTCCCCACACAAACACAAACTGTACCTGCGCTGGATCCCTCCGCCAGACGCCCACATATGGATCGAAGCGTAATCGAAAATGGCCTAAGAACTGTCCGTGTAGCACATTCCCGGCGCTCACACCCTCGAGTCCGCGACCACATACAAATGAACGCGCCGCCTCCAGAATACCAGACACAGATCCCCCGCGCCCAGCCATCCACCTACCTCACCCGCACCTACTTCAAAAAGGTAACACCCAAGCGTTAAAAAAAACGTAGCGAAATTGAACTCTATCCGTGACGTCAGTGTCAGCCACTCGTGAATCTCGCAATCTGAAAAACATCGACCCATTGCCATGCGCTTAATTAGAACATCTCGTCCCCCTCAGCTAGTCAGGTCCGCGACGTCTCCCCGGTCACAATGCACGCTCGTGAATACAAAACACGAGCATTGACAATGACCTTTGCAATTGCAAGACCAGAGAACTTCTAACATATAAAAAATAATTTAGAAGAAACGTAAAGACCGGCGTTATTATTAATCTGCAACACCGCTACGCGGCGGAAGCACTCGCGACCAAAGGCAATATTTTGCAAAGGCGGGATGAGAGCTAATAAGACTGCAATCTTCACTTCAAGAGCGCAGATAATGGTCAGCCAATGAAACGTTGCAAGAGAGATGTCCGGGTCAGGCAAGACCTGCTTTGCGCTTAAGAACGACGCCTGC
>NC_051409.1:26045080-26045322 GCF_015228065.2 Penaeus monodon | reverse complement strand
AGCGCTCAGTAGCCTACGCAACCCATGACCCGGAAACAGCCATTCCCTGGACACACAATTTTACAAAGAAAGAGGTTAGAAAAATATCATGTTAATCACATAAACATGGCAATAAAAGCTTAGGAGATGAAAATCCACGAGAGAGAAAAGGTAAATGGGATAATCAAAACAAATTGCATCCAACTGAAGTGAAAAGAAGAGATAAAAATCAAGAAATGATTTCTCGTCAACACTCGTGGCTG
>NC_051409.1:26044670-26045024 GCF_015228065.2 Penaeus monodon | reverse complement strand
CCTTCATTTTCTTTACTCTCTTTACACTTTTACCCTCTCTGTTCTTACCCCCGTTCCTCCCTTTTTTGGGGAAATCCCTCCGCCAACTTTTCTTCGCACTTTCTTCACATACTTTCCATATCCTCCTCCCTCCCCAACCCATTCTTTGAAAAATTCTGCCTTATCTCCCCTTCTCCCTTAACCCTCCTGCCACACTTTGACCCCCCCACCCTCACTGCCTTATCCCCCTCTCTCCCTTAACCTCCTCCTGCCCCACTTTGAAAAATCCCCCCCCCCCCCGACGAGCGGTGTAATAAAGTCGGGGCATCACGGCCGGAGCTGTTGCCCCGGCCGCGTCCTCAGGGTCAAGGTCAC
>NC_051409.1:26043574-26043695 GCF_015228065.2 Penaeus monodon | reverse complement strand
CAACTTCATCTTCATCTCCTTCCCCATTTTTCTCTCTCTCTCTTTCTTGTAAATCTATCATGTTTGTAAAGTTATATGGTTCCGCATTTTATTTCCTGACAGCCCTTTGTGTTCCGTTAAG
>NC_051409.1:26042989-26043271 GCF_015228065.2 Penaeus monodon | reverse complement strand
GCATTATTTTTACAAATTAGGCTCACATCACAATCCCTCGACAAAACAACTGGATTATTCAATGAGTTTCCTTAAGTCTTGGCAACGCTTAACAAGAGGAACACAAATGACCTTTATTCCCCGTAATACATTCTTATACCTTTTCAGGCGACCAAAGTCACCTGCGTAACTCAGATATTTCATTATTATTCGCCTCACTATTTTTTTTTCTCTCTCTGAATTCTTATTAACTTACTTAGGGTATTTTCTGTCTCTCTATTCCCTTCTTTCTTCTTATCTACT
>NC_051409.1:26042639-26042934 GCF_015228065.2 Penaeus monodon | reverse complement strand
TTGCTCACATCCCATCATACCATTTATTCTTTTTATTAACCCCGAGGACGATCCGACCCCCTGTGTCTGGAATCCGAACCTCCAAAACGGATTCGCGCCACGAGACTTCTACTTACGACCTGATCTTTAATCCCCGGTGCAGTTATCACGGTCATTCAGACGGTAATTTCATAGCCAGCATGTCATTTCGAAATGGGGTTGGGGGGGGGGGAGAAAGGTCGTGGAGGGGGGGAGGTCAAAGAAGGAGGAGGGAAGAGACGATAGGGAAGGGGCTTGGGATGGGGAGAGGAGGTCT
>NC_051409.1:26042124-26042580 GCF_015228065.2 Penaeus monodon | reverse complement strand
ATAGGAAGGCAGGTCGCGGGGGGAGGGGGGGTGTTGAGGAGATGGAAGTGGAAGTGAGTAAGATGAGTGGGGGGAGGGGGGGGGGAGTTCGAGGGGAGAAAAGAGGGTCAAATCACTTACTATCTCCTTCGACCTCAACCTCGCTATCAGCCCGCAGGTCAGCCTCCTTCCGCAGTGCCTCGTGATTCCTACTAATTAAGTCGAAAAAACTCGCCCTCGGCCACGCTCCGGGGAGCCGTTTTGCATAATTTCTCGAGTCTTTCATTGTAATGCCTAAATCTTATGTCTAATGTATCCATTTTCGCCTCTGAACAGACGACGGGAATCGTACATTTTTATTTACGACGTGATCAAATAAAAAAATATAAAGAAAGAAAACAAAGTTACGGCTACTGGCACAATAATGGAAACAAAAACACACAACATACGCAAAACCATACGAACATCCACAGAGAA
>NC_051409.1:26041399-26041959 GCF_015228065.2 Penaeus monodon | reverse complement strand
AACTGTGGCCATCCGCCGTGTTCGAGCATCGGCGCCCCGAAAATCTCAAGAAGCTCTTTACCGCCGACATAATTCACAAGACCGTGGGCGTGAGATCGAAAGCTGGCTTTAGGGCACCCTCACGCCCACTCGTAATGGGCCCTAATTGAGTCAGAAACCATTAGGCGCGAAACCCAAAGGTGATTTTCTCTCCCGCCATTCACAAATTATAAGGCGTAATCAGGCTAATGACTGGCGACGAATGTGACTACAATGAAAAGTACATGTCTTCCTAATTACCACAACTGACAGAGATTCTGTGGGAAAGGGAGTGCCATAATGACGAATGAAATGCCGTTAGTTATCCATAGTGTACATTTTAATATCATTATCTGCTTCGCTACATCGTTTTGAAGATGTAGGTGCATGAGCATGCAGAAGCACATCGTAGTGCCAATTACGGTGATGAGTGCCTAAATTGGCAACCTATTTCTCACATCCCCAACCTCCCTCTCCGTACTTAGGTTGTGAAGTATGACGCTGCTGGTCTCAGGACTATTCCATGCTTGAGATATATCTAG
>NC_051409.1:26040577-26040984 GCF_015228065.2 Penaeus monodon | reverse complement strand
ACTTGCACTTTGAACCTTTTGAACCCTGATTTTGCTCTTTAAGATAGCACTTCTCGAGTGGTAAACGCAGAACACCCCCAATAACCACCCCCCCTTTTTTTTAGCTAAATCCATTACAGAAGGTTTCCGTACGATCTAAACACGTAATAGAACTTATCAGTAGAAGGATAAACGCATTTACTGGCTGACAGACGACGTTATACCAAATCGACTTATAGTTACGACTTGTGTCGGTGAATAAATGGGGTAGTGAGTGTGCGAGCGAATGAGAAATAGAAATAGAAAAAGAGGAGTGAGACAGACAGAAGCCAACGACCTTTTTCTGTTACTCGCTCTTCGTGTACACTCCTCATGTCTGCAATATGGATATCAATTTTTCACGTCCTGTTATTCCTTCCTCTACGTTG
>NC_051409.1:26040446-26040524 GCF_015228065.2 Penaeus monodon | reverse complement strand
ACTACGATTATCAATGATTCTCTGTTCCTTCTTTACGTCTACTTTACTTCATTCTCTCTCACCCCTTCATCCACGTTG
>NC_051409.1:26040284-26040371 GCF_015228065.2 Penaeus monodon | reverse complement strand
CGACATTTCACCCTAGTCTACCTTAGCTCTTCGTCAGAAACACCAGTTCTTCATTTCCATTCAGTCACGGTGTACATTCTCTCGATA
>NC_051409.1:26040109-26040242 GCF_015228065.2 Penaeus monodon | reverse complement strand
CCATCCTCACTATGCATATTTACAATATAATACATTTATTCTTTCTTCATTCCCTCCCCTCATCCTCTATTCCATGAATAACAGGGCTTCTTATTCATCGTTCACCTTCTACATTCACCCCCGTTTCTCCATC
>NC_051409.1:26039061-26039947 GCF_015228065.2 Penaeus monodon | reverse complement strand
GCATTTTCGCTCTTTTATCACCCCACGAGCCGCGCGAGGCCCGAAACGCGTCTAATACCGCGATCACGCAACAACCCGATATTTCTCTCGCCGATCTCCCGCTCTCTCCTTGGACGTGACGCCACGTATCTGCACCGCCACTTTACCTGCGCTTAAAAGACTTTCCATCGGTTTCTTTTCTGTAAGTTTTGGTATCACTCTTTGCATTTTTTTTCGATTTTCTGATTCGCCAATAAAAATTGGTAAAGGTGCGTTGGCTATTGTGTACGAATATAGTGTATTGTTGATCTTTTGATAGCTTGCAAACTTACGTCACTGATCAGTTCTACTTAACAACACCAACAGAAAAATGAAACACGAACCGTTCCCACGCGCCCCTAGCAACGTCAACGACTAACTTTATTAAAAGTCTTATCATGCGCGAATCAATGTTTCTCAAGACACGACAGACCTTCTTACAAACTCCCTGTTTTCTTTCGTATCGGACTACCTACCCCCCCCCCATAAGCCACCCCTCACCCCCTCCTCCATCCAACAGCAGCTTGCTTACCTCCCTTCCCCTCCCTCTCCCTTCCATCCCCAACCCACCTCCCTCCAGCCTCAGCCTCCCACTCCCCTTTATTCACTCATCCTTCCCTGCCTTCCATTCCATCCTCTCCCGTGGGCCTTTCCCTCCCCCTCCCGCGCACTCCCCTTCAACATCCTTCTCCCTTCTCTTCACTCCTTCCCTTCCTCCTCCTTCCCCATCCCCCAAATACCATCCTAACACCTCCCCTCCCCGTAATACCTCCCCAACCCCTCTCCCCTCCCTTCTCCTTCCCAGCATTTTCTCAACGTGCCAGGGAAGGCGTTCGAGAAAAGGCCGCGTCGGTGTTGCAGGCGGCGC
>NC_051409.1:26038686-26038787 GCF_015228065.2 Penaeus monodon | reverse complement strand
CCCCTCGCGACGGCCGGTCAGTGACGCTCTTTGATGGGCTCCCGTGGATCGCCTTCCTCCCCAAACATTATACCTTTGCCTGCTGTTTTGTCATGCACGTA
>NC_051409.1:26036628-26037103 GCF_015228065.2 Penaeus monodon | reverse complement strand
ATGCACACAGCCTGAATCTACCTGAGCGAGTTCTCCCCCCCCCCCCCGTCCCTCTCATGCACACAGCCTGAATCTACCTGAGCGAATTCTCCCCCCCCCCCCCGTCCCTACATGCACACAGCCTGAATCTATCTGAGCGAGTTCTCCCCCCCCCGTCCCTCTCATGCACACAGCCTGAATCTACCTGAGCGAGTTCTCCCCCCCCCCCCCGTCCCACTCATGCACACAGCCTGAATCTACCTGAGCGAGTTCTCCACCCCCCCCCCCCGTCCCTCTCATGCACACAGCCTGAATCTACCTGAGCGAATTCCCCCCCCCCGCCCCTCTCATGCACACAGCCTGAATCTACCTGAGCGAGTTCTCCCCCCCCCCCCCGTCCCTCTCATGCACACACCTGAATCTACCTGAGCGAGTTATCCCCCCCCCCCCCCGTCCCTCTCATGCACACAGCCTGAATCTAACCTGAGGAGTTCTT
>NC_051409.1:26035840-26036609 GCF_015228065.2 Penaeus monodon | reverse complement strand
TCGCCTGCACATCCTACCTGAGCGAGTTCTTCGACTTGCGTTTCTTGAGCGACGACTTCGAGAGCTGCCTGGCGGGCGGCGCGTCGATGGCGTCGGTGGTCGCCACGACTCTCCTCGCCGTGAACTCCCTGGCGTCCACCTCCCCGGCCGAGAACTCCCTGGCGGAGAACTCCCTGGCCGAAATCTCCTTGGCCGTGAAGACCTCGGCGGCGAACTCCCTGGCGCTCAGGTTCTCGTCTCGGAACTCCCTCCCGGCGGAGTCCCTGGCGCTGAACTCCCTGGCGGTGATCTCCGTGCCCCTGAGGTCGCGCCCGGTGAAGTTCTTGGCCCTGAACTCCCTGGCCGAGAACTCCGACCCGACGAGAACGCCCGGAGGTACGTTCCCTTGGCGACAGTCCCTGGCCACGGCGAACATGACTGGCCTCGTAAACAGCAAAAACATGGCAGAGGTCACATAAACTCCCAGGATGCAAGAAATGGACGAAACGAAAGATCTAAAATTATACCAGCTAAGAGCGAACGAAACAGGCCAAAGCACGTCTGTCGCGGCGTTCGTGCTGACACTGGGAGCATTTCAGATTAGTTGAGAAGAACGACCGGCCATGTCTCTCGGTATTCGATTCAAGCCTCACACTCCTCCTCAACTTCCCAATGTCTTCAAAACCAGGATTCCGTTACAGAATGTACTTTTCGGGGCACCTGCGAACCCCCTCAGTCCGAAAAAAGCAGTTTTTGGGTCGAGTCCTCCCTCAGGCCACTCGACAGTCGC
>NC_051409.1:26035469-26035815 GCF_015228065.2 Penaeus monodon | reverse complement strand
TCGCTGCAACCCGCCACCACACTGCACCTTTGCAACGACTCAAGTGGAAGCGACGGGCGCGATGCAGAGAGCGACATACAACCCAAACAACTCCCGTTTGATTAAAATGTGATCCGTGACACTCGATCCCGCACTCCACAAACAACCTCTCGGTCCCACGCAAATTCGCACAGATCGGCCAATCACGGTGAAACGAATCCCTCTTCGCACACACGCGGGCTGAGAACGGCCGCTGTTCACACACGACGCGAGGGCCACTGTAGAGGGCGGGGGAGGGGGGAGAGAAGGCTTATAAGGGTGGTTGGGGGGGAAGTAGGGGTATGAGGGGATAGTTGGGGGTATGAGG
>NC_051409.1:26035186-26035318 GCF_015228065.2 Penaeus monodon | reverse complement strand
AGGAGATCTGGAGAGGAGAAGGAGGGTTATAAGGATGGGACGAGGTGGGAGGCAATCTCAGGGTGGCACTCCGAGGCACCTCCAAGGCACCCTCCCTCGGACACTGGCTCTGCGAGGTGACTAATCCTTTCC
>NC_051409.1:26034033-26034656 GCF_015228065.2 Penaeus monodon | reverse complement strand
CCTAAACGTCTGTAAAAAATGTGTTCGTCTCTCACATACAAGTCTCTTCCTTGTAGCAAGCGCGCATACATCCCTAAAATCAGCCCAATGACTCGGCGAAAACCTATTCTTACTTCAACAAATAGTAACACTTGAATAACAAAACACTCGAATAAAAAAGACAAGAGAGAGAAATAAGGAAAATAGAGAATGAGTGAAATATGAAGGGTATTTCGACACGCTGTTACTTATTACTATAAGGTCTGGCTGAAGTGGTATAAGGCACGCTGTTACTCTCTTGTATAAGGTATGACTGAGGGGTATTTGGCACGCGGTTACTAACTCCTGGAGTCTGGCTGAGGGGTATTAGGCATGCTGTTACTCACGACTATAATGTCTGATTGAAGGAAATTTGACAGTAAGGATTAGCTAAGGCTGTCACTAATTAATCCAAGTCTGCCTGAGGGGCATTAGGCACGCTGTTACTCCAAGACGGTCTGGTTTAGGGTATTCGGCACGCTCTTCCACTGGCCGCATCCCCGCCCCAGCTGTCACCCATCCATCTCCCTGCAACAGCTTCTCCCTCTCTGCTGATCTCGCGTCGAGAGGCTGCCGCAAACTCGCGCGGGAAAAGGGATTATCAT
>NC_051409.1:26032080-26033997 GCF_015228065.2 Penaeus monodon | reverse complement strand
GAGGAACTAAGGCGGTCGATGTATTCCTTTTTATTCTCCTGCAGTGGTATGTCGTTGCTGTAGTTTGTTCATCTGGTGCCCTGTTTATATATCATCTCTCGTCTCATTTGCATCTGCATCTATTTCATCTATCTGCGGGCTTTCTCATCTTTTTCACTATTTTTTTTATCCATCTCCTTCCTAGTCGCATCACATTTCCTCACTTCTTTATCTTTTCTCTTATCCTCCCTATCTTTCACATTCCTCCCTCTTCATCAATTTTCTTTCCTCAATTTCCTTCTCTCCTTTTCCCTCTTTTCCTTTTCCTCTCCTCCACTCATCCCTACATTCCTCTCTTCCTTCCTCATTTTTCCTTTCCTCATTCCCTATTCCTTTCCCTTCTCCTCTCCCTATCTTCCTTTCCTCACTCACTCTCCCCTCCTTTCCCCTCCTTCTCCTTCCTCTCGTTCCCTCTTTCCCCCTCATTCTTCCCCTTCCTCTCGTTCCCCCCTTCCCCCTCCCTTCCCTCCCCCCGTCCTCTCCCCCTTCCCGATCCCCCCATGTCCTTTCCCCTCCCCCTCCTCCCCCATTACCAGCTCTCCAGACAGCATTTTATCCTGTTCCATGAGTCACGAGAAACGAGAGCGCCGTCTGCCCAATCCCTCCACCTTCATTTCTTTTCACTTTTCCCGTATCTCTTTTTTCTCTTTTTTTTAAATATTCACGCAACACGAGTTCTCTTCCATTTTAGTTTTATCTCGCGTTCATTTGGTTATTCCATTAACAAGCTTTTTGGCGTGTCACATATATATATACAATTTTTTTTTACTCCAACTTATCACGTGCGCATTGCATTTTTCTTTTTTTCCTTCTTTTTCTTATCTCTCGTAGCACAGCAAGCAAACGCCTGCTAAAGGAACATGGAAAGTTCATTTAGTCCCATCTAGAGCTGTCAAGGGAGAGATGTATCATGCCAGATTGTTGGTTATGCAGCGTCACCGCCAAGTGTGTTTATTTTAACAATTTAAATCTTTGTTTGTTTTGGATATTCCTAATCCTAGGAGTGTGAACCTCATAAGAATACCATGAGAAGCATATTATTCAAAAGCTGCAACCATTCTCCCCGAGGCATTAAGAAGTTGGAAAACTACCTGATAGAAAAGAAAAGACCAAAAAATACTATTGATTACCTTTAAAAACAGACTAAAAAAATGAAACCTCTCCCTCGACCGCGGCTCGCCAACCTCGC
Source organism: Penaeus monodon (assembly GCF_015228065.2). Lineage (NCBI taxonomy): Eukaryota > Metazoa > Arthropoda > Malacostraca > Decapoda > Penaeidae > Penaeus > Penaeus monodon. Next base: position 26,032,769 of record NC_051409.1, on the reverse strand, counting down.
GTGGTGGCCTGCGTCCCTTTCAATGAAGCCCTAGAAGGAACTCGGCGCTGTAACCGGCCATTCAAACGCATCGGGAAGGCAGATGCGTCCTTTAGAAGCACGAATCAACCGGCACTCACTCTCCTCATTCGACCGGCCACGGAGGGGCATCATCGCAAGAATTATGAGGCTAAAAATGTCATCAGATTATGTACAACTGCTACATTCGCGAGTTGTAATTAAGAGATATAAGGACAGTTATGAGTCGGTTGGACATATTCATGGCCCTTACAATTATGACTCGCCGTTGGCAAAGAAACTTGTAAAGGCAACTTACCAGTATTTAAATAGATAAATTACTGGATGTGTGGTAGGCTGTTCGTACCTGCAAGAGAGAGAACATCAGTTAGACAAACATTGTAAACATTACACTATTTTTATATGTTTATAATTTTTTTTCCAAAGTTTCCTCTTAACATGTGCACGTGGATTTATTTCTACAATAATTCGCCAACCGTGCTTACTCAAGTAATAAAAACACCCATTAAGCTAGTAACTCTATCCAAACGCAAGACAATAAAACATATAAACCTACTTAACAAGAAAACAGCAATGACCAAAGAATAAGAAAAAACGGGGAAATAAGGTTGAGGCTTCGAGATAAAACCCGAGAAGAGGGAAACGGCGCCCACGTTAAGACGTAACATTAC
>NC_051409.1:26031698-26031873 GCF_015228065.2 Penaeus monodon | reverse complement strand
GGGGGAAAAAAAGTTCCCAAAGGCCAGTAAAGAGCAGGAACTCTGCCGCAACGCCCAGGAAAGGTCGCCGGCTCCTGCATCTATCTGGTGGTCAGCCTTGGTTGCCTTTTGATCACTCCTCCGAATAAACACGACGCCGACTTTCCCGCCCTCTCCGACGCCCGCGACTGGACCC
>NC_051409.1:26030948-26031089 GCF_015228065.2 Penaeus monodon | reverse complement strand
CATTTGGTTGTCATATTCCAAGTCTTGGTTTCCAGTTTCTCTCTCCTTGAAACCATCGGTAAGTTTTCCTTCTCCCTCAGTGTCACTATCCATCTTCCTTGTCTATTAAACAAACTTATACCTTAATCACATTACCTTTAT
>NC_051409.1:26029666-26030173 GCF_015228065.2 Penaeus monodon | reverse complement strand
GTTACTACCGTCCATTAATCACTTCCCTTGCCGAAAGCTTCACCACCACGCCCTTTTAATCTAATCGTTTATCTCCGTTTCAATTTATCCCCCTCTTCATTTTATAAACCATCCTTACCACCAAAAATAATTAAGAAATGGAGAGAAAACCCCCAACTAATAAAACAGCATCCAAGAACAAACGCCGGTGTTTAAACCGTGACCGTTAAGTTTGATGTAGAAAAACAAGCGTGTTGACGAAAGTGCGAATAGCTTAAACGGACAATGTTTGGCTGAAGCAAACCCATCCGAGGCAAATGCGTGGCAGATACCCGCCCCCCCACCCAACTTAACCCCCCATCTCCCTCAATGACCGGCTTTCGTGACACCGGTTATTCCTGAAAGACTGATTATATATTCGTAAATTCAGAAAGATACAGGTAATGTAACTGGCAGGTTGACTGAACGCACCGCTAATATTCCCAGGAAGGGCATCAATCACCCTTGATTTCTGGGAGGAAACAAAAA
>NC_051409.1:26028824-26029424 GCF_015228065.2 Penaeus monodon | reverse complement strand
ACACCAACCCAAACGTGACCTCCTAAACCTAGAATCCGAACAGCTGATCCCAAACAGCTGATTCCGGACGAGTCAAAGGTAACTAACTGTAAGGTAAATTGCATGATTAACGGACTATAATCAAATCGGCGGACGAAAAGAAACTCGGACAGACTGCAATTGGGGATTTCACTTCCCGTTCCTTCATGGCTAAGTGAAGTGGCGTAATTGGGGTGGGTGGGGCAAGCTGATAATAAAGATAGAGAGAAATGTCACGCAAAAGGAATGGACGTAAAAAAAGGGTAAGGAGGAGTAAAGTAAGATGAGAAAAGACAAGAGAAGTTGAAGGGGGGAGGAACGGAAATAACAATAAAGAGAGATCTAGAGAAATTAGGAAAAGATGAATGTCACGTAAAGGTAATGGACGTAAATCGGGGTAAAGAGACGGTAAGAAAATAAGAGAAAGATCACGAAAGGAAATGAAGCAAAAAAGTAACGGAAAAGAGACAGAGAATAAAGAACTTGACGTAAAGAAGAAACACGCAAATACATACAAATTGGAATAAGGAAAACCAGACAACGAAAATATAAATGGACAGAAGAGAACAAAAATGAAGGAAG
>NC_051409.1:26028543-26028789 GCF_015228065.2 Penaeus monodon | reverse complement strand
TCTGACGTCGAAGACAAACAAAAACAAAACAAACACAAAACCGGCCAGAAAATTACAAACTTAAACAAAGGAACAATATGTCAACAAAACACCCCAAAACAACAACAAAGGGAAAACAGGAAGGACATACGAGTGAATAAAAATGCAAGAAACAGCAGAGTAGCGTGCAATATAACACGGAAATTCCTCACTACACAGATGCAGGACATGTGTGAGGCAAGAGAGAGCCGAGAAGGTTTTATGGTC
>NC_051409.1:26027774-26027953 GCF_015228065.2 Penaeus monodon | reverse complement strand
CCAGCCCGAGAAATCGCAAGCCAAGGACGCCCGCATTCCTGTCCGCACGCGGCGAAAAGGGACCCCGGGTGTGAGATTCGCGGGTCGTCCTCCTCGCTGGCTTTCCTCCGGGTCCGAACCCGCGGCGATCATTTCCTCGTTTGTCCCGACGCCTCGAGAGAAAGGTCTACTCCAGGGCG
>NC_051409.1:26027586-26027656 GCF_015228065.2 Penaeus monodon | reverse complement strand
CTGCTGTTTCCGGTTAAATAGGGAGGATATTCGGAGAGACTTAAGTAAAGGGTGAAGGGAGGCGATGTAG
>NC_051409.1:26027099-26027275 GCF_015228065.2 Penaeus monodon | reverse complement strand
CTGGAGAATCAGAGACACGAGAGAAGGCTAAGAGTCAACGAAAGTAAACAAGTCACACGCGCACAAAAAAGGGAAAAGATGGAGACCAAGAAACCCGAGACAAAGCGAATCTCCCAAAAGGACGTTTGTTAAGGAAAGCGAAAGTTCTCTCAACGAAAATGGCACCGAACAGGGGA
>NC_051409.1:26026662-26026919 GCF_015228065.2 Penaeus monodon | reverse complement strand
GTCTTTTCCATCCCTTATCATAACGGAGAAACGGACAAAAGAGCGATAAAGTGGAGCCACAGACAGAACGGACTGAAATGGAGACACACGGACAGAAGATCAGGTGACGTTAACGAGATATCATGAGGATTGGCCATTCCTTACAGAGGCTAAACGGGTTTTTTGTAAGGGTCATCTCTGCTAGTTGCATTCTTTTTAGAGATGTTCTCAACCGTTTTTAATTTTTTTCTCTTTCTCCTTTTGCCACATGTCTGTTA
>NC_051409.1:26025853-26026278 GCF_015228065.2 Penaeus monodon | reverse complement strand
TACCCAACCCCTTCCAACCCACAACCCGAAGCCTTTAACACCCCAACCGAAAAACCCTGAGCCTTTATCGCGCTGTTCCCCCGTATGCAAATCCGAGGGGGTTGCCAGCCGGTGCTTATCCGCCCGTTGAGCAGCGTCGATAAAACCCTAAAAACGCGGGTACTTCGACGCCCTTCTTACCCGCAGGTACCCGACTCGCCCGACCGGATCCACCAGCGCCGCGCGTCATGAGAGTTTGGGGGATCCGTGACAACCGGTTTTGGGGGTGGGGGCCGGGAAGGGGGGGGAGAGAAAAAAAAAACAAAGGTAAAAGAAAGAAAAAGTGTGAGAGGTCGTCTGGCGGGGGAATCGGACACATTATTCAGCTGAGGGAAGTCCGGATAAGGCGTGATTTTTTTTTCTTTTTTAGGGGAAGCCAGTTCGGA
>NC_051409.1:26025708-26025775 GCF_015228065.2 Penaeus monodon | reverse complement strand
CTTATCCTTTTCATCACCTCAGGCCTGATAGATCCTTTATTTTCTAGCGTCTGTTTACAAACATTGC
>NC_051409.1:26025305-26025468 GCF_015228065.2 Penaeus monodon | reverse complement strand
GGAGCGACACGCCCGGAATGCCCACACGAGGCCGAGGAACACAAAGGCCAGAGAAGTGAGAGTGCTTTGATTAAATCGAAAAAAAATCGCCTAGTCCTTGTCTCGGGCGAAGAGCGAAATGAATTAACCTAAATACCCACAGCTGGTGTCATTACGCGGTACG
>NC_051409.1:26024759-26024877 GCF_015228065.2 Penaeus monodon | reverse complement strand
CCAGCATGTCGAAATCATAATCGATATATCCTCGCGAAAAAGAAAAGAAACTCCCGAATCAAGGCAAGCGTAACCATTCAACCAAATTAAAAAGGAAAAAAAAAAAGGTTGAAACTTA
>NC_051409.1:26023385-26024095 GCF_015228065.2 Penaeus monodon | reverse complement strand
CCATTAATGTACCGGCCTTTCATCCCTCTCTCCATCTACTTACCGTTTCGTCCGTGTTCTATTCTACGTGCACACATGTACGTACAAACACATGCATAAACATACCACACTCTACTTACACACCCTTCCACCGGCCACCGTTTCTCTTTCCGTTACTCGTCCGCAATGGCAACTGTCACAGCAACAGCGATGCATTGCAAAGCATGTTGATGTATGGTTATGTGTTCGTTGCAGCCTTCCTCGTGATGGCTGACTCATCCGCCGTTTTCTGCGTGTCTGCGCTTTTGATGGATGACTCGAGTAAATTAAGATACCATGGTTGATAGGTTTCTATTTATTCTTTTTTTTTTCTTTCTCTCGAATAACCGGCTAAAATATCAATAGAAAATCGTGTTTCTTTTTATTCATATCAGTGTGGACAGACCGTAACGAACCTTGATGGAGGTCCAATTTTCCATTTAGTTTCGTTTTATTTCTGCCTATTTCACGTCATCAATTCATCTTCATCCGCAAGGTGAACTTAACAGAGAGAACAGTTATATGTCGCCTATGCCTTATCAAAGCACACAGAGGGTAATTACGAATCGTGGGAATACCGGCCCTTAATTCACCATCTGGCCCGGCTGGTTTGGATATGCTCTGGTAACATCATGTCAAATGGAGATGCCGAGAGGGGAAAAACACGAAACCAGACAGATATCACTTCTTTC
>NC_051409.1:26022446-26023087 GCF_015228065.2 Penaeus monodon | reverse complement strand
TTGCAGAGATGACCATCAAATAGCGAAGCAGAAAATACTCATCTGTAATGTAATTATACAGCGACCCTCTCCCTCTCCCCAAACACAGCTCGCCAATCAGCGTCGTCAGTGATTAGCCAACGAACCCAATAATCCCAATACAAACCACACAATCTAAGCAACAAGGCTACATACGCCACGGTTGTAATGGCGGTCCAGATACAGCGTGTAACTGTAGCATTACCATCTGTTACTCTCGCGCACTACATCGCCGCGCTGACGTCACTCTGACTTCATGTTAATTTTGGGTCCGACCCCTTATTTCGACAGCCTATTTCCGAAATTTTCCTTTTAAAATCCTTTCAAATCATCCCTACAACACCTAATTACGAGACCCCATTAACAAGACAACAAACACAAGACCCCATTATTCTACCCATTGTGGGATCACCCCCCTTTCAGCCTGCCATAATGGGGGCCCCATTACCGGACAAAACGCGCCGCGACCACGGCCACAGACGGCCGCCGGAACACCTTGCCACACACGACCGAGCTGCGTCCGGTCAAGAGGAGGACGGACTCGGTTACCTGCTGGCCGACATCTTGGCTTCGTCACGTTGCCCCTCCTTTTTGCCTTCCTCCGACCCCGATTCCTCTGGAGA
>NC_051409.1:26021843-26021983 GCF_015228065.2 Penaeus monodon | reverse complement strand
CATCACACAATCAAACATCCCCGACCACGCATCAACGAACCTCAGTCACTCAAACGCACTCGATGCAGCGCTTTCTTCAAGACGTTTCCCCAAGGAAGGTCAGGCGCCGGAGGAAGGAGGCCGGGGCGAGGGAGTGAAAA
>NC_051409.1:26018702-26021481 GCF_015228065.2 Penaeus monodon | reverse complement strand
GCGCGCCCGGCGCCGCCAGTGACTCAAGTACCTTCGTAATGTGACCCGACGCGTGGCCGGCCAGACGTGGGTGACTGCGCCTCACAGACTTCTGCTTTTCATCACGCCTTTTCGCACTCGCGTAATTAAAATTCTTTAGTTAAACAATACAGTCCGTTCTCTTATATCTTAATTCATTTTCTGTTTCTGTTTCCTCTCCTCTAACAAACTTTCATCCAAAGCTTATTGGCACTAACTGATTTATACATTTAGATTTCAGTCTTCCTGTTTGTTTTCTTAATATTCATATCTATTTCAACTACTTCCTTTTCCATTGAGCATTTCCTCGCCCGTGTCCATTCACTCTATAAACCGATTTCTCTCTCCCTATAAAACGTCGTGGAAAATTGGTTGTTCCCTCACTATTTCTGACAAAATGTTCCGTTACGAATTTAGTGTTGATATTTAAATATTTCTCTCGCTTCTAGACCGAAAAACGTTAACTTCTTATTACGACACAGACAGCAAGACCAGATTTACGTAAGAGAAAACCTATGAAGCAACGGTAGTAGTATTAAGTGTTTCTCATGCTTATGTAATTCCTATCTTGAGGCTTTCTGATGCTAGTAAAGGGAGGCGCAGAACCTACGGGGAAAAACCGAAAGAAATATGTAAAACTTCGGCTGATAGAGAAGAGATAGAATAATATCATTCCGTTTCACAGTCTAATCTCACTCCGGTATTCATAATTCACCTGCGCCATTTGCATTCTTTACCTCACAGCTTCCATTTCTCCTTTTTTCGAACCTTTTTGTTCACACTTATATTATTTTACATACTTTCTTCCCGTTTGAAGTCCTTGAAAGAACACAGGACAAGGAACGAAAAAAGTGGACTCTCGGCACGACGCGCCCGGGGCTCCGCTGCCTGACGCGTTACCTAAACTGTATTGGAAGCTCGGTCTTCATCGCCGTCTAAACGTTTTTTCTCATTCATTTAGATATGATTTTTTACGTAGATGTTAAGGCACATCTTTGCTCTTGTTTATACGATCGTTTATATATATATATTTCGTGTCGGGTTTAACAATCTAAATGTTTTGTAATTTCTTCTCCTTCTCAGCCAGCAATCGTCTTATTTTTAAACAAACAACTTTTGTGTCTTTTTAATAAATTCCTCTGATGGCTTATATTGCAAGATGTATATTTTACTGCGCGCACTATACCTGGAAAAAACGCAGAGGGGCTGGTTTCACAATAAGCCGACGCATTATAAAGGTGAATGTACCTTATTGACAGTAGCTTCGACTGTATGAAATCTTGTAATTAATAAAACGCAATCATTGTGATTAAGCCAATTTTTTTATTTCATGCTTGTGAATTTTCAATCCTTCTACTTGAATTGCGAGTAGTATTTAGGACCAATCGCATAAAAAACGGTTAATTTACGATCATAAAATTTTCGCACGACCTCTGCCGAAACCGCGAAAAAAGAAAAAAAAATCGGCAATTGCTGTCGTATTTCATTCCTGACGGATTGTGCGCGATATGCCAAGGCTGTAACAAACACGTAACAGCCCGAGTAATTTCCCTGAAGGAACGTCACTCTTCCTGTGTCTTCCTGTAGCCGTACCTTCCACGGCCTCGACCCGGCCAGAGTACCCGACGACGTGACCTGGCGGAGGTAAACACGCCCGTGCCCGCAACCGCGAGACCTTGTCCGAAACGCTGATTGGCCGGTGCGAAACTCATCCGAAATCCCGGATCGTCCCACATCCTCGCGGGTAAACAAACACCGAGGAAGATGGTAAGTTTTTTTTTTTTGCTCTCTCTCTCCAGATCATGATGATGGTTATCAAGGAATTAAATCGAAAAAAACTGGCCGTTCAGCCGGCATAACCGACTCGTACAGGTTCATCTGGCCCTTCTCAAAACACGGATGACCTCACTTCTGTATCTCCCTGCATGACCTCACAGACAAAAATACGGCGTGACGTTACAGTGGCAGGCGGGTACAGTGTCCGCTTAAGCACCAGCTGAGGGACACCGATGTGACCATGAGCCATGACGAGAGACGATCGCTTTGGCAAACTCGCCCTAAAACTGGATTAACGTGCAAAGGAAAGCTTTTAAAAAGTAAACTGAATCTGTCATCCGGCATTCCTTTGCACTCTAAGTAACCCACAAAGCCCTCGAGAAAAAAATAAAAGGTAAAGAAAATAAAACGTAATAACTCTGATAATAACAATAATATGAATGCTAATATACAGACATTGACGCGGAGAAATCCAGATTCGTCAAAAACACACACCGAAGGCGAAACATCAAAACTCGTCCTTCAAAAAATACCCAACTCTAAATTTAGTTCACAAGACGCCATCGCTCGTCCCAAATACAGCCCATCAATGACATAATCCCAACCGACGTCGGAAGCCAGACAAGTCCACGCACCACCTGAAGGACCGACCGCACAGCCTGCCGTTACGTCTCAAGTCCTACTGCATGGTCCGGGATTTCCGAACTAACAGCCAACGCAACCTTTGTGGTCATGTGCGAGCCGCTACTGAACCAATACCTAATTTCTTTTCGCCTTAAAACAAAGTGTGTTTCTCCAAGAACTTTACTTTCACAAAATAAAGTTGACTTTTATCAGGACAGAAGTAAATCAATCACATAACGACGACTCATTAATTAATCAAAAAAAAATTCTTGTAACCGAAGCCTTAACCAATATCTTTATTTCCATCCCAACCAAAATTAGCTTTAAACCAACAAACGAAACGCACATCACCGATTTATGC
>NC_051409.1:26018495-26018666 GCF_015228065.2 Penaeus monodon | reverse complement strand
GGCAAACCGAAGCGAAATTCGACCCTTCTCCCCCTCCTCCATGCCCCCCCCCCGATCTTTGTTGACTTTCGTGACTACTGTAGTCTTCGGGCGTGCAACTGCAGCGTGCAACCTGGAGCCAGTTCACTTCTTCCGAGAAAATAAAGATGGAAATGGTGATGGAGCGTGTCT
>NC_051409.1:26017582-26017923 GCF_015228065.2 Penaeus monodon | reverse complement strand
ACCAACAAAAATTACGAAGAAATACCGTTATAAACAAAAGAGAGAAAAAAAATCCAACACAATATGCTCTCACAATTAACCGAACGAAACTATAAAAAAACGACCTTCAAGTAAACCAAGAAAACGAAGAAGAAACTCGAAAATGACAACAACACCTGTTCCAAAAAAATCGACACGAAATTACTCTCTACACAAGCACACCTCAAGCACCTGTGCATTAATCCCTCGAGGGCGCCCAGGGAAAGACTCAAGCAAGCACTATCGAAGTACAGGGAAGCCTCGGCTGTGTGCCCGTAATCGCATGACAGGGCTTCCATAGGGTTTCCGGGAGGTTGTTAAGA
>NC_051409.1:26017211-26017397 GCF_015228065.2 Penaeus monodon | reverse complement strand
CTGGAAGCTTAAGGTATTAACGCCAAGGGAGTAAATAAATACAGTATACTTGGGGAGTAAAGGATGTTCACATAATGAGTAACCGAATGGGCCGAAATGAGTAACAACGAGTAAATACGAATTTTAATGAATAAATGTGCACTTGTATTCCATTTGCCTAATGGAAGCATATATGAATATATATCG
>NC_051409.1:26016780-26017042 GCF_015228065.2 Penaeus monodon | reverse complement strand
CGTGCGCGCGCGCCTGCGTGAATGTATGCACGCGTGTACGAGAGTAAACACACACTTACACTAATGCTAATACTAAAAATGTCCCTCATCTTCCCTCCGGCCCCTCGGTCGTCCCGCCATCTCCCCGCGTCGCCGTCGGGTGATGTGGCTGCCAGCGTCGCAGCTGCACTTCCCCGGCTTCCCGAGCGAGCGGAGGCCAAGTCACGCTCGCTCGCTCCATCACTCGCGTCACCGCTGCCACGACGCCCCGGGCCCTTGGCTC
>NC_051409.1:26016227-26016385 GCF_015228065.2 Penaeus monodon | reverse complement strand
CTTATGTAATATGCATGTATAGACCCCAATTTCCTGAAATTAAATAATATACCCATCCCCCCCCCCCGGGTCTCCTGAAGGCAACGCTGACCATGCGCGGAGGTCGAGACTTTCCCATCGAATGTCACTTCCGGTTCTTCCGCTGAATCTGCGAGTAA
>NC_051409.1:26015594-26015901 GCF_015228065.2 Penaeus monodon | reverse complement strand
TGAAAACCATTATAACATTCCGTCAATTTAGAAAAAAGAAGCCTAGAGCCTCTTCTAGACACAAAACTAAATTTTTTTCTAAAACACAAACAAAATCCCCCCCCCCAAAAAAAAAAAAAAATGTCGCCGACTTTTAATCACCCACTTTAATGCGAAGTCGCTTTCATTATCCCTCATTAGCATAAACGCTTTTGCCTATCACGGCATTACCGGACGTTGTGGGACGAGGAAAACGTAATAAAATATTCAGTTCCTCTTTCTTCCTCTTTTCTCTCGCTGTGTTTACATTTTTGTTTTACTTCTTCAA
>NC_051409.1:26015067-26015401 GCF_015228065.2 Penaeus monodon | reverse complement strand
CCAAAGAGAAAAAGAAAACACACACAGAAAAATGATTAAACAGAGACGGAGGAAAAATACAATCCGACCGAGAGGCAACCTACAAAGACCATCACCGTCTGCTTTTACTTACCTAAAAAGAACAAAAACATACAAACCCTCCCTAGCAAAAATCGCCACGCTAACAAGAGGAACAAGAGAGGACCAAGATGCACATGGCAGCAAGATTCTCAATTGCCACAGACAAGCTTTCGACTCTTGCCATGAGAATATATTGCGGTTTACTCGACTCAACGGTAATTGATAATTTTCTTCAGAGTTTCGTGTTCAATAACTGGATTTTATCTTCCTCCCC
>NC_051409.1:26014568-26015032 GCF_015228065.2 Penaeus monodon | reverse complement strand
CCTGCACCTCTCTACTGATTTTTGTATTTGTTTATTTTTTGTGCGTGCGTGAGTGTGTCTGTATGTATATATACTTTTTTTCCAGAAAATCAAAGATAATGGTTTCCCCTCTCTGTAAAGAGCATAATAGTATACCTATAAAGACCCCCCCCTCCTTTTAAAACAATCACGTGTGTCCCCTCCCCTATCCCCCTCTCCCCAAGCACATACCCCTTATTAACATATCTTCCTGTATCCAACGCCAAAACACATACCCTTTCTCCATCATCTACTCTCTTTCCCCATTTCCCCACCTCCTAACAAAAAAAATCACTTTTCCCACCCCAACTCCCTTCCCCCGTCACGAACGCACCTCCCCTATTCGCCCACCACATGCCCTACGCCCCCCACCTTACAATCGCATATCCCCTCTCCCTTACCCCCCCCCCCCCAAAAAAAAAAAAAAAAGTCCCCCATCTTCACGC
>NC_051409.1:26013972-26014440 GCF_015228065.2 Penaeus monodon | reverse complement strand
GCCACCCTCTCCCCCCACTTTCTCTCAGGCCACAATATTTAGTGTCGCCCGAACAATGAACCTACAGGCGGCAAGACAGTGCTATCACAACCCCTTCCCATACAACTCAATGCAATGAGTCTTGGTCGACATTCCCATGCTAAAGAGACATCAACTCACCGCTAATGGTAATCCACCGAAAGGAAATTATTCGGACATTTGTCGTCGCCCGTGAGGGATTTTACCTTCGGAAAAAAAAGAAAAGATAAATTCTGCATTGTTCGTTGACTATACAGTAGATGTATTAATAATAATAAAAAATATACAATGGGTACACCCGTATCCATCGACAAAAAGTGAAGAATACATTTGAAAGATCGTTAAACACGGGTGGGGGGGGGGCACACATAAGGAGGCCAGGCAGATGGCATAACTGAATATCTTCATGGAGATCGGGTCTTGGAAGAACAAGAAGGGAGATGGAAGGGG
>NC_051409.1:26013386-26013723 GCF_015228065.2 Penaeus monodon | reverse complement strand
ATCCCAAACCTAAACACAGAAAACCATTAAGAAGTCAAGTCACGAATTTCCTCTCACTTTTTTCACTAAAAGACTCCAAACTTCCAAAGTCGTACCACACCGAGCGAATCCTAAAAAAACCCACCCTCGAAAAAAAAACGAGATTTACTTTCAAACAATTATACACTTTCGAATGAATGTAAGACTTCCCTTCGGCCGCTGCGAGGAATCCATCACGTTGCTTTCCCTCGGCCCACACCACGCGGTGCCAGGCGGGAGGAGACCTGCAGAGGCGCCGCGTGGCACTCTCGCTCTCGTGGCACTCGGCCGTGTCCACCCCACGGAGGTGCGGCCGTGT
>NC_051409.1:26012255-26013131 GCF_015228065.2 Penaeus monodon | reverse complement strand
AGGAAAAAAAGAGAAAGAGAAAGAAGGGTCAAAACAGCACCCACAAGAAAATGCCTCCGTTAATGTTCGATTCCGCCTTACGCGCGCCAGCACTTTGTACCCACCTTTTCTACTTTCTCTACGGGAGGTAAAAGTCTCGCCGCCATTGGCAGAGACAACAAATCACCCGAGTTTTCGTGACCCAAATGACAAATGGAAACAAACCATTAGCAATTAAACCTAAACAATTGAATAATTTAAATTCCACAAAAGAGAAGAGAGAGCAATGACTTTCTTTAAGTTCAGACAAAGAAGAAAAAAGAAGGAAACGAAAGTGTATTTTTGGACCAAAAAAGCAAATTTGATCTATCTTAAAAACGAAATAATAAGTTTCCCTACCACGGAAAAAGAATGCAAAATAATTTTATTTACCTGTCTTTTTTTTCTTAATCGAAGGAAATCTAAATCTAAATTTACCGTATTTTTTCTCAAAAGAAGTCAAAAGAAATAACAATAAAAAAAGAAAATACAAAATCGATAAAGAACACCCAACCACGCCTCTACCAGACAACCCAAACTCTACTCAACCAAGACAAAATAGACTAAAAAAAGACAAAAGATAACCTAAAAACAAATTAAAACCATAAAAATAACGAATAAAAGAAAAGCGATGACCTACTCTGAAAAAAATGGATGACCTAACAAAGAAATTAAAACCAAATCACCGCAAACACTCAGCCGACACTCCCTAAAAGCGGCGAGAGGAAGCCACCGACAAAGGGCCCCTGGAACCCCCCTGGATCCCCGCACACGAGACAATCGACAAAGAAGGCTCCTCGTCACCTAAGAAAGTCCGCCTTTCTCTCCTGGCATTCCGTCGGCCGTGAATAACAAAGA
>NC_051409.1:26012113-26012215 GCF_015228065.2 Penaeus monodon | reverse complement strand
ACCTACGGAAACGGGAACGAAGTCAGGCGGCAAGTCAGGGTTTCGAGGGACATCGCCTCTCGAAAGCCCGACTGACGGCACTTGTAGAGGGAATTTCATTTC
>NC_051409.1:26011225-26011859 GCF_015228065.2 Penaeus monodon | reverse complement strand
CGCGCAACGGTGTACGTATATCCAAGAGCAAATTCGACTTCTTTTACGAGTCCGTCTGTCTGTATGCCAACGCGTGCCAAAGGCGGCCGAAGAGCCAAGGGCGTGGCCGGGAACACCTCAGCAGGTCAAAAGGGTTCCCGCCCACCTTCCCCCGCCCCCAGACCGCCCGCGCCCTCCCCCACGCCAAAGCACCGGCTCGCACCTCGTCCATCTGGCAGCCACGCCCTTCGCCAACCCCCCGACGCGGAGAATTTATTGAAATCCCGAATCTTAGCCTATCATCTCGAAAGGCGTGAATGGCGAGGAGGCTCTTAAATCAAGCCCCGGACGGCGCCTTCTGGTCTTGGCGTGTGCGAGGGGCGTCTTCCTCCTGCGCGAGACGAGGGAGAAAAAGGAATCGTCCAGGCTGTCTGAGGCGGGCGCAAGATCTCATTCTTCCAGATCACGTGCATGAGGCCGGTTGCATAAATTCCATCCTTCTCATACATCTCTATTAAAGCGGGTAATCAGCTTTCCGTCCAAAGCTCCCCAGAAACGAATAATCCAATCGATTCCACTTAGAGCCTTGAGCTAAAAATAGATTCCAGGTATCTTGGCCGTGCAAAATTTTATGCAGACGAAGTGACACGGCTAG
>NC_051409.1:26010933-26011180 GCF_015228065.2 Penaeus monodon | reverse complement strand
GTCCAATAAGGCTCGCCAGGCTGGGGTCACAGGGTTCAGCAGAGCCTCGCGACCTGGTGTCAGTGCTCCCTGTCTGCTGATCTTTCCTCATCCACTTTTTTCCAACAACAAGATTCTTCTATATCCAATTAACCGTGTGGATAGCCCGAAATAAAAAGAAATAATAAAATCATTTAAAAAGTTTAATCAATCAATTAATCAACTTCCTCATTTTTTGTACCCACGTACCCACGAACAAACATTTCCT
>NC_051409.1:26010558-26010902 GCF_015228065.2 Penaeus monodon | reverse complement strand
GCTTCTGCAAGCACTAGAGACCGGCGAGAAAAGGCAAGCAAGCACACCTGCGCAGTCCGGCAAACCGAAAAGCGAAAACCGGCGGCCCGTGACAGCTCGCAAACACACCTTGTGGACGGAGCAGCCAAGCGGTCTTTCCGGCGCAGTTCGAGAGGCGGCCAATTTCAACTCATTTCCTCACAAGACATTCCTTCGTTGGCCTTGTCGTCGTCCGCAGCGACTAACGATCCGCCTAACGACCGCCTAAAGACCGCCTAACGACCGTCGAAGGTAATCTTGTTAATCAACTTACCTGATAACGTCACTCTGGAGGTTGCCTAGTAACGGGGGAACATGCCCTTCGG
>NC_051409.1:26009647-26009816 GCF_015228065.2 Penaeus monodon | reverse complement strand
AGATTTTAATAACATTTTCTGCCTACTACCTACTTCCACGTTGCATTCTCTACATACAAATTCCCCCCAGGCGTATGTTTCTCCGCGTTTGACAATAATATTTTTATTTACCATTTTTAAGATTACATTCTCGATGTATAAATTCCCCTCGAGGTACCTTTCTTGGAGT
>NC_051409.1:26009488-26009553 GCF_015228065.2 Penaeus monodon | reverse complement strand
GCATTCTCAGTGTGTACGAATTTCCCCGCTTTCTTCACGCAAACAACCGGAAGCGTCGGTACCGA
>NC_051409.1:26009293-26009419 GCF_015228065.2 Penaeus monodon | reverse complement strand
TACGAATGGAAAATCATTGACAGGTGCGTGTATTCAAACATAACGCGTCTCTCGGCTAAGTAAGCGACCGTGATGCGCCCGTGAGTAACCCCGCCCCCTTTTCATCTCGATAAAAATATAAAAAGG
>NC_051409.1:26008578-26009158 GCF_015228065.2 Penaeus monodon | reverse complement strand
ACAAGTGACCTATAAAGATAAAATCAAGACAGCAAATCTACTTTTTTGTGGGCATGGAGAATAATCACTTCCTGTCAACTTGCCCCATACAAATAATGACTCGTGCGTGGGGGGGGGGACTTCAGCGAAATGAACCGCCATGTTAAATCTCGCTTGTAAATCATTTCATTCCCAGAGGGAGAAAGGTGTGAGGGCGGGGGAGGTGGGGGTGCAGGCGGGAGGGGAAAGAGGAAAGGAGGGGGAGGCAGAGGTGGAAGCGGGGTGGAAGTGGAGGTAGAGTGGAAAGGAGATGGAGGTGGAAGTAGATGTGGAGGAGGAGATGGAGGCGGAGGTGGAAAAGGAGGCAGAAGCGAGATGGAAATGAAGGTGGAAAGGGCTGGAAGTGGAGGTGGTGGGGAAGGTGGAGATAGATGTGGAGGCGGAGGTGGAAGCGGGGTGGAAGGAGGCAAAGGGAAAGGCGGAGGTAGAACAGGAGGTAGAAGCAGGGTTGATCTAGAGGTGGAATCGGAGTGGACGTGGAGGTGGAGTGGAAAAGAGATGGAGGTGGAAGTAGATGTGGAGGGGAAGGGTTGATGAAGGT
>NC_051409.1:26008340-26008495 GCF_015228065.2 Penaeus monodon | reverse complement strand
ATGAATGGCAACAGGTCGTTATAAAAAGCGACAGGAATAATAATTGCAAAAATGAATGGCAATTACAGTGGTGACGATGGCGGTGAAGGAATATATAAATAACAGCCAACGACAACAATAAGACCCATAAAAGAAATAATAATACAGGTGCAATA
>NC_051409.1:26008019-26008096 GCF_015228065.2 Penaeus monodon | reverse complement strand
CCGCAGCAGAACTAAGCAGAATGTGTTACAAATATGTGGTGCGTTGACCTCTGCCGAGCGAAAGAGACCGGAGGGGT
>NC_051409.1:26007055-26007991 GCF_015228065.2 Penaeus monodon | reverse complement strand
TATGGCCATTTATTCATTAATTTATCTATCTATCTTTCATCATGGCCCAACCTCGTTTCATATATTATCCTCACAACATTAACAATCGTCTACTGTAAACGAGTCAGTAGTCCATACACCTCCCTCCACCCGTCATGGATATTTTTACCCATCACATTTTTCCATCTATTAAACCCTTCTTATATTTCACCTTTCACACACACATAACTTATCCCCATTCATCCTTGCCATATTACAACTTCTTCCTTATCTATCCAATCATTATTTACCTATTCACTATCTATCCCTTCCTTATCTATCCATTTTTTACCAACCCATTCTTCAAAACACAATTCTTACCTATCCCATCTATACCTACCTATTCCCTATCTATCCACTTCTTACTTTCCCATTCCTTACCTGCCTATTCCTTACTTACCAATTCCTTATCTACCCATGCCCTATTTATCCATTTCTTACCTACCTATTCCATACCTACCCATTCCTTATTTCCAGTTTTACCTACCCTTCCTCCACCTACTATCCTAAACCATCCATTCCTACTATCCATTCTACCCACCCATTCCCCACCTACCATTCCTCACCTACCTATTCCATACCTACCCATTCCTTTTCTACCCATTCCCTATCTATCCATTTCTTACCTACCCATTCTCCACCTACCTATTCCATACCTACCCATTCCATACCTACTCATTTCCCGGCGAGAGGCGGCGCTCCCCACGGCCCCCACCCGCGTGACCATACCAGGTTTGGACCCGAATCCAAAGGAACCTGTCTGGTCCTTGTTTACGCCAGAGAATAATGGCTCTAATAGACCCATTAGCGCCGACCGCCTCCCCATTTGCCCGGCCGCTCCTCGCTGGCGGAGGCTGTTCTCTCCGGGTTTTAATATTTCCGTGCACGCGAAGTCAAGCTCTCTGCTGACAGCTTGAC
>NC_051409.1:26005910-26005977 GCF_015228065.2 Penaeus monodon | reverse complement strand
CTTTTTTTTAAAAAAAAATATTAAACCCCCCCTTCTTTCTTTGGCAAAAAAAAAAATGGCGGCCAAT
>NC_051409.1:26005752-26005871 GCF_015228065.2 Penaeus monodon | reverse complement strand
GGGGGGGGGGGGCCTCCTCCCTTTGCCCCCGGGGGCCCTTTCCCCCTCCCCTAACTGGGGGGGGGGTGCCCTCCGGGTTTCAGGATTGGCCGTCGGGGGGGTTTTTTTTAAAAAACCCC
>NC_051409.1:26005285-26005631 GCF_015228065.2 Penaeus monodon | reverse complement strand
CCCCCCCTTTTTTTATATATAACACAACACGTGTTTGTGTGTTTTATCCCTAAGACAGATCGTTTTGTACTTTTCTTTTGTCAATGCTATTTCATCAGCAATATTTTTCTTTGTAATTATCTATAAAAAAAAAAATCAGATACGAACCCAATCCCGTTCTTTTCTTTCGCGTCCCCCCCCCCCTCCCCACCCCATCGTCCAACCCATGGGCGTGCCTCAACTCCCCCCCCCCCAACGCCCCCCGCCGCTAAAGCCTTCTCTCGGCGCCGCCTGCTAACTCCCTGGGGGGGGGGGGGATGGGCGAGCAGCGTCGTTCTTACGAGGAGTTTGGCCGTCCGCGTGGAGG
>NC_051409.1:26004603-26004744 GCF_015228065.2 Penaeus monodon | reverse complement strand
ATGTGTACCGCTTCATTTATTTCACCGGCGTTGAATTTCAGTTCTTTTCTCTTCTCCTTTATCAAGCCACATTGTTGAGATCTTCGGCGTGATCACATTTCTTCATTCGAATGATACAATGGGATCGAATATCTCTGGCCG
>NC_051409.1:26003596-26004419 GCF_015228065.2 Penaeus monodon | reverse complement strand
CCCCCTCGTCCCTCTCCACTCCTCCTACTCCTTCTCCCTTTCCTCTCCTTCTCTCTCTCCTCCTTTTTCTCTCCTCCCCTCTCACTCTCCTCTCTACTCTTCTCTCCTTCCATATATCACTTCAATACATTTATCAATCACCATAAGCAATCATGTCTACCATTTCTACTCAGAGAAATATGCAAACTTATAAATATCATACACAATACTAACGGTACGTGCCCTATCTATAGTTACTATCTCAGCTTCAACCATCTGTCGATATTTATCCAGAATCAACACTATTCCCAGCCAAGAGAAATCCTTTGAAAAAAAGAAGCAGACAAAAAGGAAGGAAAAAAATATACATGCAAATGAGATTCGAGTAAGAAAAAATATGCAAATGAATTTCACACACTTGAAGAACCAATGAGTACCGAAGCCCTTGGCAAAAAAAAAAAAGAAAGAAAAAAAAACAGAAATAAATGAGAAGAATGGATATATGAAAAATGAAAAAAAAATAAGCCGGAGAAACAAATAAAAAAAAAGAGAAATTAATAAACTAAAGAAATAGGGAAAAAAGAAAAGAAAATACAAAGAAACTAGAAAACAGAAAAAAATGAACGTCAAAAACAAAATCCCAATGCGCGTGGGTGTGTGCGCGCGCATGCCAGCCCCACCCCGGGCCGCCGAGCCCCCGCTTGTCCGCATAGGCAGCGTGTCAGCCTGTAATTCATCCGCGAATCAAGTGGCGGAGTCGTGTCCGCCCAACACGACGACTTCGGGGAAAAGGGCAAGCAAAGCCGCCGGCGGTGGGGCTGCCGGCCACCGTCTCAAGCTCTTC
>NC_051409.1:26002901-26003182 GCF_015228065.2 Penaeus monodon | reverse complement strand
CTAATTATAGGCCTATCCTTCCGGCCCCTTAATTAGCATACTCTCCACTTCATCCCAACCGGAAGTCAACGTAGACAGACACGAAAGCCTAACCACAACACAATAGCAATAAATCAAAGGAAGAAAGGCCATACACAAGAGTAACAAGATTTACATAAACTGAGATAAACTATGACGCGCGTGTCACCTGTTAACGAGGGTATACTTTGTATCCGTCGGCTGGACAAAGTGGAGTATATCTGAATATATTTCAGGTAAGGAGAGAAAAGTCCTGGTTACAA
>NC_051409.1:26002354-26002882 GCF_015228065.2 Penaeus monodon | reverse complement strand
ACTTAGAGTAGATTTGGGATTTGGAAGTTCGTGAGGGGAAAAAAATCCAGGTTCATTGTAAATATCTAGTTAGCATATCTGAGTATGTGTCGAATGGGCTAAAAAAAAAAGGTTCATGGATAAAAAAAAAAGTTTCAAGTTCATCGTAGACACGAACTTAGTTTATCTGAGTATATCAGCGGTTAAATACGAAAGTTTATGAGAAAAGAAATTCCAATTTTATCTTAAACAGGAACTTACATAACCGCCCCCCTTTAAAAAAAGAGAGACAAAATCAAACTCAATTGTCGATTTATATAAAAAAAAAAAAAAACAGAACAAGCAAATAAACAAATCGAAATCACACCTAAGAAATCTAGAAATCAAGTAAAAAAAAAAAAAAATGGACACACCGCTCTCTCCTAGCATATTTCCGCCTAGAGTCCACCTCGCCTAGATTCCGGATTCCTATCTTATGAGTCTAACATCCTGGAATTTTCAACTAGGAATACGGACGGAGCACTTGTGGAATTGTGGATATTTTTCCTT
>NC_051409.1:26001571-26001990 GCF_015228065.2 Penaeus monodon | reverse complement strand
ACTTCACTAACTAACCACTCCTCCCCACCCTCTCCCATCTCCCTACAGTCCCCCTCCCCTATATACCCCCCCTTCCCCAACTACCCCCCCTCCCCTTCACGCTCGACATGCTTCACCTGTCACACCGTGAAATGGAAGTTATTCATGAAGCTGATGTATACAGAGGGTGACTTTTCCCCCGGTCGCCGTAAACAATAATTGATTCAAAATAGTCTACTTAACTTTCGCTTAAGGATAAAATTAATTCGTCATGGAACAATAATTAAGGAATAAAAATGAGGACAATCGTGTTTGTAAATAGAAGGAGACGTGAATAAATCTAAGGAATAAAAGCGAAAACAAATGATTAAAAAAAATTACAAGATGAGTTTTTACAATAAATAATAACCGACTTTTCTCAAGGAAATTTTGCAATTGCA
>NC_051409.1:26001051-26001345 GCF_015228065.2 Penaeus monodon | reverse complement strand
AGCAGTTCGGAAATTGGCGCTTACCTGTACAAGGGACTATCTATTCCGTGAGCGTCTCAGCTGCCTGCTTCCTCACGGCGTCATCCTGCAAGGAAGGAAAGTGCGATTAATTGCAGGCGTTAACAGGTGCAAGATAATTAATATAACTGCAACAAACAGCAGTAGTTGCATTATCCATCTGTATAATTATGTTATGCAAGCTGTTATGTTCTTGTGTCTGTGTTAGTTATACATTTCCGAAATATGTAGAATGAATTCACGTACATGAACGAACTACCGCAAAAGTATTACTCA
>NC_051409.1:26000864-26000976 GCF_015228065.2 Penaeus monodon | reverse complement strand
TCACAGTAAGAATGTGTGTATCATGCCACGTATTCTCCATTAATCAAATCCAACGGGACGCACAACACTCGCAAGAAATGATAAAAAAGGGGGAAAAAAAATCTTAACAGAA
>NC_051409.1:26000763-26000835 GCF_015228065.2 Penaeus monodon | reverse complement strand
AAGAAACTGAGTAGATGCCTAAAACGACGGGAAAAAAAATTGCCTCATTATATATATGCCCCCCCCCCCCCC
>NC_051409.1:26000458-26000723 GCF_015228065.2 Penaeus monodon | reverse complement strand
CAGATGCCCCAAACAATAAAAAAACAAACTCAACAGCTGCTACCTATCCCGAAAAATACCCATCGATGCAACAACCCAAATTGCAACATAAAAAGCTTCTTCGAATCAGCCTTTTCTCGTCTCGACCGTCCCTTGCATGTCATCGGCGACCCGGAATGCGACGCAACAATGCAACGACGAATAAGCACGATCAAGACGCCAGACGGAGCCACGAAGAGAGGAGTGACGCAGAAGGAGAGGTATGCCGTCTGGGGCCGCGGCCTTC
>NC_051409.1:25999690-26000105 GCF_015228065.2 Penaeus monodon | reverse complement strand
CATCGCCCTCACCCCAACCCCTACGCACCCCGGTCATTCCCCCCCGGCGCTCCTGCTGCTACTGGAAGCCCTTAGTCACCAATCAAGTGCCCGGCTCGTCTACCCCGGGGGGGGGGGTTATTCAACCCCTCCCCCACCCCCCTACGATAAAAAAACAGGTGTCCTTACGCAAAATTGTGTGCGTTTAGAGGAGGAAAAAGGGAGGAAACGAAGACCATTTGACAGCAGCGAATTTACGTGCGTAAGAAAAAAGAGAAAAATATATGCCGAGAGTTCCTTCCTCCCTTCGAAGTAAAAGGAATTTTCAGTGTGAGGAAGCGCAACCACGGCGATTTCCACCTACACTTCACACTTATCCGCATTCTTACCCCCCTTTGGAGCGTGACGCCTCGGCGAATCCGCGAACGCAAGTTTG
>NC_051409.1:25998841-25999569 GCF_015228065.2 Penaeus monodon | reverse complement strand
CGAAACGCAACTCTGAGCCGAACCCGCGACCGGCCACCGCGAGCCCCGGCATCCTTCCCGACGCCACTTCCTGTCCGGCGGAGGAAGAACCGACAGCCGAGCGCCATAACCCTTGGCCCCGACGGCGGTTATTTTGGCTCCGATAATTGCTGTTATTTCCGCCTATATTCCTCACCCCCCCCCCCCAATCACCACTGTTTACCCCGCCCCCTCCGGCCCCACCGAAGCGCAAGCGTAAGAGCTGCAACGCGACGGGGAAGAGGAATGTCTGATGTGCTAGTGTGTTGACCTCCTTCCCCTCCCCCCCCCCCAAAGCGCCTCATCCCCACCACTTCCCCTCCCCTCTTCTTGTGCTCCTACTCCCCCCTCCCTCCCCAAACCCCTCTCCTACTTCCTCCCCAATATACCCTTTCCCCTCCCCTTCCCCCTAACCTCTCCTCCCTCCCCTCCAATCCGTCTCCTCAACCCCTCCCCCTATCCTCTCCCCTCTCCCTCTCCCCCTAACCCCTCTCCTCTCCCTCTCCCCCTAACCCCTCCCCTCTCCCTCTCCCCCTAAGCCCTCTCCTCTCCCCCTCCCCTCCAATTCGTCTCCTCAACCCCTCCCCTAACCCTCTCTTCCCCCCCTACTCCTCCCTTCTAACCCCATCTCTCCTCCACGTCTGTCTGAGTAAACATTTTTTTTTTTACCTTAACATATTGTTCTTTTACTGTTGTTCAATCGCTCCTGA
>NC_051409.1:25998482-25998698 GCF_015228065.2 Penaeus monodon | reverse complement strand
TACAGGCTTTCGCTGTCGGCTCTGACTGATCTCTGCTTAAAAAAGAAAGAGAGATTACCATAATGGGAAGTTTTTTTTTCTTTATCAATTCCACTTTCTATCTTGACATTTTTTTCTCTCTCTCCGATCTCCCCTCCTTCCATTATCTCTCACTCTTACAATTAGTCAAGGATATATATGTGTTTTTGGTTCGTTTCTCTTCTGCATATTTGCATT
>NC_051409.1:25997205-25997467 GCF_015228065.2 Penaeus monodon | reverse complement strand
CCATATACTTTCCATCTACATGTTACTATATATTCTACTATGTACATACTCTATTATACTTATTTTGTCGTCCATTCTCGTCCACTTTATTCTCCTCTTTCTTGATCTTCCCCTGATTTCAAAGCGTAATTTTTCTCTCTTTTTCGTACATTCAGTCTTCCGCATTCCACTAGCTCCTCCATTCCTCCCATTCTTAACTCCCTTCCTCTTCAATTTTTCCCTCTCCTCTTGCTAATAATCCCCTTCCCAATTTCCTCTTGCT
>NC_051409.1:25996448-25996948 GCF_015228065.2 Penaeus monodon | reverse complement strand
TCAATCAAAGTCGGGGTTAAGTGCACAATGGCGAGCACTTCTTCACTTCCTGGAAAGCTCTCATAACAATCCCCTTCGCGTCAAACCTGAATAAAAATCATTTTCTCACACGCACATTCTCTCTCACTTTTTTTAGGGGGGGGGAGTATGAGGAGGGGTTCTTCATCTTTTTTTTTTATAAGCGTATATTTGGACAATTTAACTTCTCTTATTCTCTGTTTTTTCTCTTTTTACCATACGACTATTTGCACAAGTTTGATTTTTTTTAACCTTTTTTTTTTAAATCTTGTATATACACAAACGTTTGTTCCGAGAATTATGCAGGAATGTGTAACAATCACATCAGTTCCTAAATTCAATTAATCACACCGTATAAATTTAGCATATATTATTTTGTTAAAATTCGTGAGTGTTCTCAAGCATTTGAAATGGAGAAAAGATAAACATCAAATCTACTTAAGTACATGATCATAGCCAAATCAAAGCAGGTCCACAGACAG
>NC_051409.1:25995890-25995976 GCF_015228065.2 Penaeus monodon | reverse complement strand
AAGAAAAACTGTGGGAGAGAACAAAAAGAAAATGGAAAAAAAAATCTCAAAATTATCTGCCAAAAATCACGAATTCAGCTTTTCTG
>NC_051409.1:25995588-25995688 GCF_015228065.2 Penaeus monodon | reverse complement strand
CCACCTTCTTAGAGGAAATCTTAGGCTCATTAGGCCCCTCCTCTATCCCAAATCTATTCCGGTCCGCCGCGAAAAAGGAAACGGAGAGCACGAGCGAGCA
>NC_051409.1:25995299-25995422 GCF_015228065.2 Penaeus monodon | reverse complement strand
CAGGCACACACAGGAACGCACACTCCAGTCGCTTGCACATTTCCTCATCCCTTATCCCTTATAATCTCCACCGTTATCAATAATACTGTCATTCACTCATTAAAGCTACCTGCCATTACTCCT
>NC_051409.1:25995016-25995233 GCF_015228065.2 Penaeus monodon | reverse complement strand
ACTACTATTAATGACTACCATCTTTCACCACATATCCATCGTCATCATCACCGCTATTCTTATCCTCACTACAACTGGTTATCCTCACTTTATCGTCATTATCACCACCATTTTCCTCCTTAATGGCCTTCCTGTTCTACCTTCACGTGTTCTGTGTGAAGACTGTCCTTTGCTGCAATAGCATGGTGTTCAGGAGATTGAGTGTGTGCAGGTACGG
>NC_051409.1:25994454-25994642 GCF_015228065.2 Penaeus monodon | reverse complement strand
CATTGTTTTATCGTTTCATTCATACCGAGAGAGCCATCGCATTGTGACGGGAAATTAGCCGCCACAATTCGCACAATGGCTGTTTCACTACATCATCAACCAACGAGGTGGGAGAAAGAAGCAATTATCTGCTAGCGTAGGCCTAAATCACCTCTTTTCACCAGATTAGCCAATCATGTGGGTCGCCT
>NC_051409.1:25994315-25994408 GCF_015228065.2 Penaeus monodon | reverse complement strand
AAATTTGACCGTCTCTCTTATTTCTTACGGTCATATTTTTCTTATATATTTTTTTTCTCCCTTTCTTTCTCTCGCTTTTGCATTCTCTTAGGG
>NC_051409.1:25993827-25994180 GCF_015228065.2 Penaeus monodon | reverse complement strand
CTCTATTTCCACCTTTATCCCCATTCCCACTCTCCCTCTTTCCCTTCCTTCCCCACCAATGTCTTCCATTTATCAAACATCCCCATTCACTTCAAAAGACACAAGAACAAACCTTAGAAATAGTCAACATGTGAGCTTACAGATAGAAAACACTACTTCCTCAATAAAATCCACAAAAACGACAAAAATGACAAAAACAATAGAAGCCATCCTTTCAGCGTACGGTAGTTTCTCTAGTGTAAAAAATGCTACAAGTAAAAAAATAAAAATTGTGAAGTAGAAAAGGTTGTACGAATTACAGCTCTTAATTACGCACACAATGAAATGTCTAACAATTGCAGCGTGATCGAAGT
>NC_051409.1:25993445-25993617 GCF_015228065.2 Penaeus monodon | reverse complement strand
CTTAACATCCATTAAGGCAGAAAAGTATAATTAGGCAAAAATTATCTCTACTAATCCTGGAAACCACGCCCATGATAACAATAATCGACCAAACACGGCCTTCTCCTTATACGCGCACGCACACGCCCCCCCCCCCTGCCCCCCACACATACACACAAAGTAGCACCAATAA
>NC_051409.1:25993244-25993398 GCF_015228065.2 Penaeus monodon | reverse complement strand
ACATCGCGTGCACAAACACCAAATCGCAGCTCGAAATCCCCTTCCACGAGCGACGACGCCGGCGAGACAACAACAAAAAAGTAGGTAAAGCAGCCAGAGACCAAAGTAACCCACTTCCGCCCGAGCGTAAGTGCTGGGAACGATTTCAGGCCTC
>NC_051409.1:25992194-25992755 GCF_015228065.2 Penaeus monodon | reverse complement strand
CACATCTCGCCGCCCGTGCAGGTTGCTAACTAGGCCACTGTCTTTTCTGGCACTCTGGCATCATAGGCCTACTATCCTTATCGATGAAAAATAATAAGTTACTTTACCATTCGAATTTCAAAAACATCCCCACAAGGCCACCGCGTCATCGAATCCCAAAGAAATGACGCAATCCCACGGATAAACCACGCCTGCTTTTTAAACTGGAAAGGTAATTAGGACTATCAAGCGATTATTGAATCCTATGAACCTAACAAGACCGCAAGTATGCAAGCCGCGTGTGAACCTGCCGTTTCTTGCAACAGCAGATTAAGAGCGATCGGCAACACAAAGCGGTGGGGCTGCCAACCACGTCAGGGCGAATCACATGCAATGTTGCACAAGAACGTGTGCACTCGGCTGCAATGAAACAATCATGTGACAATTCTCGGGTTTATAAAGTGTGCAATGCGAAGAGATTAATCTTATGATGTAGATATGCTATATTATTGATATAGATAGCAATGATAACAATACTTATGAAGGTGCATATAAATATAAGTACTGCTGATAACCTTTTAC
>NC_051409.1:25992094-25992162 GCF_015228065.2 Penaeus monodon | reverse complement strand
ATCCTTACAAAAAAGACAAACAACATAATATAACAAGGCCGATCACCATAACCGCGAAAATTGCCTAT
>NC_051409.1:25991518-25992047 GCF_015228065.2 Penaeus monodon | reverse complement strand
CCCCCCTCACCCCGCCCTCTTCCGAAGGCCGAGCATGCGGGACGCCTCGTTATGTCAACAAGGCAATGACATAAACGGGTTTGCGTGACTCGAGTTTTACAAGCTTCATCTGAGACGCAGACTAAAAAAAAAAGGTGTCCCTTTATTCTCTATTTGCTTCGTTTGTCTTGATATACTGTTTTATTACTTTTATTTGTTTCTATTATTTTTTTTAAGTATATTTGCTAACCCCCCCAAACAAGTCGTCGTTTGAGTGAACCTGGCTTTTCACGTGACTTGGGAATATTTAGAGAGGTTGATGTTGCGCCAGTTGCACCAAAGGGCATGATAGGATGATCATGGTTTTCGTGGCTTTATTCACAGAACATTGCTGAATGTCTAGCGATTTTATCTATTCTCTTACTGGCTCGGATAACACTCCAGACATTCATGCAGACGTACACATTCTCACATGCGTATGTACATACTGACATACTTTACGCGCTCACAGGTTTACAGTCACAGGATTAAATTCTCACACGCGCACATG
>NC_051409.1:25991409-25991477 GCF_015228065.2 Penaeus monodon | reverse complement strand
GAAAAAATAATTAACACGATGAACGACGTCTCCAAAAGACACCGACCGATATTCGCACACAAGACTGT
>NC_051409.1:25991213-25991356 GCF_015228065.2 Penaeus monodon | reverse complement strand
GGTCATGACCGAAGTACACAAGGTCAAGAAGAAAATTACATGCAGCATCACTTCCTCTTCATATCACGTTTTCTTTACCTCTTGCAGAGAAAATGGGTCTCACCGTCGACCAATACCTACCCCGTCTTTCTTATTTTCCTTTT
>NC_051409.1:25990330-25990521 GCF_015228065.2 Penaeus monodon | reverse complement strand
CCCAGTCCCTCGCAATTCAATGCATCGCAGATACCTATCAGGAGATGAATACGCAGCGTCATCCCCGGCCCGCTGCTCCCGGGCCCCGAGAGCATCGCCGAGATAACGGCCGCACAACCTCAAGGGAATGATAAGGCCCAGCGCGAGGGAAAATAGTGACGGGCGCGTAACTTGGTATAAAAATAAATAGG
>NC_051409.1:25990114-25990231 GCF_015228065.2 Penaeus monodon | reverse complement strand
TTCGGCGTCAGCCACACCAGTCGATATCGTATAATTTTTTATGATTTCCAGAAGTGCTTATTGTATTCGCTTAGTGTATACGAAATATATGTATTCCATCTCAAACTAGACGTTTTA
>NC_051409.1:25989902-25990010 GCF_015228065.2 Penaeus monodon | reverse complement strand
CAGAGTAGACTTGCCGGGACCTCTTTTATTTGATGGCCTGATAGACAAAACTAAATCAATCAAAGCACTTGTCGTATGATGTATATGATTGTTTTTTTCAGCTGGAAA
>NC_051409.1:25989738-25989872 GCF_015228065.2 Penaeus monodon | reverse complement strand
GAGAGCACGACGGGAAAGAAAAATAAAAAAAAGAAATTAAATGAAGCAACGAATAAGGTCTGAAAAAGCCTAATAACAATATAGATGAAACATTAACCATAACAACATATGCATTCACCATTTCCACATTTCGA
>NC_051409.1:25989462-25989700 GCF_015228065.2 Penaeus monodon | reverse complement strand
GAGGTAAGACTGAAACAAAATGAAACAAGCAAACACAAAAACCGAAAAAAGCTCGACCCGTTACAGCTCATACGGCCGAGATTACAGATTACGGCGCCGCCCTCGTTACGGAGATCAAAACAAGAAAGGTCCTTAACAATAGGACTTATTTCTTTTCTTTTTTTTTTCTTTGATTCCGCGAACGATAGACGGTTAATGATGTTACTTTCGGGTGTTAATGGAGGGCAATGAACAGCGG
>NC_051409.1:25988782-25989079 GCF_015228065.2 Penaeus monodon | reverse complement strand
CGCCTTACAACACCCGATACCACGAAGTCAACAGTTATTCGTCATTCATATCACTGTGCGAATTACACGGCCTACGAACACGAAAAAAAACACGTATTTCAAAGGCTTATACAACACAACCGTAGTTAATCCCGTTTCAAAATCTTAATGACGGAAGAAGGAAAACACAACAAAAGACGTACACAAAGGAGAATGGATATCCCCCCCCCCAAATAACTCCCCTCCCCCTCCTCCCCCCATTGACAAGGCTGAATTGTTTTGCGGTTTGTGTCTATATATCTTGCATAGCGAGACTGT
>NC_051409.1:25988277-25988408 GCF_015228065.2 Penaeus monodon | reverse complement strand
TATTATAGAATTATAGCACATTTGACCTACAGAAATGGTGATGGAAGAACAATAAAACGCAATTTATATTGTTATAAAAATGCTTAATCATTCGAACATACACATGCACGCAAGTACACACACTCAATCAA
>NC_051409.1:25987624-25988128 GCF_015228065.2 Penaeus monodon | reverse complement strand
CCATGCCCTCTCTCCGTTCATCCTTTCTCCTCTCTTCCCACATTCCTCCCATAGTATATCCGCCCCTCCCCTTTCCCCTCTTCCCTCGAAGAGTATAACCTACTCCCCTTACCCTGAATCCTTCCCCTCCCTCTCTCCCCTCTCCTTCCCTAAGCTTTCTCCCTTCTCCCTATTTTTTTTCACCTCCTCCCCTCCCCTAAAACTTATCTAATCTCCCTCCCTCCCCTTCGCTTATCTTCTAATCCCTCCTCCTTCCCATCCCCTCTTATCCTACTCTCTCTTATCCCCTCTCTACCCCACCCCCCCCTTATCCCGCTCCCCTATCACCTCCCTATCCACCCAAATCTCACCTCCCCCCCCCCTCCGCTCAACACCTACTTCTCCCATGGCTTAGGAAAGGTCGCCACGGGTGTAGCATGAGAAGGTCATGCTACTGGAAACCCCGTGACCTTTCCCCGAAGTGCGGTTGTAGCGTGGTATATGGGGCAGGAGGAGGAGGTGCAG
>NC_051409.1:25986849-25987068 GCF_015228065.2 Penaeus monodon | reverse complement strand
CCGATGCATGCAGGCGAGCGCCCGGCGCCCTGGGCAGCCTGCACATTCGCTAACCTGGAGTCGGCTGGAATGCTGCCGCCCGACACTTAGCGGGTCTCCCTAGCCTTACTGATACGAGCGAAAGAAAGTATAATGCAATAAAAACGTAAAAAAATGAAAATCTACTTACACAATATAAGCGATGTAGTGTATGAATGTACGTTCATAAACACAGGCAGT
>NC_051409.1:25986447-25986644 GCF_015228065.2 Penaeus monodon | reverse complement strand
TCTTGGAAGATGGCACGAAGGCGTTTCTCAGAGAATAAGGAGCCGATGTGAACTGACGACTTTTTGGTTATGCTCTGACGGCAGCAAAACAGCCGGGCCAGAGATGTCCGTACGCGCGACCTCGTTCTGTGTGCGTGTCTGTATGCCTAGACGTCAAGATCATTGCTCCCCTCCCCCCCCAAACACACATCTTCATC
>NC_051409.1:25985772-25986136 GCF_015228065.2 Penaeus monodon | reverse complement strand
CCGTAATTTCCCAAATACATTTCTAAATCACACTCGAACACCCCAAAATATATTTTAAAATCACTCGAACATCCCAAAATATATTTCGAAATCACACACACGAACACCCCAAAATATATACTTCAGTAGAGCATCCGCCAAGCAGCCTATCAAACAGCGACCCAAGAAGATCCTAAATAAAAAAATAAAAAAAACACTGCAGAGAAACCCGGAGCGCCGCGAGGCACCGGAAGTGACGCAACACGAGAATCGCCTGTTTTGCTTTTCTGGATCATTCTGCCGCTTGTTTCTCGGCCGTTACTCTAAGTGGGTCGATTTGTATATGTGCCGGCAACTTCCGTCATCCGGGAACTGGGGGCGTCTT
>NC_051409.1:25984814-25985534 GCF_015228065.2 Penaeus monodon | reverse complement strand
ATGGATGTAAAGGGGAAAGGCAAGTTAGAAAGGGTTAGTAAGGGGCAGGCAGAGAAAGCGGATTAAATAGTGAACGAGAATGGACGCAAATGAAGAGAAAAACTAACGAGGGGAAGAACTGAAGGTGGAAGGGGAGAGACAGGAAGGGAAAGCGAATTAATAAATGGAAAAGGGCGGAGGTGAAAAGGAAGAGAAAGGCCAAAGAGGGGAAGAATCGAAGGTGGAAGGGGAGGGACAGGAAGGGAAAGTGGATTAATAATTGGAAAAGACAAGTGAAAAGGGAAAAAAAAAGACACGGTTAAGGAGGGGAAGTCAGACGGTGGAATGTGTCCGTCAATTTGTCAAGACCGCTGCAAATTCCCCTCTCGTCCATTACGGAGAAACGTCAGACAAACGACGGTCGCGGATGCGTAATCGAAGTGCCACGCTTAATTATCTCCAATCAGCTGATGAAAAATCGTTTCTAATGTGAGCCACGTATTAAAACTCCGTCGACTGGAGGTCGTTTCATCCGACACATTTCATCCATTTTTCTCGTAAGTGTATTACACATTATCAGTTTTATAATTGGACATTTCTTACACTCAGCATTAAGCCGGCACTAAAATTTGGAATTCAGAGGAGGTCATTATGCACAATTGCTATCATTCCCAATTACGGAAATGTCTGTAATCAGTGTCAAATGGGATATACATTCTCCGCCCCCCCCCTTCCTCTTTC
>NC_051409.1:25983330-25983528 GCF_015228065.2 Penaeus monodon | reverse complement strand
TTTAGTACAGTCTTATAAACGCAATGGCCTATACAGTAGAGAGGCAAGGTCTATCAAGTGCAGTGGGAGAGAAAGTCTTCGAACAGCACGTGACTATTGCTCCAATAACACCACAATTGCTTCCCTATTCCCACTACGATAAACTGACACCGGGAATCCAATTGAGACCTTGTGAAATCTTACAAGTTCAGTCTACAG
>NC_051409.1:25982897-25982985 GCF_015228065.2 Penaeus monodon | reverse complement strand
ACAAGAGCCAAGAAACAAACTCCCAGGATCAAAAGAGGAAGCTATTACGGCATTAATACGATATTCAGCTGATGCCCACAGCCACCTT
>NC_051409.1:25982500-25982843 GCF_015228065.2 Penaeus monodon | reverse complement strand
CTTCTTTCCTGTCGGCTTTCAGACTTCCAGCGTGGCCATTATCGCCTCGGCCATTAATCTCAATTTCATTCTGGGTCTAAGTTCTCAAAGCTATCTATCGCCTGTTCAGACCCCCATAGAATGAAAGGCTTTGATTTTCTAATTGACACGTGTGGTGCTGGGGAAAGGAGGGAAAGGGAGTGGGAGGAGGGGGGAGAGGATGGAGAAGAGGGAAGGAAGGTGAGGGAAGGGAGAGAAAAATCTAGATAGGGGAAGAGGGAAGAGAGGCGGGGGAAAGGGGGAGAAAAATGGAGATAGAGGATAGGAGAAGGAAGTTGGCGAAAGGCGGTGAGGATGGGGATAA
>NC_051409.1:25982138-25982446 GCF_015228065.2 Penaeus monodon | reverse complement strand
AAGGAAGAGAAGGGAAAAGGGGAAATGGGGAAAGAGAGGCGAGAGAGGGGCCGGAACTCAATTTTTCTCATGGTTTTGTCTATGAACGAACATTCAAAGATCCTGTTGACTCCCAGTTGACATACTTGAACGATCCCTTTCGAAAGCCGCACACAGCTTACAGGGACTCGGCGTGCGAATTGGCCACGTCGAATCCCGCGGTACGAATCCAATTATAATTCCAATCAATCCATAATCAATTGTTCCCAGATGGCCCGGCCGCCTCGGCGCTTTTCGGATCCAGATCATTAGCGAACTGATGATCGTGA
>NC_051409.1:25981967-25982108 GCF_015228065.2 Penaeus monodon | reverse complement strand
CCCTCAGAAATGCCATAAAGCTGCCCCGTTACTATCATAAAAAACAGTTACCTTATCGAATTCCACAACCTGGCTACGCGAAGTTCAGCCAACGAGGAAAATAGTTTCCCACTCGGAAATTCCTTCCTAATCCTACGCCAG
>NC_051409.1:25981646-25981919 GCF_015228065.2 Penaeus monodon | reverse complement strand
TGCTCAACCCCCCAGCCGACAGACGTCCCCTGCGGCGGCGGGGGTCAGGCGAGGGCGACGGGGGTGGTCCCAGAGGTCGCAGAATGCCCTATATTTCACGAATGTTCAATGCCGGAGTTCTGTCACTCGGAAGCCAAGTGGCATTACATGGAAGAAAGCTTCTTGGACTAGGGAGCGCGATTTTCCCCTGAAATTATATATTCAACTGGACCCTCAGATGCACTCATTGCGTCTGGGGGCCAATGCGCTCTGACTCTCACTCACAGAAGAGAA
>NC_051409.1:25980129-25981426 GCF_015228065.2 Penaeus monodon | reverse complement strand
CAGATGCCCGAGGACGGAGGTCTGGCCACCGAGGAGGACCAAGGCCGCCAGACACCTCCAGCCCCCGCGCTCTCCTCGAGGAAATGCCGAAGACGCGGCACTTGAGCAAGACCCGGGGGCCGCGGGGGGACCTCGCACTTCTACTGGAGGATTTTCTTCTTGGTCTATCTCTTACTTCGGTTTCTCATTCTTCTCCTCCTTATCTTTCTTCTACTTCTTATCTTTCTTCTACTTCTCATTCTTTTCTTTCTTCTCTTTCATCTACTTCTCATTTTTCTCTTTCTTCTCCTTCTTTCTTTCTTCTCATTCTTTTCTTTCTTCTCTTTCTTCTACTTCTCATTCTTCTCTTTCTTCTACTTCTCATTCTTCTTTCCTCTACTTCTCATCTTTTTCTTTTACTTCCCTCTTTTTCTCCTTCGTCTCTTCTACCTCTGTTCCTCCTTCTTTTTTCTTATTTTCTAATTTTTCTTCTCCTTCTAAACCTTCCTCTTCCTCCTCTTCTCACTTCATTTTTTTTTCTTACTCTACATTTCTTTAAACAAAAAATATTTCATATCCATTAAGAGTAATTATCTCATACCAAAGGTAAAATCCTCCTAGTTCTCAAAAATTAAGTCTCCTATGTTGGCTAAAACCAAATATCAAACACTTAAATTTTAAATGACTTCCCGTCATTAAAATGAAATGCCCCATGTTCAGAATTAAAACTACCCATATTTCGAAAAATCTGCAATACGACGCCCACGCCTGCTGACTCCCCGAAGCCAGGGCGAGATCGAAAACACAACGCCACAGGCTTAATTGATAAGCCACGCCCGCACGCCCAACAGTTCCAAGAATGGCGCAGTTTTTTATTCTTTTTACACAAAGACATTTTTTTTCCGAGTCCGTGTTCCCATCAAAAAGTATAAACGCGGTTCGCATTATTTTTTTGGCGCGACCGAAAGAGGCAACAAATTCATCAGTTCGCTTCCAGGAATGAATGGATTAAGTGTTCATTCAGTGACACGTCGGTACAAACACAACAATACATCACATTTTTTAAAAGAATGATTCAAAAGAAGTTAACAGATACAAAAGATATAAAAAAGGTTAACAATATCATGTTTTGCATGGACGACATCAATGCTTCAAATGTAAACAAAACTCACTCACTCGCCGGCGCTCGTACCACGCACGCGCTTCCACGGGCGGCTGTCCCCCAGAGAACGAGGAGAGGAAAGGAAAAACGAGGAAAGGGAGATTTGGAGAAGTCGACTTTCGAACGCAATCACGCCGCTTGAGACAAAAGACCCCT
>NC_051409.1:25979856-25980005 GCF_015228065.2 Penaeus monodon | reverse complement strand
CCTAGCTTCGTTCCTATTTAACTTCCTTGCCTCCCTTCGTGCCTACTCGCACTCTTTGGCGCCAACACAAAAGAGTTGGGGACGAAAAGTTTGCTCGAAAAAAAGTTACCCACACACCATTACCCAACATTACACACGACCGCCACCAT
>NC_051409.1:25978713-25979485 GCF_015228065.2 Penaeus monodon | reverse complement strand
CACAAAGGCACAATAAGCGAGACCAATACTAATGCTCCTTCTATTCCAACCGATCTGCAGCAACATCACGCGCAATAATCACCTCGCATGCAACGGAAAACCGAGCACAAACAGACAAATTCATCATCATCCTCGCCTCCACGAATAAAAATAAGGTCTCACTAATAAAACCTGATGTGCCTCGAAAGGTCAAACGCTTCGTTCCATCCCGACCACTTGACTTGTGGGACACGTAGATAACCTTAAGTGAATCTCGTCTTCTCTGCCGTTGTGCAACACTGCAGAATGTCTCTTGCTCTTAGAACTCTCATCAGCAGCCATGCAGACTTCACATACACATGGCCTTATATTCCCAGTATTTTAAATAATTATAGGCCAATATATCGAAACAGCTGAGTACATGACCTCTTCCCTCCATTTCCCTCTAGCGGGCAGGACACAGGCACCGTCCCTATTCTCATAGGTCAAGGGTCAAGCCAGAGGTCGAACGGGGCCGCCCGCTGGAGGTGTGAGGGGCGCCGACCGGGTCCACAGCGAGAGGAAAGAAAAGAAATGTGACAGGAGAATGCGTCATGTCACGATGGCTACCACTCGCTACTTACCAACCTCGATCGCCATCACTACTGCTACAATAAGCAAATGCGATTGCTAAATGTATTTGTACAAGTATCCCGTTAATGAAGATTTGTTTCTGTACTCGCTCACTTCCTCGTTTATTTCCTCGTTGTGTCGTCGAAGATTTATTAGTTTATGTACTTGTTTATTTATGTAA
>NC_051409.1:25977949-25978660 GCF_015228065.2 Penaeus monodon | reverse complement strand
AGCCTAAACGAATTCAATCTCTCAACTCTTGTTCACGTCACGACGAACCACGACAAGACGAGACGAGGCTTGACACCCAAGATGCATTCTCGAGGGTAAACTGAGATGCAGAATCCACAGTCCAGATCCTCTCGTCGACTGTCACAACTACATTTTTTTAAATGCATTTCTGAGCATGTGTTGCCGAGATCTGACATATTTGGCGCGTATGACGAAGCAGGAAGAACAGCGAACCGTTATAAAGATTTTTTAACTTATAAAAACTTGCCGGTGGTCCCCTTCCCTCTGGCGGCAGCAGCAGGAACTTGGAACGTCATCGTTATTAAAAAATATATTGAAAATATATCTATAATTTGGCCGTCTTGTGGCTATCGGTATGCTCAATACCATTATTTTCTAACATACCCCCAACCTTAAGGCAACGGCAACACCGCCTCTCGGATAGCTATGTACTGTCTCGTTGAAATTCTCCCGAGCGCACTCGCTAAATCGGCGGTCGGCCACGCTCACTTACTGCCGACTTCTGACCGCGTA
The DNA here is from genome assembly GCF_015228065.2 of Penaeus monodon. Lineage (NCBI taxonomy): Eukaryota > Metazoa > Arthropoda > Malacostraca > Decapoda > Penaeidae > Penaeus > Penaeus monodon. The sequence continues at coordinate 25,978,126 of NC_051409.1, read as the reverse complement.
TTCCACTTTTCGATAACCTTTACATTAAGAAAGAGTCGATATAAACGATCGGCACCGGTCAGTGACGCTGCATAATTACAAATGTAAGCACATGTAGACACATAAACAACAGCACAAACGGATATATGATTTACTGACTTTTTTCATTCGTTCCCACATTCTTTCACTCACCTACTT
>NC_051409.1:25976864-25976959 GCF_015228065.2 Penaeus monodon | reverse complement strand
TCTACAAGCTCCCTGAACACCAAGGTGAACCTCCTGAACCTCAACAAGAGGCCTGACGTGTCACGAACGGAAGGACTTGAGGGAGACCACGGACA
>NC_051409.1:25976705-25976803 GCF_015228065.2 Penaeus monodon | reverse complement strand
ACAGAAGATGGCACCTCGTCAAGGCCATGGGAAAGTTTATCCTACCGTCGTCGTCATAAGGACATTTGTCATTCCTCGACCTTCCTCCTTGCATAACA
>NC_051409.1:25976246-25976336 GCF_015228065.2 Penaeus monodon | reverse complement strand
GAGAGAGAAAGTGTCTGTCCTCACTGTGACGTAACCGCGGCTGGCTGACCTTGGGTGGAAAAGACCTGCTGTACTTTCTGCAGGTTTTGC
>NC_051409.1:25975809-25975989 GCF_015228065.2 Penaeus monodon | reverse complement strand
GTTCATCGCCCTCCCTTCGCCCTGCGCACCGTCAGGAGGAGCGAGCGAAGGCGACGAGGCAGGCAGGAGCACTTTGGCGAGGCACCGGCGGGTGACCGAGCACAGCCATTACCGCCCCTCGCGCCTCCTTTGGCTTCTTCACCTTCCGGCCCCGTTTCCGCTGCTCTTCTTCATCTGTGC
>NC_051409.1:25975483-25975733 GCF_015228065.2 Penaeus monodon | reverse complement strand
AGGTTTTGGCTTAATTCGTTTCATGCCGTTTCTGCTTCTGACTTCAAGTTCGTGCATGTAAAATCACTTTGCGATTAATAACTGACTGATTTTCTTTTTCCTCATTATACACACAACAAAATATAAATACAAGGGTCCCTCCTCATTTCTTCAGTTGACAATAGCGAGGAAATAGGCCTCTGAAAACACGAGAGGCCACACATATTTTCCATCCCGCGGGGGAAAAACAAATACAAAATAATGCGTCTTA
>NC_051409.1:25974962-25975415 GCF_015228065.2 Penaeus monodon | reverse complement strand
GGTGAACCTCCAGCTTCCGGCCGGGAACTGTATCATTATTGTCCTTGCTAGGTGTAGTTGCGTCCGCGCCTGTCAGCTGCTTCGCCCGCCTGCCATCGTTGTTTGTTTCTTTGTTTAGATGCTTGTAGTAAAATCTTTCGTTAACACCCGGCAATTTACAGATATATATATTTTTTGTCTATTACTTTTATTCATATACATAATCAAACCTCGATTAGTTTAAATTCTAGACCCAGTAAGCTACATCGGAAACCACTACGCCACCCGGTTATAAGAGACAACACTGAGTCAGTATGTACGGGTTGGGATATTACCTTGCACCGTCCAACGTTGAGCGTAAACAGAGCATTAACCCGAAACTAAAAAATATATATAATCGTCTACACAGCCGCAATTATATACAGTAATTAGTAAGTTCGTTAACCAAGCATCTGTTCCGTTTAATTTAAGAAT
>NC_051409.1:25973722-25974095 GCF_015228065.2 Penaeus monodon | reverse complement strand
TAATTACGCTACACTCACCAGTCACAATGCATTCACTCACCCACAATGCTATTCATTTCTCACAACTTACTCATTATACGCTCCACACGATCACGGTCGTCTGTGCGCCTTACCTGTGGGAAAAAATACAAATTAATTATGAATGATTACACATACTAATGCATGCAAACTGGTATATTATTACACAATCATACATTTGCATAATTTATCTCGTTTCCTCGACTTTCGTAAACCTATGGATATTTTTAAGTATGTTTCCAGCGAAAAATGATAAATCACGATTAAATATCTCCAATATCCCAATTTCACCTGATCTAACGAGTAGTTGTTTTAGTGTATGCCACGTTCCAGGCGGTCGTAAAAAAAGAAAGAA
>NC_051409.1:25973577-25973689 GCF_015228065.2 Penaeus monodon | reverse complement strand
AAAGTAGACAGAAACCGATATAGAGGCAGATAGATAGATAGAAAGAGAGAGAGAGAGAGAGAGAGGGAGGGGGGGGGACCGGTAAAGAGGGGGGGGAAGTCCTCGAATACAG
>NC_051409.1:25972334-25972969 GCF_015228065.2 Penaeus monodon | reverse complement strand
CATTCCACAAGAGGAAAGAGAAAGAGAGAAAGAGAGAGAGAGACATTCCACATTCATTTCTCTAACGGTAAGACCAGTCCAAAGATCTAAAAAGAACAGACAGACAAATCGAGAGTCCTATTATTATTCATGGCCAAACACGACAGGAACTTCAGAGACACGTAACATATACCATGATTATCTTCGCGAATGTCCATTCCCTTTTTATCATATCTTTCTCTCTCTCTTATCTACGGAATATTCGCACAACGACCAATGGCACAACGACTTCCCGGTCAATAAAAATATCTTCACAGTGAGCATACCCCCCCCCCCCAAAAAAAAAAAAAAGCATGCCCTTTGCATAATCATGTTTCATTGCCGGATTCTTTCTTCTCAGCCGGAGAGAAAAACCCGGAGAGAAGTCAATTACCGACGACAGCGACTCTCCTTAAGAAAGGTATAACTTTACGACGTCTAATTACCTTCGGCGAAGAGCTTGTAAGAATGTCCGCAAAAAAAAAAGGGGGGGGGGGGGGCAGAAATCGGCACACTCCGATTTAAACGTCAGGAGGATCTGGACCTTTAAACGGCGACTGTAAGACTTGGAAACCTTTATTCCTCCTCTTAATTGGATTGCATTTGGTGAATTGACA
>NC_051409.1:25971880-25972239 GCF_015228065.2 Penaeus monodon | reverse complement strand
CATCAAACGAGGAAACAAGAAATATTTAATGATAACGACGGCGCTACAGTCTCCACAACGGCAGCAAGAACAATTCCAATCATCGACACACACTGCCGATCGATAAGCGCCGCACCAAACAACAAAGACGACTCCGTACTTCCCTCTCCGTCTGCTCGAAGGTGACCTAGAGGTTAGAGATAAGACCCGCGGCCTTGCACGTGCGGGTGGGGTTCTTTCCGTCACAACAATGGCGCCTCCATCTACAACCGGACGCGATATGTACTCAGTTTTCCCACAACACACGTCCGTAACGACACCTCCCAGCGGCCATCCTTGCCGCGGTGTTCTCCGGGCCAGAACAACCTTGCACGGCCGTT
>NC_051409.1:25971353-25971735 GCF_015228065.2 Penaeus monodon | reverse complement strand
AGCGAGAGAGACCTTCGGCAACGCTTCTCCCTATTTTCCCCATCGTGGCATCTAACATCAAAATTCATATCGGGGTCTGTTATCACATTTGCCAATATAATGCTAACGGAAAATCAAATAAAATGATGAATAAGCGTATAGGGAAAAAACATTTTCGAACTTATAAGAAACATATGTGTGTCGAGAGCACGCACTTTCGCATCTACAAGAACGCAGGATGATAAACGAAGAGTTAATTTCTGTTCTTATTGTCCAAAAACTCGAGCTCAGATTAGAAAAAAAAAAAAATCGCCGCGCATTTATTTTCCCTCCAATCTTGGCTTTCGTTATTAAAACTCTCTCGAAGGAAATTCCTTCTCCCGGCAGCTGAGAATGCGTCAAG
>NC_051409.1:25971033-25971266 GCF_015228065.2 Penaeus monodon | reverse complement strand
CTTCTACTCCTTCCCTCCCATCTCAAAGGTTAGTGAACGAACGCGAATACCTCTACGCCACAGCACAACACTCAAAGCATCCATTATCCTCGAAGCGTAGGATAATGTTTTGCATTATCCTACGGTCCACATCCGACCCATCCCACGCGAAGGAGAGGACACCAAGGAATCTCTTCTCTTCACTTTCTTTCAGGATATTTCAAAGTGGAGGTTTAAAGCCTATCCAACGACAA
>NC_051409.1:25970904-25970988 GCF_015228065.2 Penaeus monodon | reverse complement strand
GGCAACAATCTGCAACCCGTCAGATGTTCCGGCGTTGCACCGGTAAAGAGGGTGGGTGAAGCTTCCTCGAATTTACAAGCGAAA
>NC_051409.1:25969691-25970586 GCF_015228065.2 Penaeus monodon | reverse complement strand
AAATGTGAAAAAACATGGCTTCGACCTTCTACCAGAGCTTCGTTAAGCGGGAAAGAGACGAGGTCGTGACGCGGCAAAGAAGATGCACACGAGGCCATCATTCCTGTAGGAACTGTATCATTATCCTTCTCGCTACCCCACTTTCCCCTCGCCCTTTCCCTCTTCTCAGACCTTGAAAGGGGGAAATTCCTCGCTAGTCTTCTGTGAAAAACTCCAAAGGTAAAAAAAAGGAAATACCCTTTGCCATGATATACGAACAAAGTCCTGATGCATTGCAACCGAAGCTGTATCGAATTCTCTCATGACAATCAAGCATTGGAGTGCATGACACGTTGCTTCGAAGCCTTATTCGTGCGCCGGAACTTTTGCTCGTTTGTGTAGGCTGCATTATATAACAAGATGATAAAAGTGGTGTTGCCGAGTATGTTGATTCAAATACATTTCTTATCAATAAAAAATAATACACGAGGAAAGCAAAGAAAGGAAACAGATATGTAAAAAGGAGACGCGAAAAAATGTGATATATAAGGAAGGTGAAAACAATGAGAGAGAAGAAGGAAGAAGAGAAAGTGTGGATGGGAATAAAGAATATTCTACAACACAAAGGACTAAAACCAGCACAAAGAAAAAACAGTCGAGAAAGAGCGAAGGGGGCAAAACACATGCTAAGTAGCCTCTGAGCGATTTCCCGACGGTCACACAAAAACCTTTTTTTATTCATCATGAAATCACCGGGCGCAGCACTATATAATGCCACTATATAACCCTGCCCTCAAGCGAGACTACTAGAACCCCCTTCCCCTCCTCTTCCCCTCCCAAGCATAACTTTACCAGCGCCATTACATACCCCCTCCCTCCTCCCCTTTCTCCTTAACAACAATTTACTACTATATAT
>NC_051409.1:25968952-25969649 GCF_015228065.2 Penaeus monodon | reverse complement strand
TGACAACAATCTTCTACACGGGAAATTAATATACTAAGTACGGCACGGGACCCTGACTTTCTCCCCGTCAACCGCTGCGAATTTTCCACGCGAGCGAAAATAAAAATAAAAAACCGCACTTAGAGGACACTTCATACTCATTTCTACCGGTTAGTGAGCGTGCGCAGAGGTTACGCGTAGTTTTCCCACAATCTAGTTGACCTCTTCCCCAAAAGTTTCGGACGCGAATGTCGTCTTTTCTCCCCCCCTTGTTAAAGCGAAATTAAACGACATTTTATAGTACCGGGTTACTCTAATCGCGCTTTTCTCTGAGAATCCGATGGGTATGTGCCCCCCCCCCCTTCCTCGCGAGTACTTAAGGCTGGGAATTTCCCTTGATTTGCCAATCTCATTTCGCCTCCCATTCATTCCCATTGAAAATTTCCTTTTCTTGCTTTCGCTGACGTGGGAAAACGCGCGCGACGAAGGGTAGGGGGAGAGGGAGAGAGGAAGAGAGGAAAAGAGGGAGAGAGGAAGAGAGGAAGAGAGGGAGAGAGGAAGAGAGGGAAAAGGAAGGAAGGACCGAGTAAAAAAGGATGGAGGGAGGGTGGATCGACAAGAATGGGGAAGGAAGGGAATATAAAAGTATATGCGAGTGGAATTAAAGAAGAATAAAGAGGGGGGAAGGAAGGTTAGAGGGAGGAGGATGTGGGGGATA
>NC_051409.1:25968152-25968345 GCF_015228065.2 Penaeus monodon | reverse complement strand
GGGACGGAGGACGGCGGGAGGAGGGCAATAAGAGCGTTAATGCGGCGAGATGGGCTTCAGGACGAATGGGGAGGCGATCAAATGGTAATGTTATCTACGGCGAATTCGACTCTCGGCTGGTCAGACGAGTCGCTAGCTCCCTCCTTGCCTAACTCTATGCGATTCCTCTCGGTCGAGTGTGCTATGCTACTCC
>NC_051409.1:25967822-25967969 GCF_015228065.2 Penaeus monodon | reverse complement strand
TGCTTTACCCCGACGTCTCCCGTCCAGTCACCCCTGCTGCACCAAGGTGAGTCGAGGTCACAGCAGCAGGAGGAGAAGGTAGGCGAAGGAGAAACACGAGGATGAGAAAACAGCAGTACTTTTGTGTGAGAGAATCCGATAAATCCA
>NC_051409.1:25967664-25967754 GCF_015228065.2 Penaeus monodon | reverse complement strand
TCCCTACATCTTTTATGTAGACGAAGATGAGAAAGCGTCATTAATTCTGTGTGAGAGAATCTGATACATTCAATATACACTTTCCTGCAT
>NC_051409.1:25966958-25967202 GCF_015228065.2 Penaeus monodon | reverse complement strand
AATAATCAAGGTTAAGATGCATTAGATGAATGATACGTGCGACGATGATGATATTCTGTTAACTGAAAACTTGGTCTTGATAATTACTTGAAACATAGTGATGCCATTCGTCATTTGGTTAATAATCACCAATCTTTTAAATACATCTTTGATTCGATAAAAAAGTGCAGTAGGAAAAAGTGTCAAATGAAGAACAAAAAGATAAAATAAAAATATAGACAAACTTCAGCCACAGTATGAACTC
>NC_051409.1:25966648-25966909 GCF_015228065.2 Penaeus monodon | reverse complement strand
GGGAGGAAATTAAACCCCGATGAACGCGGCAACAAGTGAACGGCTCGGCGTGTGTTCAAAAGAAGATCGAGTTCCCGAGATGGCTGATACGTGTGACCGGGCAAGGTAACGTGACCGCGGGACTTCCTCGATCAAATCAGCTGTTCCTACAAACCCAGCAAACCTCAAATTAAATTAATGAGATTTGCAACGCAGGCCCCGACAGCTGATCCCAAAACCTGTTGAAATGAATGTTCTTCATCGAGGATCCACTAAACGTAA
>NC_051409.1:25965531-25965600 GCF_015228065.2 Penaeus monodon | reverse complement strand
ATCCCCTCCGTCCCCCCAAGAAGACTGAGGAACTGGACTTACTTGCTCGAAGATCAAATCAAGTGTTCC
>NC_051409.1:25965325-25965481 GCF_015228065.2 Penaeus monodon | reverse complement strand
ATTAGAGTAAAATTACGAATCAGTTCCCGACAAGTCACCCCCCCCCCCAACTCCACCTCCACCAAAAAAAAAAAATGAAGTGAGCGTTCTTCGCAGGGGATCAACCGTAGCATTTCATAAAAAAAATCAGAGTTGGCCCCATGCCCAGGTGGACGA
>NC_051409.1:25964801-25965088 GCF_015228065.2 Penaeus monodon | reverse complement strand
GCCACCGGGGAATATCACGCCTTCCGTTAATTGTACCAAATCAAAAATTAAGAAACTGGAAATTTCGATTCAGCTCCTGACAGCTGGTCCCAAAGCCGGTACAAATGAAACAAGCCTTTCTTGCCTCGAGTTCCTGTCTCTTCTTACGTGAATATCTAAACAGTTAAATCCGGTTAACCTGAAGTCGTCACGCAAATGTAGCACTGATTTTTAATGACTGTTCGACCGTGACTAACAATGTCTTTTCAGTCAGTGACCGCGACGTGGATGAGCTGATACTGTTCTTC
>NC_051409.1:25963648-25964764 GCF_015228065.2 Penaeus monodon | reverse complement strand
AATGACAATTTGGCTGGGATAACGGCGTGTAGGCTAAATTGGCTACTTAATAAAATTGCTCGCTCCCACTTCGAGACATCTAGACATCCAAGCTGAGAGAAGGCTAAACCAGACAAACACATCGCCTAAAAAGATTGTGCTGCCTTGGTCGTGTCTCCTTTCCGCTCTAGAAGTAATAAAATTTTCAACAAAATTCTGCCTATTGTCCGATCTCCAATCAAACGTAAAGAAAAGCTGCAGTACATATATATACGTATCTCCAACTTGTTTCAGAAAATGCTCAAAATTCCACATTATAATTCACCACTTAATAACTTACATTCCCCTTGCGATTTCCGTCTCAATGCTTCCTAATCTACAAAGAACGGATAAAGCCAGGCCATGCTAGAAGTACCGGTGGGCGGTTAAGATGCAAGGGAACCTCCTCACCGTTCGTAATTAGTGCTGACATTACAGCTGACGTGCGACTGTGTTCACCGGCAGCGTGTCAGCATTAACGGAGGGGCGTGTCCCTGCGGCCGACACGGCACTTCAGCTCCATTGTCTGGCGGCCAAAATTGTCAGCGAATAGTCCTTCCCAAATGAAGCAAAGAATGAATCGGTGAAATATTTCCAACATTTTTGGGGGTACAATTTTTTGAAAATAATTCTCTTCGTATGAAGCAACGAAATGAATCGGTAAAATATTTTCCATCTTATAAAGGAGAGAAAATATCCTCATCGTAGACGCGGGCAAAATCCCTTCTTTACGGCATGACTGTAACGAACTGCCATGCATAACCCTGTGTTTACGAGTCACCTGCGAAGCCTAAAAAGGCCGCGAATGCATTAAACGGGTTCGAAACATGCACGGGGATGACAGCAGACTTTCGGCGGATGACGAGTGACGAGTTGAGAAAAAAGACCAACCTGAAACTGGTCTTTGAAGAAAATAATGAGTAAAAGAAAAGCAAGGGGCCATGACGAGACTCCGCACGTCCGGTCATGCTGAGTAAGTGCAGAGCAATAGTCTTAATCGCTACAAGAAAAAAAGACTAAAACAGCCTCTTGGAACTGTGTGCTGCGAGGTGAGGGAGGGAGGGAGATGGGGCGAGGGAAAAAAAGAGGCAGGTTAAG
>NC_051409.1:25963000-25963225 GCF_015228065.2 Penaeus monodon | reverse complement strand
GAAAGGGGTCGGCTGGAGGTCCGTTGAGGCGGCAGGAAATCCGAACGAGCGCTGGCTGTGATCACGTGGTGTGGCGAACCCCCTGGGAGGCGGCTGTTTCCTGAAGGGCGGGGTGCGCCTCCGCCCGCGCCCAGACTCCACCGCTACTAGTACTGTAGCGGCTGTGCGGCCTTCCTTGCTCCCGTGCACGTAATATACGCGAAGCTAAAACCAGCTCATTTCTTC
>NC_051409.1:25962716-25962831 GCF_015228065.2 Penaeus monodon | reverse complement strand
ATATCACAACGATTCCAACACACTTATTTTTTCCCAGACACCAACTGACAACCCGCCTGACACCACTTCCACCATTTAGCCCACCCGCCTCCCGCGCCCACATCTTTTTATTCGT
>NC_051409.1:25962273-25962692 GCF_015228065.2 Penaeus monodon | reverse complement strand
AACTCATTTGCTGACCCCGCCCCTGCCTCTTACCTCCCAGCACCTCCTTAACTCGTCAAATACACTCAACCCCTGCTAACTCTCCTCACCACTACCACCAGGATTCATCAAATAAACTCACTTCGGGCCATCTGAACTCGTCAAATAAAGTCATCTCTACCTTCTAAACTCAACACTATCACCTGAACTAACCCGCTAAACTCACCTCTACCGCTCTAATTCATCAAATAAACTCACCATCTCATTTCACCGCAGACCTACTTCAAACATTCTGCATCCGAACTGACCACCTGAACCCAACGTCGTCAGTGACTACATAACCTGACCACCTGACCTGACCACCTGCTTTCAACAAGTGGCTGGCGAGGAACAAAAGCATGTCAGGATGGGGCGGGGAGAGCCAGCTGATCCAGCTGTCA
>NC_051409.1:25961496-25961679 GCF_015228065.2 Penaeus monodon | reverse complement strand
CAATTAAAAACCGTTTTATCCCCTCCCCCCCACCCAACAACTCTTGCCCGTCACGATTATATCAAAGGAATTCCAAGAAAAGAAGGAAAGAGACAACAGAAGAATGAATAAAACTGAGATATAACAAGAACAAGGGGAGAGTGAAAGAGCAAAAACGTGGAAAGCGAACAAGTCTCGAAGTAG
>NC_051409.1:25960961-25961267 GCF_015228065.2 Penaeus monodon | reverse complement strand
TTCCTATCTCCACTGCTAAAGCCAAATCAAATCCGCGTTATCATGATTTTCCTCACAAACAACGTCGAATCCGATAAGGCTGCCCCGCCTCATACATCAGGATCAACCCCCGTAATTTTTCAGGCTCGCCATCACACCTCGGGTTATTTTGACAGCCGAAAGCCAAGCGAGAAAAACCGGGCCTTTCCCTTTGAAAACGCCCGGGGACAAGGAAAGCACAAAAGTCACAGAAAGAAACAAAAGTAATTATACATTTCCCTTCTTCCTCTAGCTCTGGATTCCAGGGGTGATCTGGTCAAGCTTTGG
>NC_051409.1:25960479-25960914 GCF_015228065.2 Penaeus monodon | reverse complement strand
TCATCAATCTTTCCTATCTTCCTGTTCAATTCCGGTCTCCTTTTTAGTAATTTTTTCCCCTCTTTCGGTCACATCCTCACCTCATCTCAACCTATATACAGACATTTATTATAGGCCTCTTTAACATTCCCCCCCCTCTTCTTAGCGATCGTTTTCTTCATGAAAATTTATTCCCACATACTAGACCGCGCCCTTTCTTGTTCCTTCCACACCTGCCATTTCTTCCTACGTGTCATGACGTCATGTCACGCGACCTTGAAGGCAGAGCGATAAGTCACTTTAATCGCGAGTCGGCCGGAGGGAAGGGAATAAAATCCTTCAGCGCAGTTATCGCAGGATCGCCATAAATCCTGAGCGAGAGCGAGCGGAACTGCACCTCCTATCTGGCACCGCCCCACTCCGCCCCTTCCCCTCTTTTCCCTTTCCCCTTCCTCA
>NC_051409.1:25959739-25960400 GCF_015228065.2 Penaeus monodon | reverse complement strand
TCCTTTCTCCCCTCCCCCCCATTCGCTCCTCTCTCTTTCTCCCTCCCCATCTGGTCCCTTCCCTTCCCCCTCTTCACCCCCTTCCCTCTTTCCTCTTCCTCCCTCCCCTCTCCTATCTTCTCCTTTTGCCCTAACCCATCTTCCCCCTCATCTACCCCCTTCCCTTCTCCCTTCTCCTCACCCCCTTCCCCCATCTCTCCCTCTCCTCACCCCCTTCCCCCATCTCTCCCCCTCCTCACCCCCTTCCCCCATCTCTCCCTCTCCTCACCCCCTTCCCCCATCTTCCCCCTCCCCCACCCACTAAATCGCGGGTTTCTCTGCGTGCCGAAAGGAGTTTCTCAGGACCGCACAAAGATGGCAGCTTTCTCGCGCGCTTTCGTCGCCGACCGCAGGATCACCTTCGTCGGCGGGCGGTTTTATTTGAAATTTGAAAAAAAAAGTAACGGAAACGATTTAAGGAGATTAAACGAATAACGGAAAGAATGTGTAGCCAAGCGATTGAAAAGGGAGTGAAACAAAAAGGGAAAAAAACTAAACAACCCCCCCCCAAAAAAAAAAAAAAGTTAATAAATAAAATTAACTACGTGACATGAAATGATTTAGAAACATATATCAAACATATAAGAAACCGGGCGTGTGAGCAAACTTATCGAAAGAGCTG
>NC_051409.1:25959370-25959702 GCF_015228065.2 Penaeus monodon | reverse complement strand
TGCGTTACGTGACACGTAAAACGACTTAGTAAGATAAAAAACAAACAAGAAAGCGTATATATGAACAACTGATCGAGAGAGCTGAAAATAATAATAAAAAATAATAAAAAATATATATATACAAAAAATAAAACATACGTCACGTCCCAGCCATGACAGGTGACGACCGAGGGTATCAAATGACAGGTGTGAATGTCATGCCTCCATTCCATTGCCATTCATAAGATCTATAATGAGAGAAGCAGCCATAAACACGCACAATCTTTCTCGCTCTCTTTCTCGTTCTCGCCGCGAACCTTTCTCCTCCTCTCCGGGATTCTCGCGTTCTCTCT
>NC_051409.1:25958643-25958760 GCF_015228065.2 Penaeus monodon | reverse complement strand
GTACAATTCTAAACGTTAGAAATTTTCTTGTTTGAGGAAAACGAAAACACCGTTCCGCTTTCCAATATTTTTTTCTCTCTCTCTTTTAACAAGAATACAAACACAAGACTCACTGAC
>NC_051409.1:25958164-25958618 GCF_015228065.2 Penaeus monodon | reverse complement strand
CTAAGTTACAAAAATATATTTTAGAGTACAAATTGGAGAAAAAAAAACAAGAAACAGCAATTCATAAAAAGCAAGACAGTGTACAACAACTAATCTTTAACTGCCCTGTCATACCTATTACGCTTTCCAAACTAATCTTCCAGACATACTTGAAGAGCAGGAAGGGGACTGGGGAGGGAAAGAGGGAGGAGGGGACTGGGGAGGGGGGAGAGGAAGGAGAAGGGGAGGAGAGGGAACGGGAAAGGGGGGAGGAAGGGGAAGGGAGGAGGAGACGGAGGAGAAGGAGGAGGAAGGGGAAGAGGGGGAAGAAAAGGGAAGGAGGGGGGAAGGGAAAGGGGGGAGGAGAAAGGGGACTGGGGGAAGACGGAGAAAACGACGTGGGGAGGAAGAAAGAAGGAAGGAAGTATGGAGAGTGGGGGGGGGGGGTTTAGAAACAAGGGTAGAAGGGATGGGT
>NC_051409.1:25957730-25957946 GCF_015228065.2 Penaeus monodon | reverse complement strand
AATAACGCCAGACAAACACCTCCAGATCCGACCGCCTCCCGAGAGAAAACAAACGGAATTTGCATAAATTTTCGCGCAAGTAAACCAGTCGAGCGTGGGAGAGTCACTCTTACTTATATATTCGTGTGTGTGATCTTAAGAATGAAAGTTGGGTGTTGCGTGTTACTACCAATCGAGAATATCACGCATTTGTTTAATGATTCGTTTGGCACTAGA
>NC_051409.1:25957497-25957609 GCF_015228065.2 Penaeus monodon | reverse complement strand
AACAAAAGACCATCTAATCAACACCGATACAGATATAGCAGCAAGAGCATTAAAAAAAATTAATCACATGACCAGACTGAACGTGATGCTAAACGTAACCATATCGAATCGA
>NC_051409.1:25956873-25957175 GCF_015228065.2 Penaeus monodon | reverse complement strand
GATAAGTTATCACCAGTTACCACAGCCTTCACACCCGTAATAAACAAGAGACATATCATCCGGCAACACAAAGCAAGAATTAAACCTAATCTTATCAAACATAAAAAGTGATAACACCTGCAATTGCGATGACTCACCTGCCGATGACGGAGGGGCGATGCATGCAATTGAGAATAACAAATTTCACTTGCAATAAACCCAGTCGCGGTCGGGTTACGTAATCTAGATCGGTAATGGCACTGCAAATACCACAGCGGAACGAGAGTTTATTTTGCATAGGCCTACTTTTCCATTGCAATCCT
>NC_051409.1:25956240-25956559 GCF_015228065.2 Penaeus monodon | reverse complement strand
ATCACGTCCCAAGCCAGCCCATACCTCCTTGCAAATAAGCTCAGACCACACTAACAACACGACCCTTCCTTTTAACCTCTAACGGCATACACAGGTCTATCACCCCCTACGCGTGCCTTTAATATTCAGGCGAGCGATTCCACCGTGAGTCTGAGGGAGGGGTCTCTCACTTCTTCGATAGGCTATGCTCTTCTCTCACAGGCCTCCCAGATGTAGATAGGCCTTTCGCGCGATGACCGATGCGCGAGACATAGGATGAAGATGAGGGTTGTCCGACCTCCCCAACCCCCTCACCTCCTCTTTCTCTTCCTCTTCCCCC
>NC_051409.1:25955830-25955950 GCF_015228065.2 Penaeus monodon | reverse complement strand
GTCAGAGGCCGCGACAGCCGACATGCTCCCTGTCCTCGCCGTCCTCGTCAGCCGCGGGCCAGAGACGGCTTACTCAGATAAGTAGGAGGAACCAGGACTGCGGACTCGCTGGGAATTGTG
>NC_051409.1:25955430-25955771 GCF_015228065.2 Penaeus monodon | reverse complement strand
GCGTGTGTGGGGGGGGGGCATGCTCGCGAACGCTCCAATCCAACCTTGGGACTCGCAGTAAGTAAATACCATACTTCAGTATAATAGTGTTTTTTTCTTCTTTACTAAACCATACCCAGACCTTAATCTCGCTTAACCAGGAATATAAATTTGCTACAAATCCCAAACCTCTGCTTTCCATCCACGATTAAGTTAGCAAGAACACGGTCCCCAAAGCTCTTCTTTTTTCTCATTTTTCCCAGCTTGGCCCGCGCGGATAACCTAACGCCGCCTGCAGACAGAAGCTCTACCGCTTGCCTCGACCTGTGACCCTCTCAGCCAGTAACGTTCACAGGTCAAAC
>NC_051409.1:25955033-25955098 GCF_015228065.2 Penaeus monodon | reverse complement strand
CTTCCTTCACCACATCACCCTCTTCCTTCCTTTTTATTCTTTTTATCTTCATTCTTCCCTTTTAT
>NC_051409.1:25954587-25954903 GCF_015228065.2 Penaeus monodon | reverse complement strand
CTCACCGAATCCCACCGATCAGCTGATGTCGGGCTGAGTCACCGAGCCAGGCACCAGGACAGGGTAACGTAAACCTCCTTTCCCTCTCGGCGTTTCCTCTCTCGCACTCGGTTCTCGCCATAAAAATGTTCGGCACATGGTAAACGGTTCGGGCTGCGGCGGAGAGGAGGGCGGAAGTCCGGGCAGCTGTCCCAGGGATTGAGACAGAGAGAGGGGGGGATGGATGACGTCACAGCTTTAATCTGTCTCTATGTCTCTCTCTCTCTCTCTTTACTAATATTATCTATATATATTTTTCCTCTCTATCTATCTAACC
>NC_051409.1:25954362-25954488 GCF_015228065.2 Penaeus monodon | reverse complement strand
AACCCTCTCCCCCTCGCTCTCTCCCCTCCTTTTTTCTCTCTATTCATCCCTCCCTCCGCTGCCAACGGAGCGGTTGTCTTAGCCTCATTTAAAATAACCGCCAATTCGATCTCTCCTTGAAATTAG
>NC_051409.1:25953851-25954087 GCF_015228065.2 Penaeus monodon | reverse complement strand
ACGCGACGACGGTACGGTAGTGCAGCGTGGGCCTTCCTGTGTGTGCTATCAATCTCTACCTGATTATACCTTTCACTATCCTCAATGCCTTCTAAGTATCATAATACATGACACTTATTCCCTAACCTTAATACACATTTTTAAACAATTACTCTTAATTGACACATAACATTTCCTATTATGCCCAAGGAAAATATAATTAACAACTTAAGAAAAAAAACAAGAATGAAAGTCTC
>NC_051409.1:25952561-25953708 GCF_015228065.2 Penaeus monodon | reverse complement strand
CTCCTACGTGAATCCGCGTTCATATACATCCCAGGCAGGCGAGCGCGTGGTCACCCCGGACATACGCAGACAACGCGACGACCGGTACGGAGTCAAGACAGCCCGGGGGCCTTCCTGTGCCTCGTGCTCCCTCCCGGACATCGCTCCTACGCCCCCTGCGCCCCTCCCCCTTCCCCTACCTCCCCCTCCAGGGCATCCGCCTTCCTAACGTATCCTAGCACCCTCAGCATGCACACTTTTTTCCCCTAGCACCCTTAAGTACACACTTTTTTAAAAATACCCTCTTGAGCATTGCACACAAACACTCTTCCCTCCATTATCGCCCGAAGGAGAAATTAATTAACAACTTGAAGGAAAAAAAGAGCAAGAGAGCGAGAGAAGTGCTCTTGGGTCGCTTCCTGAGAGCGATCTCGAGAAGCAAACGAGAGAAAACCCGTAAACATAAATAGGAGTGTAAATAAGGCTAAGGCGACTGTAAACAAGCTCGAGTGTGAGAAAACGAGAGCCGAGGACCCTTGTAAAACACCCCGTGAGTGTGACGGCAAAAGGGAGTAAGGAGGAACTTGGGGCATGAAGAAGGCACCGTCAGGGTTACGTAATTTTAAGGAGGGTCTGGGACGAGACGAGATGAAAAGGATGAGGTGAAGATGGAGAGAAGCGAGGAAGGGGGGAGATGAAAGGAGAAAGGAAGAAGAGAGGAAAAGGAAGTAGAGGAGAGGTAGAGAGAAGGAAATGGAGGAGAGGAAGAGAGAAGGAAATAGAGAAGAGGAAAAGATAGAAGGAGGGAAAGGGGAGGTTGAAACAAGAGAAGAGAGAAGAGGGAGAAGTGAGATGAGGAGAAGAGAAAAGAAGAAAGAAGAAGAGAAGGAAGGAGAGAAGAGAAACGAAGAGAGAAGGGGAATGTGAGAAAGAGAGAAGAGAGGAGAGAAGAAAAGAGATAAAAAGAGAAAAAAACGAGAGACGAGTGAGGGAGAAAGATGAGGAGAGAAGAGAAAAGAGCGAGGGAGAGGAGGGAAAGCGATACGGAATATCATGTTCCACAGGACGGAACCACGAAAATAAGAGTCATCCTATTTTCATATTTTCTATCGTATTTTACAGTGCTAGCAAAACAGTAAATCCGGTAAAATATTCCACCGCTATAGAA
>NC_051409.1:25951707-25952445 GCF_015228065.2 Penaeus monodon | reverse complement strand
AAGATCCTGCCACCCATATCGCCGACCTCCAAAGAGCACGGGCGTTCTCGTACTCGACCGGCTTCGTAATCCGAATCCGTCGACGCCATACACGAACGCCAATGAATTTCCCGCCTTTTCTCTGACACACCTTCGTTATATTAATCCGTGTGGCATTTATGTTTTATTTCATTAACCGCCGATATAAGAAAGGAAGAAAAAACAATATTTTTTCAAGATTAACATCGATATTAGCGCAGCACTGCAGACACTTGTAGGTTAATCACCACAAAACAAATTGATATTAGGCCATCATCTCATTATCAACATCATACACATGCCAGAAACAACCGCGTGACTAATTTCTTAAATAAATAGTGAACAAATCGTATCGGGCTCTGCATATGCACTGTACCTGGCTGTAAGTGCTGTCGATAAGGCGATAAATACTAACCAACAGTTTTATCGTCACCATAATTCACTGGCTGTTGCCTTTATCCTTATCGCGCAGTATCTCGTTTTCAACATTTCAAAGTATGACTAATTCATTCAAGTTAAAGTCTATTTATCTATCTGCCTCCAACTGACATGCCAAAAGAAAATGGTGATTCTCTGTATATTTTTTTCTATATACGAATAAGGACATGAAAAATAACTACATACATTTATGAAAATACCCTAGCAAGCCCATGAAAATTACTCTCCCATTGCACTGCACATAAAAAGTGAAGAAAAATTTCCGATGAGCCACGTGCAACA
>NC_051409.1:25951311-25951499 GCF_015228065.2 Penaeus monodon | reverse complement strand
CACGTGGCATGACGCGGAGAGAGACAGCGACCCCCGCCAAGGTGAACATCTCCCCCCCACAACTATCCCCTTTCTCTATCCCCCCCCCCCGTCTGGCTCTTGTCCCCCTCCCCTCTCCTCGACTTTCATTCCCATAACACTGCATTTTCTTGCCCCCGAAAACGTCATCTTTCACGGTCAAATTTCTC
>NC_051409.1:25950940-25951067 GCF_015228065.2 Penaeus monodon | reverse complement strand
GGTGCAATGTCAACAGACAGTATAGGCCTACCACAATATACGTAAGTACACTGTACATGTACTTCTGTGACCCGTACGTTGACCTCATGACTAGCCACTGTACAGATGACAAAGGCAATCTCCTCTG
>NC_051409.1:25950626-25950861 GCF_015228065.2 Penaeus monodon | reverse complement strand
CTGATAAACTAAACTTCTCGAGCGAAGCGAAGATGGAGGGAAAATCTGCCCCGGAAAAGAGTCAAGTTTCTCATTTACGGAACGTGTCATCGACGTGTCACGCCTTTGACTCGAGGGTCGTGCGTTTTCTGCTATTCTGTGTTAGAAATCGCGGGATCTCGGAGAATGACGTATGGCGCGATTTGATCTGAAATGGAGAGAGATTGGGAGCAGTAAACAGAAGAAACAGAGAAAA
>NC_051409.1:25949826-25950478 GCF_015228065.2 Penaeus monodon | reverse complement strand
TAGAAAGCAAACACCAAATGTAAATTAAAATACAGGCAAGAGAAAGAAACGCCCCTGGCCATAAAGATAACCATAACCAACGCTGTGAATTATACAACCGCGCGCGAGGAACCGAGTCGGGAGGGCGCTGTCAAAGGGCGGCGCCCTGCGTAATCCAGCTCGTTGCGTGCGAAGAGGCGTCGGGCTCCGGAAGTACTCCTGCTCGTCAGCCCGTCCAAGATGACATGGCACTCCATCATGTCCGTCAGAGCACATGCACTTCCATGCTGGAAGTTTTACTAAGGATTCCGCTAATCCCGATCCTGAAAAAGGAACTACAGAATCTACTGCCCCAGCCGAAGACAACAATACCCACAAACTGCAAGACACCCAGTCAAGAAGCAAAGACATGCAATTAGGCACGAAACTGAGGACAACGCCAGCCCTGAAATTCGAGGCACGCGCGGCTGGCCCTTGTGAAATGCAACAGGCCATCGTTCATCAGCGCCCTTGAAAACCTCCGCCAGCGGGAATCGGGGTGACACTGAGCCACGACGCAACAGCTGCTTCGTCTCGGATAAGGAATTCAAATGTAAACCTTCCCGCCTGACAGTCCAAATAACGGTGCCGTAAACATGACAAAAGAGATGAAGGAATTGGCAGGCGACGAGAG
>NC_051409.1:25948849-25949629 GCF_015228065.2 Penaeus monodon | reverse complement strand
GTGACATCAAAAGAATGACATCTACATCTGTTGTGTGTACCATGTTGACACACACACTCATTAGCCATGTGAAAAGACAACAAAGACCGGCCGAAAAACAAATGACTCCCACCTGGATACAGGAGTGTGTGCAGTGACCTTGTGTTCTCTTGCGTTACTCTCTGACGACCGCACGATATCCTAATAAAAATATTACCTTAATATAATTATTGCAAAATAACATAAGGCAATCCCGTGTTTATTCAGTGCAGCCTATCGCTCTGCATTCCGTCGGTTTGTGTCTTGAATTCAAATGCAATGTAACAATATTACAAGAAACAACAAAGACTATTCACTGTTACCATGAGTTGCAGAAATCACCAAACCTTCATATCCGGCATATGTTGATCAAATTAATTTCCCGCAAAAGAATACATCTATTTCTAGACATCACAAGGTGCATCAGACCTGAATACGCTATATTTCAAGTCCAGCCTAAACTCAAAACACGAGAACGGTTTCAAAACCACGTAGACCGCTGTAATGTCTTCTCTAACTACAACATTAGTTTCCGATAAACAAGGACGCGGCGACATTTACAAAATCAGTCTAGACTAAGTGAACATTTGGAAAGCAAAAAGGTTATCGAGGCATCCCATACACACATCCCCACTACAGCCACAACAAGGATATCAAATAACCGCAAAACACGCAAAAAAGAAATTGTCCTTCCCAGATCACTCCACCTTTCGATCAAAACCGTCCCGAACCAAACGGCAAAATTGCCCCCCCCCAAAAAAA
>NC_051409.1:25948088-25948705 GCF_015228065.2 Penaeus monodon | reverse complement strand
AACCAAAGACAAGCAATTACCCTGGGTCTGTCGGCAGGACAATGGCCCCGAGGCTAATGGAGAGGGAGTTGGGTAATCGGTCTTCTTTGTGGACGACGAGGAAAACACTCGAGGGACAGCGAGGAGACAAAGGGCGAACGGTGGGCTGGAGTGGGAGCTGGCGGGGAGGGGGGGGGCGCCGCAGGAGCTTTAGGTGTCAAATAATTTTCTTAAACGAAAAAAAAACTCAATTTGAATAAAGTTGCTGACGGTGTGAAATAAATATCTTTGGTCGAAAAAATAATTATCCACCACATGAAAAAAAAATGATGTGCAATACATCTCTTATTCGGAAAAAAATCACCCACAATTTGGATAAAACTGTCTATAATGTGAAATGAACATCCTTTACCGGAAAAAAATACGATCACCTACTATACAAAAAATATTTTTGACCTGAAATCAAAATCCTAAAAAAGATACGAGACAATCTCCCACTACAAAAAAAAAGTCGAATAAAATAATCAAATCGCAACTGTAGTGCTTTTGAAAACTCAAATAAATAAATAAATACCGGGCGAAGATTCCTCAGCAGCATATTCCCTTTGAAGGCGAGTCCACTGTACTTCGCTGTTGCT
>NC_051409.1:25947925-25948000 GCF_015228065.2 Penaeus monodon | reverse complement strand
CCTAGGGGCAAGGAGGAATTTTGGAACAGGATAAAAGATATATTGCAGAAGAGAGTGAACAAAGATGAAATGCCA
>NC_051409.1:25947175-25947765 GCF_015228065.2 Penaeus monodon | reverse complement strand
TGACTGAATCCTCGAAATCCTAAAGATCTTTACATCTAAAAAAAGGCGAGAAATGCAGTTAAAAAAATAGGCCTACAAGAAAACAAGGAAGAATGATGAAGATGATAACACAAAACAGCGACCACCACGACAAGTCAACCTTCAAAACATTCCACGGACAAAAAGAACAAAAATGAAGACACAAACAAGCACACAAACCTAAATAAACCGATAAACAAAGAAACCGAAATAAACACATAAACAAATAAACAGATAAAACCTAAACAAGCACACAAAACTAAAACAGATAAAAACCTAAACAAACAAACAAACACACAAAACCTAAACAAACACAAACAAACAAACACCCCCCAAAAAGATAAGAAAATCAAACACAACCAATAACAAAGGAAGAATATGAGAAGATAAAACACAAAAAAGCACCACCACGCCGTCGCGTCCATCACAAGCCACTCGAGGAACAACCCGTAACAGCCGATAACGAAAGGGAGACGAGAGCGACGAGGGAACAGGTTTGGCCGCATCATTAATGGAATTATGCCCGCGCTGCGTCGTCCGGCAGCTTCTGTGCGGGGAAACATTACATGCAG
>NC_051409.1:25946266-25946620 GCF_015228065.2 Penaeus monodon | reverse complement strand
AAACAGAACAACAGAAGAAACCGGCCCAACGCACGCCACACCCAATCCGCTTTGGGCCGTCACTCATTCACCCCTAATGCGACGCTAATCAACTAGTCACAAGCACCACGCCAGAGCTATGGCACCTTTGCCCTTCACCCTCGGCACCCTTCTGGCACTTAGGGGCTGAAACCGTTCAATGCCGTGGCACTTCAACCACCGCCATTGTATACTTTGAAACTCCCTCTGGTTTATCCATTTTCTGTTTTTGTTTATTTCTCGAAAGTCTTTATTATTTTTTTTTGTGTGTCGTTATATATATATTGCCCATTAAATATGGTTCATTATAATGTCTATAGTGGATTTCTAACTCGG
>NC_051409.1:25946026-25946232 GCF_015228065.2 Penaeus monodon | reverse complement strand
TCATTTTCTCTCATTTTCACCCTTTTCATCGGCCTCCCCAAAATTTATCACTCACTCTCCCTTATCTCCCATCTCGCCCTCCTTTCACTTTGAAAGAAATGAATAAAAAAAGCACCACGTACTGACATTCTCGACCCATCAAGACCGCAACATTTCCCCTCAATCATCATTCACTGCTCCATTCGCTCGGCTCAACCGTTACTGCA
>NC_051409.1:25945788-25945986 GCF_015228065.2 Penaeus monodon | reverse complement strand
CTCTCTCGCGGGAACGGGACCTGTAACGAACGCAGTCGACCTGATGTTGATTCATTCTTAGCGGATTTTTTTTTTTAATTTTCGTTCGGTGTCAACGTCGTGATTGTACTCCATAGTTTGGCTGCTGATCAATTACGATACGGGGTAAAAAAATCTATTACTGCAGAATGATTAAAATGATCGATTTCGCTCGGCTTA
>NC_051409.1:25945566-25945708 GCF_015228065.2 Penaeus monodon | reverse complement strand
CAGACCTCTTAACCCCCTCCCGTCCTCCCCCACACAAGGGAAAACACGAGCGGGTCATAAAGGCAAAACACCAGAGGAGAGTAAGGCCTCCGCGTCTCATAAAATTGCCTTCGATAATGTCTGCTTTCTGACCAGGGTTAGT
>NC_051409.1:25943795-25945414 GCF_015228065.2 Penaeus monodon | reverse complement strand
AGAAATACAAGACGATATGGAGATTTAGAAGAATAAGAAAGTGAATGGCAGCGAAGAGGAATATGTCAAAGGAAGCAGGAAGAGTGAGATTAAATGATGCTGAAGAGGGAGAAGACAAGAAAACCATGATGATGAAAGCGTTAAACCCAAACAAGCGATCAAAAACCCACAGAGACAACCTCATAACACGGACGACCAACCTCCCCTCCAAAAATATCAACTAAACAAGGAAATCAGTAAACAAGGAGTCACACCAACCCGTGGTCACTGAACCCGCTCATCACTACCCAGCCACCTACAGGCATCTTGAATACCAATAGCGCACACAAGTCCAATTACAAACCTACATAATTGATCGCACCAGATACAACACCGGCGCTCCCTCCATAAACAGAAAACGGGATGTTTACCGATTTCGTCTCGAGATCCCTGCGACCGACGCCGGAATGAAACAACAGAACTATTCTCACGTCGTATTTGGCTGCGATGACGTCATTCCGCCCTGCACAGACGCGCTCTTTCTCCAAACACAGCCAAACGCGAGTAAGAAATAAAAAAGAACACAAATCATAACATTTGCCTTTCCACAAGCTGGCCTGTGTTCCCGAGGCGCACTGGGTCACTCTTTGTTACGTATGCATTCCTGCATAACATTCTAGGTGCAACTTGTGGTCTTTGCAAGTCCGTTCTTACTGTGCTATGAATAATGTAATCTTCATTTATATTCAAATACTCAAAGATCTAACAGGAAAATCTGCCGATTTCCCATAATAGAACAAATACATCACAGTGATATCATACTTATTAAAACTAGAATGACAAACCATCATTAATGAATCAAAACTGCCAGCCAAGTCAAGCGCAATTAAATAATGAACCAACGAAACGTACTCCCAAGATTTATCGTCTTTCATACCTTTAAAAACTAGAATGACCAAGCATACAATACGTTACGAAACTACATCATCTGCACACACTTATACAATCAGACGGCGTTTCTTTGCATCGAGAAGGAAATCCGGTGCGCACTTTTCCGTCACGGCCTCAGCACTGCAGCTTCGATCCGTCTAAACTCTCCCTTGCGCCGTTAGCACCAAGAACCATAACCTTTGTAAACTTATCACGCTAACTACATTTGAATTACCATTGATAATAAAAAGCTGAAGAGAAGAAAATTGACATATAGATAAATGCATCGCCCGTAGATTATTTAGTAATCTTATTTACCATTAATATGATAAATCCTTGATTTGCGATACTTAGCAAATTGTCATGACCGATAGCCCATATCACTTTGCTTCAGATATCACTTAAAATTACAAATACTTATCAGGGTCAATCACTGAAAATCCCTCACTTTTAATATCTTTCACACTGTACTGTAAAACGACAGAGCCCCATGATAAAAGCACACCTACCACCCTATTAGCCTACATCACTACTTGTAACGATGTGTCCTTTATTTACTCCACGATCTCTGTACCTCTTCCGTGACTGCATTGTAAATATTACCATGACTATCACTGTCATCATTAATGCCATAATTGCGATCACCGCTACCGATATTTGTTTGTTTCCTCCAGCACAAATATGGATGACAAAACCAAAACAGCTCGACC
>NC_051409.1:25943577-25943752 GCF_015228065.2 Penaeus monodon | reverse complement strand
CAAAATTACCATCAAAAAACGTGTGCGTGAAAAATCAGAAAGGCAGCAATCGGTATAACCTGTAATTTACCTTCAGTGTGCAATTGCAAGTGACGGCATTTACACCAAACACCTCGGGGAAGATTTTTGAAATTCTTGCTCGTATTCAACTGTTTTACCACTTCTCCAAAATAAC
>NC_051409.1:25942546-25942685 GCF_015228065.2 Penaeus monodon | reverse complement strand
AAAAAGGGAAGAAGTTTTTAAAAAAAATGGGGGGGAAAAAAAAAAAAAGGGGGGGTTTTTTTTTTTTTTAAAAATTTTTTAAAGGGGTTTTTTTTTTGGGGGTTTGGGGGTTTAAAAAGGGGGGGTGTGTTGGGGGGGG
>NC_051409.1:25942315-25942512 GCF_015228065.2 Penaeus monodon | reverse complement strand
GGGGTTGTGTATGTTTTGGGTCGGGGGGTTTGGGTGTTGTTTTGTGTTTTGTTTTGTGGGGGGTTTGTGTGTGTGTGAAATTTTGGGGGGGGTTGTTGGGGGGTTTTGGGGGTTGTGTGGGTTGGTGTTTTGGGGGGTTTGTTTTGGTTTTGGGGTGGGGTTGGTGTGGTTTTTTTTGGGGGGGGTTTGGGTTTTTT
>NC_051409.1:25941683-25941768 GCF_015228065.2 Penaeus monodon | reverse complement strand
AAAAAAAAAAAAAGGGGGAAAAAGGGAAAAGGGGAGAGGGGGGGAAAAGGGGGGGGGGAAAGCCCGGAGGGGGCCCCCAAACCCC
>NC_051409.1:25941323-25941561 GCF_015228065.2 Penaeus monodon | reverse complement strand
CCCGGGGAGAGAAGAGGGGAAAAGGGAAGAAAAAAGGGAGGGAGGGGGAAAAGGGGGGGGGGAAAAAAAGGGGGGGGGGAAAAAAGGGGGAAAAAGAGGGGGGGAAAAGGGAGAGGGGGTTTGGGGAGAGAAAGAGGAGAAAAGGGGGGAAAAAGAGGGGGGGGTTTGAAAAAGGGAGAGGGGAGGGGGGGATTTTGGGGGGGGGGGGCCCCCCGGGGGGGGTTTTGGGGGGGAAAAA
>NC_051409.1:25941175-25941305 GCF_015228065.2 Penaeus monodon | reverse complement strand
GGGGGGGGGGGGTTTTAAGGGGGGGGAAAAAAAAAGGGTTTGGGGGGGGAAAAACCCTTTTTTTTTTTCCCCCCCCCCCCCCTTTTTTTCCCCAAAAAAAAAAGGGGGGGGGGGGGAAAAAAAAAAAAAA
>NC_051409.1:25940534-25940728 GCF_015228065.2 Penaeus monodon | reverse complement strand
AAAAAAAGGAAAAAGGGAAAAAAAATTTTTTTGGGGGGGGGGGGGCCCCCCCAAAAAAAGGGGGAAAAAAAAAAAAAATTTTTTTCCCCCCCCCCCCCCTTTGGGACTTTTTTAAAAAACCCCGGGGTTTTTTTGGGGAAAATTTTTTTTTTTTGGGGTTTTTTTTTTGGGGGGGGTTTTTTCCCCCCCCCGGG
>NC_051409.1:25940431-25940501 GCF_015228065.2 Penaeus monodon | reverse complement strand
GGGGGAAATTTTTTGGGGGTAAAAAAAAAAAACCCCGGGGGTTAAAAAAAATTTTTTAAAATTTTTAAAA
>NC_051409.1:25939957-25940405 GCF_015228065.2 Penaeus monodon | reverse complement strand
AAAAAACAAAAGACCAAAATTTTTTAAAGGCCCCTTTTAACCCCCTTTTTCAAAAATAAAAAACCTTTAAAAAAAACCCCCGTTTTTTTTTTTTTAAAAAAAAAATTTTTCCCCCCTTTTTTTTCCCCTTTTAAAAAAAAAAAATTTTAAAAAATTTTCCTTTAAAAAAAAACCCCCCTTTCAAAAAACCCTTTTCCCAAAAAAAAAAGGGCCCCCCCCAAAAAAAACCCCCCCAAAAAAAAGGTTCCTTTTTTTAAAAAATTTTTTTACCCAAAAAAAAAAGGGGGGTTTTTTTGGGGGGGTTTTTTTTTAAATTTAAAAAACCAAAAAATTTTTTTTTAAAATTTTTTAAAAAAATTTTTCCAAGCCAAAAAAAAAAAAACAAAGGGCAACAAAAAAATTTTTTCCCCCAAAAAAAAACCCAAAAAAAAAACCCCCCCCCCCCCAA
>NC_051409.1:25939554-25939940 GCF_015228065.2 Penaeus monodon | reverse complement strand
CCCCTTTTTTGGGGGAAATTTTTGGGGCCTTTTTTTTTTCCCCCCCTTTTTAAAAAAAAAATTTTTTTAAAACCCGGGGGGAATAAGTAAACAGCATATGACGTGATAGTCTAAAATATCATTCACATGTATATACATGTACCTTAACTGGAGTGCACCGCTGATTAGGTGTTCTTACGCCAAGTTGTTCAACTATTTTTTTATATAATTTTCTAAATAAAAAAATTTATATATCCCGAGAGTGATATAAGTAAAAGCATATGACGTGATATCTAAAATATCATTCACATGTATATATCATGTACATTATACTCAGTGCACGACTGCATATAATGTGATTTAACATATATAATGTAACACAGTGTGTGTTTGACTAATGATACTAG
>NC_051409.1:25938954-25939059 GCF_015228065.2 Penaeus monodon | reverse complement strand
CAACAGACCGGCGGCGTACCTGAGTGATCTCGCCAAGCAAATAGCCCCACTGATTTACACTTACGAACAATTCCGCCAGTGATTTCGGATGCAAACATACGTGCT
>NC_051409.1:25938105-25938911 GCF_015228065.2 Penaeus monodon | reverse complement strand
TATCTATACAAGACATCTTTTAAAAGAAAATGAAAGAAGAAAAAATATGAACGTTCACTGAGAACGGTCAATTGGGATAAATTTGAAAGGTTAGGATACCGACAAGGAGGCATTTAAATTACCTGAACTCTCTGAATAAATAAACTGCATAATGTATATCACACTAGATTTTCATATGCATACAAATATACCTTAATTTTAGCTTAAATACTCTGACTATTGTGGATACGTAACCGCCCATTTTCTTTCACTCTCTCACATACTCACGGAAACGGAAACATATACCCACATAAAGTCGGAATAAGTATTTATCATTTCGACTTTGTACCCACACATTCGCTGAAAAAAAAAAAACGACTTCTGACAAAGATTTATTCAAAACACGCCTGCAGAGTTATTAATTTTCAATTTTCTTCTACACGCCCCCAGTTGTGAATTCACGAATGATGATTATCTATGAATTTCTACGCGAAATATCTTTTAGATAATAAGATTCTTTGGATGACAAAGTAATTGTGTAGTGTTCTTTAGAATATGTATCTTAAATAAACTTTATTTCAATAAATATCTCTATGTTCTGGCCAAACAGACAAGTATAAGAAGAAAAAATATAGATACAGTGAAAAAGAATAATTTAAGATTATATATCAAAGAAAAAAATAAATGGACATTAAAAAATAAAAAAAAAACATTAATGGAAACTTCATCTACACCAAAAGGAAGACAAATACTTCCATTCGCAACAGGGAAAGACCAAAGACTTGAAACGTTGGATATCGCTCATCGCTATGCACAAATCGGCTACG
>NC_051409.1:25936372-25937620 GCF_015228065.2 Penaeus monodon | reverse complement strand
TATCGTTTCCTAAAGACGAAATACAATCGATGTTTTAGAGCGTCTCTCAATCTTACTTTCGCCGAGAAACAATAACAAGCGAGCCCTGACTATCCATTTTCCACAAAGGAATTTCTGGTCGTCATTGGATTATTCTCAGTCGCGTTTTGTCGTCATGTCAGCGAACGATAAGACGTCAGATTTATATAAAATTCAGATATTCAGACATATGACGAAACACCTAACATTCCTCTTATTGATTTATGGACCTGCACACACACGTGAATGTATACAGAACGTGCGCGTACATGCATATGTCTTTGCGGGGATACGTACACAAGAAACTTATATTGATAAGATGACATTTTCTAAACACAAACAAACAAAAAGAATATTAAAACCAGCAGGACCCCGCCTAAATAGAATACGAATGAACTTGAGAGAGTAAACAAAAAATGTGTTGACAAAGAGTATCTTTTGTTCGCTGACAATAGGTTAGATAAGAGATACCTTTGTTTAATTGTTTGCTTTTGTGATTGATCCGCAATCAGTTGTTGTATAATTCTCAGAATTTTGTTGAATGGCCTATAGTACTGCTTTTGATTTCATATGTAAGGAGGATATAACTGATTATAAAAAAGAATCTATAAAGATGGACGGCAAACGTACAAAATAATGTGATTTTACCTTATGTTTGGTAAAGTCGTTATCTTTAATCTTAGCTATTTTATTGTACTGTTTGATTTTTTTTAAAGAATAAAACTGCATTGCCTGTTGCGTTTAGCCATTAACCCTGGCCATTTCCTTTCATTTCTTATCACAAACCTTTATTTTTTCCTCAATTATCTCCCCCGATAATTCGCTATTGTTCTGTTCCTACAACACCAAATTATTCTATCTTTGGAGAAGCAATAAAACATCTTCTCATGATAAATCGTCGATTCAACCTTTAATTGACTAGAGAATTATTATATAGCTTTAATTACCTCTTTGATTTCGATGCTCCAAAGGTTACTCATAAAAAACTGTAATTATCGTGATGTTCATCAGGAAATACTTCAAGTTCATGAGAAGAAAAGGTCTGAAAGCCATGCACACCCTCATGAAGTGTTCATCTACAAGAAAAAGAAAGTTCAACAGGACATGAACTGCGAGGTTTGCTTACGAGAGGAATTACTGCTTCGACATTAAATCACTTCATCCCACGTTTCAGGTGTTAGTTTCGCCTCTTATGAAATTAACTTTGTTCTCTTGATTTCAATTTTTGTT
>NC_051409.1:25934965-25936251 GCF_015228065.2 Penaeus monodon | reverse complement strand
CACACATTTATATCTAATTTATTTTTTTTGCCATTACCATTTTTCATAATTAGCTTCCTTTTCTCAACGGCATTTTTCGATCTCTTGGTATAATAGTTTTTATTTTTATTTTTCGGGAGTGAGGGGTGGAGGGACACATTTTTTTTCCTTTTTTTACAAACATCTCAACAGAAATCACGAAATCTATTCAGCCTATCAGCAGGGTTTTGTGGAATTACGATATATTCTTGTAATCTATTTGCATATATTAACATTTCCCAGTCTATGTCCGTTCAACTTGTTTAATAACTTCAGTTATGTAATCTGATTAAATTGTATAAGTTTAATGATATGTTATTTGCCTCCCCCCTCATACAGACGAAAATAAGGTCAAAGGATATTTTTCCTCTTTTGTTGGAAGTTTTAGTTTTGAGTTTGGCAGAAGTCCTCTTCAAAGTCTAAATGCAACTGTGCTTGTTTTTATCTCACTTTTGCTAACACTTGTTCCAAATCTATTTTTTTCCTTTGCTTCACCGACGACAGAGGATAAAGTTAAAATCATCTATTATCGTAATACCGTAGATTTCTTATGCAGTTTGAGTGATTAAGAACGGTATTTAAAACTTCGTTGAACAAACCTTCCGTCTAGCCATGGGTTCTGTTTTTTCATATTATCTTAAAATGTTTTAATAAACTTTCTTCATCTTTTATGGCTTAGTTTAAATGTGTTTCTGTGAGAGTTATCACTGAATAATTGTTATACATTAACCATGTTACTTCAGTTTTATTAATTTTGGGATATATTTGGGATATCTAGTACTATATCTCATTTCCCCCCACTTAAACTTGTATATCTAGCATCAACAAAGTCTGTCATATTAAATTTCTCTGAATGTCTATAACATCACATGCCGTTGAATATCTATCTTCGGTCAGCGCGACACCGCTTGTACCGTTCCAGCGGTGGGAGTTTTCTCACTCGCTCTGAGCGTACGAGCATGCACAGTCCCCCTGTCTGTTGATGGTGAAGTGCCAGTGCTGTTAGACTCTTTAATGCTTTCTTTAAGTTGAATTACTAAACTTTTTGGTTTCATTTCCCCCTTATTAATTATTTTGTAGTTTAGCTCTCATTCATCGGGTCTAAACGCTTCCTCCAGGCATTTGTCTTCTCCAGAAGTACTTACCACTGTAGTTTACCTTAAGCCATTTGTAAACTGGTTATGATATTTTTTTAATATTTTCATATTTTCCATTTTTTCCCTCGAGATTGCTCTCTTCATTTTCATCATGACTGCTCTATCTCCTAT
>NC_051409.1:25934204-25934834 GCF_015228065.2 Penaeus monodon | reverse complement strand
GTATTTCGGTGAAAAGTTTCAGTTTCTGTGATGAGGCTTGACTGTCCGACTCTTTTGCTTTCCTTGTTTCCTTCTGAGCACCATTAATTCCTTGTATTTTTTTCTTCCCTAATTTCATAGTTTGCGTTATTATGGTCGATAATTTTTCGCCATGCTTTTTGAAGGTTTACATCCTGTTTCATTCCACAAGCTTTATCTTTAAGTATATTTATTTACTTAGCACAGTAATAAATCTAACAATTCTTTTAATTTCGTAGTAGTTAACTCTTATGATAGTCTCCTTCATTTTTTTTTCTTTTTTTGAGGTCTCTCATTTACATATATTCGAAAATGGAAATGACTGAATTACAGAAAATGGTTTTGACTTTCACTGAGGGGTGACTTGTGTTTTAGGCCTTGTAAAGCCATGTAATGATTCTTAAATCGTTAAAATAAATAACACACTGAGAGAGCTTAAGGGAGGCATGGCAGCTAAACTAATAGTAATATGTTTATATCTCCGTGTCGCTCATATAGTCTATCAGTGTTAAATAGTTGTGTATGATGATGACTCCACCTATATAGTGCAATTAAATTAACTCTTAAAACCAAGCTTTCCCTGAGACTCAAGTGTTGATAACTACCTATCAA
>NC_051409.1:25932198-25932586 GCF_015228065.2 Penaeus monodon | reverse complement strand
ACACACTCCTTAGTTTCCGTGTATATATTCTTAATTAGTTTACCTTTTCTCTTTCGTTTCATCTCACCTCGAATATTTAGAGTTCACAGATCGTTAACACATCTCCACGGGGGTCTGGCAGGGTTGTTCATCCATGCCCAACCACAAGTGGGCAAACCAGGCAAAAGGACTTGTCTGGCACATGCACGGGCACGGGGACTCTGAAGGTTTGTCCGTCAAATTTGCATCAATAACGTGTATTGAGCGAGTACCCGTCGGGTAATGCTCGATCATATGGACGGAGTTTCACAATCCTTTAGTTGTTCGTTACTTTTATTATAACAAAATGCTGCGTATTCAAAATACAGCAATAGGATGCATTTGGGGGTAAAGCCCCGGCTAAATTTTT
>NC_051409.1:25928889-25931443 GCF_015228065.2 Penaeus monodon | reverse complement strand
TGGGATTTTCTTCACTGGCTTCCTGCAATACCCACTGGTATGAACACTTTGTTCATCTCTCTTCGGGTTTAGGAGGATTACCGAGTTCAGAAAAGGCGATCTTATATCAGTATTCAGGTGAGTATATCTCTCTATATATCGATCGAGAGCAAAGGTGAGAGGCATAACCTTAGTCGGTCTGTAAATTTTTGTTTACAAATTTTCATTTTACACTAGATAATTCAGTTTTTTTAATTTTCATAGATTACTTGTTTTAAGTTTTCTATAACTTGATTATATTAAGGGTCTTCTATTTTTTTATCATCTTGGATATCAAAACAAAATTGGCGATAGAAATTTTTATTTTTTTTTCAGTATTTCTGCTTTTTTAAAGAAGCTCTATCACTGGTGTCTTTCGACTGGTTAGAAATGGTGTGCAAGTGACATGAATCACGTTAAGTTTACCGATGCAGATGAAAAGGCCATCAAAGGAGATCCATCATGTTAAGATTACAAACGCACTAGGCAAGAACAGTGGTGAGGAGGTAGCAGCCGTGTCCGAGTCATAGTTAAGTTAGGGTAGCAGAGATCAGCACTTGCTGTATTAGCACTTCCAAGTTTGATTTCTGTTGAAACTTGTAAAAAGGAAAACCAGACACAACCGAATTAGGGTTTTTCTTTTGTTCACATTATAATTAACCGAGAGGAATTCTCTTCGCTTATGCCATTCCTCCTTCGTCCATTGGCATTTCCCCCTGAGGGCCCAGCATCCTCATTCTTCTTCTTGGATCCTGAGACAATGTCGTCAATCCTCAAAAGCAAGACAGCAGTCTGAAAGATTTATGGATTATGTGAGAAACTGAATGAATACTAATGATAACAAGTGGCAACTTAGATCTGTACACTACTTGAAAACTGATATGGTTTATAAAATTTAATTCGGTTTACCTCTACAGAAGTCTTGAAAACTTGGAGCTTGACAGCAAGAGGTTCCCAGATTTTCAATTTTCTCATGTCTGAGAGTTCACCAGACTCGCCATTTACTCCCCAGAAGGTCTCACCACTGGCGTGCTTGGCTCTCAGGGCTGTTAACAATCGGATGATATTTGCACCACAGTTCTGTGCCAAAGTGCGAGGGATAACCTGTGGAAAACAAAATAATTACAATTGCTTTTTAGTCTACTGGTTTCATTTGTGCAATGGTTAATAAAAAATTTATGTATAAAACAGTGATATTTAAGTGATGATAAAGAAGTATTTCAAAATAAGAATATAAGAAAAGAAGATGAAAAAGAGCTTAACAGTCTACGTAGAAACAAGCCAATTTAAGATTCCTCCTGATCAAACAAAATGATAATGTTGATCTTGCTAAAAAAATATACCTCAAGAGCCTGTCCAAGAGCAGTGTATGGCCACTGCTTAACTCCTGAAACAGTTTTTGCCTTCTCTTGCAGAGTGTGGGATACAGCCATCTCAACTGCTCCGCCACCAGGAACAAGGTATGGCTCCAGGACAAGGTTACGAGCCACGCCCAAAGCATCGTGAAGATTGCGCTCAACCTCATTGAGAATGTCCTTGCTTGGTCCACGAAGAAGGATTGTGCAGGCTTTAGGGTCTTTGCACTCAGTGATGAATGTGAAGTAGTCATCTCCAATCTGAGAAAAATAGAAATGAATATATATATAATGTAGCATGTTACTATTATGAGTACTTTCACTGTTCTTCAGAATGTGCTTTTAAGCAAAAAACACAAATAATGTGATTAATGATAGATTAAACATATTGAGTCTTGGTGCATGGGAAAGCCATTATCATCTACTAAGATTAAAAAACATGCCTCACCTTCTTAATTTCAAACAATCCTGCACCAGTACCAACATCTTCCTCTTTCAATTCTTCAGTGCGGTTAGCAATAGTTGCACCACAAGCCCTGGCAAGTCTGTTGTTGTCAGACTTCTTTACTCTTCTGATGCAGGTGATGCCTGCTTTGACGAGGTAGTGCTGGGCCAAGTCAGAAACACCCTTCTCTGTGATAACTAGATCAGGCTGGAGAGCAATCAAGTCGGCACACATAGACTTGACATGTTCTTCTTCAATCTCTAACATCTGTTGGGTAAATGAAGTTCATGATTACTAAATAAAAATTTACTTTACCCAGAATCATCTTTGAAGATATGCATAATCCTTTTCATACCAGTAAAAATTGAAATAGTAATAAATACATTACATTTCAACATATAATTTTCAACTTCATCTGGATTGGAATCCCTTTAATTTTTTATTTTATTTAATCCTTTCTAAAATGCTAATGCTCAGAAACCATTCACATTCAGTGGATATTGCCAATCTTTAACATAATAACAGAGAAAAGCATATCTGACTGCAAATTGAACAAATTTAGAGTAAATAAAAGGACAGTAATATGAACATTATCAGCTAACCTGAGCTAATCATTCAAATTTTTCATCTATGAATAAATACATAAAAAATCAAATATTCACAAAGATACACACAAATATATGACTGCTTTTAGCATGTTTAACTAATCACTTTACATATTAACCCACTGGATCTG
>NC_051409.1:25928272-25928347 GCF_015228065.2 Penaeus monodon | reverse complement strand
TCCATGCTCAGGATCTTATGACAGGCAGTGCAGGGTGGTACAGAAAAAAGAAGAAGAGAAATAACACTAAACATT
>NC_051409.1:25927522-25928004 GCF_015228065.2 Penaeus monodon | reverse complement strand
CTCAACAAAGGTCTAGGACTGCAGTTTCATACATGATTTTGTGCTATGCCATATCTCAAAATTAATGTTGCTAATTTGATCAAACATTTCTACCAACACAGAAATGCAGGACACAGCTCAAATAACATCTGACAAATCAAACAGTCCTCCACACTTTCCTTGTCACTTCCAATGCGAAATAATCTTCAACTTTGTAAAAATTGCCTAGGGATGTGAACAAAAATATCACTAAAAATGTAGGAAATGGCTAAATTAACATGTGACAATAAATCAGAAGGGGCTTCCAAGTTTTCCTTATCAGTTCTGATGCAGATTTGATAAAAATTTGTGTAACTTGCACTGAAGTTGTTAAGAATCTTTCCAAACATAAGACACTTCCCCACTTGTACTAGACTTTGGCTAAGTCATAGACAAAAACTGCCCGTCAGACATTTTCAGCCAACTCAAAGATAGATGAAGATAACTACAAATCAAGTAAACTT
>NC_051409.1:25927393-25927466 GCF_015228065.2 Penaeus monodon | reverse complement strand
AACAAATTATAAACAGCATCAGATGTCTTCACAGCTTAAGCAATGGCAATACTCATATGATTACCAAACTTTG
>NC_051409.1:25926628-25927312 GCF_015228065.2 Penaeus monodon | reverse complement strand
TCTTGGCATCTATAGCATTAATTCTAAAACGTAGCAACAATGCAAATTGTACACAAAATAGCAAAGAACAGTCATAAGACTTTCGTGAATAACAAACCAGGATCCAATGAGTTAAAGTTTGAGTAAAAATATAATAGGTATGGTTCTTTTTTCATATCATATATATAGTTATCATTTAAAGTTACTATTTGATGCTACTTCTTCATAATTCATAGTGTTATTTCTTGCAATTTCCTTTAGAACACATATGAAATAAATGAAATATTTGAGATTAATTGCCAACATTTAATTACTGAGAATAAAGTAACTCCCAACAAGCTTAATATAATTTTGTATAATCTCTACATACACTATGTCTTTAAGAATGCAGCATATGTTCGTAAAATTTTGGGTGTAGTTAATTATTCTGTCTTTACCTTGGTGAAGTCTGTCTCTGCAGTGATCTCCACATTAGTCTGTGATTCTCCTTTCTTGTATTCCAAGGGGCAATCCAGCAGAATAATCCTAGGATTCTCAATGCGTCGTTTCATCTTCTGGTGTGTTACGTCTTTGTTCACCATGATTCCATTCAAAACTTGGCAATCTTCAATGGTGCCACCAGGGATCTGTGAACATATGCTAGGCATAACATTCTCTACAGAGTACAAGTATTTGTAAAAATCATTAATCAGACAACCAATGCTT
>NC_051409.1:25926126-25926376 GCF_015228065.2 Penaeus monodon | reverse complement strand
TAAAATATATTCCTGAACTAAAACAGCTGATTTTCAAAAATAATGGCATTACCAACCCTACCTTCTCAATCCTTGCCCACTTCTTGACATCAATTTCCTTCTGACCATCCTGTTCAGTTGTGATGGTTTTAACAGCACGCAGGGCAATGGAACATGCCAGATCAGCATACTGACCCATAAATTTGGTGCCAATACAAGACTTGATGACATCAACCATCTGTTCCTCACTGTTGATGTCTACAGGTACACT
>NC_051409.1:25925342-25926084 GCF_015228065.2 Penaeus monodon | reverse complement strand
ATCAAATGTCTCAAAATAAAAAATGCCCACCAAAATAATCAAGGAATATAATAGAAATGTCAGAAATGCAACAGTATAATTTTTTGCCAATAATTCTTACCTAAGCTGTTCCCTGAGAATATTAATGGAATCTTCAAGAGCTTGTCTGTAGGCCTGAATGATCACCACAGGGTGCATTTTGTGCTCGAGGAACTGTTCAGCCACAGCCAACATTTCTCCAGCCAAGATAACCACACTTGTTGTGCCGTCACCAACCTTTCCAAAAGACATTAACATTTTAACTAAATATTGACAGTTCATTATACTTCTTACTTCCATGAAAATAATTGTTGGATGATAGAACTACAATTTATAGATATGCTTACCTCTTCATCTTGTGTCCGTGCAATCTCAATCATGTGTTTGGCTGCAGGGTGCTGGACAGTGATCTCACGGAGAATGGCATTTCCATCGTTAGTCATGACAATGCCACCCATGGGGTCCATCAACATCTTCAACATGGACCTGGGACCCAGGCATGTGCGAATGACGTCAGCAATCATCTACGGGTTGAAGAGATTATGAGTAAACATCAGGCAACACAAACTGATAAAGTCACTTTGTTATTTCTAACAATCTTTATGATGTTCTAGAAAGTGTATGCTAAAGATTAACACCCTCCCCCCCCAAGCGGTTTTTATATACTCATGAAAATTATTTAAAGAATGGATGAGCACTAAGGCATCACTGAGAAATAGTGGAG
>NC_051409.1:25924179-25924247 GCF_015228065.2 Penaeus monodon | reverse complement strand
TAAGGTTGCTTGGTTACGTTTTCTATATACATACGTATAAACATGGCTTCACAGCTAGATAATGATGT
>NC_051409.1:25923077-25923448 GCF_015228065.2 Penaeus monodon | reverse complement strand
AACAAATTTGATGGCTTTTAAGATGAGCAATGATTCAAGATTCAAATGACCTAGTTCTGAAATTGGGACTCTTCCCTTTCTTTTTGTAATTCATGAAATGTGCCTGTTCAGGCATTGTGATAATTAGGTTTAGGAGGGAGGGACTTAATTCAGAAACTTCCAAATATTTTTTGATAGTTTATAACCTTTTGACAATATAACAAAGGTTCTGACATAATACAAACCATGTCTATTATTAGAATTTTTACCAGACATTAGATTAAACATATATGAAAGCTTTCATACATTTGCCTGAACTTGTGAAAAGTAAATAAATATAAAGAATAATAAAGCTAGACAACTTGTACTGCCTGTATTTAAAAATTAAAAAG
>NC_051409.1:25920191-25922968 GCF_015228065.2 Penaeus monodon | reverse complement strand
GAATAAATTTTGTGATGTGGAATTGGTGTGTGGTGTGTGTCTGTATAGTTAATAATTACCATAAAAAGTTTTTAATATTGGCTAATGTAGATGATACAAACCATACTATAACAAATTAGCTTGTCTACCAATTTGATTTCTTGATAATAGTTCAGAAATGGATGAAACGAAGCGACTCTAATCTCTGTATTACCCACTTCAACAAAGGCCAACTATCATTGCTTATCAAGCCAAACAAGAATTGAGACTATTTCCTTATTTGATTATAAATTTCTAGACAGACCATCTTCCTAACTATACATGGTGGAGTTAGGACCACAGCCAGAGCTCCTTCAGGCATGTGGTCACATGGGGGTCATTTCATCATTAATGTTTAAAACTTATAGATAATCAACTCCTTTTAAGAAATTTAGAAAAATTTCCCCCATCACTATATTTGCAAAAATACTAAAAATTGTGACCGATAAGTATCTTGCACTTATATGAGGAAATATAAATTACAAAGAAATAACTGGAACTAAACCAAATATATACCAAAGGTTATACTACCAGGCCGCTTTGTTGTTCATCTACCAACTTACCCCATCTTACAGGCAACAAAAGACTCACAACCAAATATAAACTATTCTTTCTTAATACAACAAACATGAGTCACTCCCTCCACCCTCCAAATGCACTCTATTTATAACACGAAAACCATGCACACAAATTCACACCAAATCACTTCACGTTGAACTTTACCGACAAAACAATGGAGTTTAACTAATAATTCCCGAATACAACTTGAAGCACGCGCACAAAAACGAAAATAAATCCCAGCCTTACCTTCCCGGCATTGATGTTCTGCACTTGCACTTTCCGCCCGCTCTCACGCTTGGTGTTCTGGTCTGAAATACGGGCATTTCGTTAATAATTCGGCCGATCTCATAACCGAGCATCATCCCCATTGACAAATCTCTCCCCAAACTTACTGAGAACGATGATAGGTTGGCCTCCGCCCATCATTTTGAAGGAATTAGAGAGAGACGGCGCGATGACAAGACTCGGAACCACAACACGCGGGAGGGACGGCCTGACTCACGCGACGTCTTTCTTTATTTACGACGACGCCCTTCCGAGGCCGAGATCAGGGGCTAAAAGGGAGTTTTCGATTTTTGTCTCTTGAATTTTGGGATTTGCGGGATTCCCTGTGTTGGATTTTAGCTTATTGGTTTTCGATCAGCGGCTTCTGCGATTGACGGGTGGAATACTCTGGAAGCTTCTAGAATTTTATTCAAATGGAGCGTATATTTTGAGAATGAATTCGTTGTAGGTTTATGTATTTTAGAGTTTATTAATAGAGAAAATATCAGATGGTCAGTAATACATTTTTATCTTCTTTGCATTCCTATTATATATACATATTGTAGACGAAGTCAAAGCCAGTAGAAGATCTTAGTGTTTTGAGACAGAAATTAGAGGGATAAAAAGTATAACAAAAGATGTGCAATGTTTGTGCATTGTAGATAGCTAAAAGAACATGCATGTCATTAATAAATAAGAATGCGTTCGACAGTAAAATCTGAAGAAATACGAAGAAAATTGGAACTTCTCCTCCTCTTTATACATTTTATCCCTCTCCTCAAAGCGTCGGTCGTAAACAAACAAGAGAAAGAAAGAGAAAAAGCAGAGTGAAAAACCCTTCTAAGTGATAAATCAAGAGAAGTTGAGAAGGAGAGAAGGAGACGGAACACGACAGAGAAGAAGGAGTGGAGGAGATCGTGAAAAACACCAAAAATATCAACCACAATGTCAGTACAGATAGAAAAACGGCGATATGACTGCGCCGCACTTCCGAAGGGCTGGAAGAGGGAGGAAGTACTGAGGAAGACGGGATTAACTTCGGGGAAAGTCGATGTTTATTACTACAGGTTAGTTCATGATAAACTGTTTTTTCTTTATTGTGTTAGTACGTGCATCTTGCACATTGATGTGAGAGCTAACCTTGGGTAAAATCAATGCTTATTATGACAGGTTGGTACAGTTATAGTTATGCTTTTTTAGTTTATTTTCTTCTTAAGTTTAATGTATTGGTGCTAGATTTTGTTTAAGGACTTTATCATGATATAAGTCTTCTAAATCTGAGATGTGCAGGCAACTTCTTACCTGTGTAATGTCCATACTGGAAACCTTATGTGTGGGGGCAAGTTATTTTCAA
The DNA here is from genome assembly GCF_015228065.2 of Penaeus monodon. Lineage (NCBI taxonomy): Eukaryota > Metazoa > Arthropoda > Malacostraca > Decapoda > Penaeidae > Penaeus > Penaeus monodon. Next base: position 25,920,771 of record NC_051409.1, on the reverse strand, counting down.
AAGTGGTAACTTGCACAGTTAGATTTTCAGTTTGCTCAAAATGCATGATTTGTTATTGCAGGATTATTGTTTTGCTTTATGTAATGCTTGTAATGGGAGATACATTATTTATACATCGTTTCTATGCTATTAAGATGGGTTGTCATTGATGGCACAACTATCAGGTTAATTGAAAAATCTATTAAGTTGTTCAGAAAAAATTCTAGAACACATCTGTATCTTAAAGTTTATCAAATTGGGTGTCAGTGAACTCCCATTGATGTCTTTTAAACAAATATATAACTTAAAACATTATGAATGCGATTCCCATTTCTTACACAGTAACTGGGGACTGAGGTTCCCATCTCAGCTGGGCCACGATGTCACATGGTGTGTGTGTCACTCAGACCTGTCTGGGTCAAGTCTTACCAATCAGATGTGGTGGAGATTTTGCATAACAGGCAGAGGGTGTTAGGGGGCACAACCCCCTAACAGTGACAAAAATGCACAAGTTACTGCATCATAGAATCTACCCCTTTCCCAATAGTACTTTATATTCTCCCTACCTATTGGGTCATCTCTCCTATTGCCTTGCATCACC
>NC_051409.1:25918103-25919984 GCF_015228065.2 Penaeus monodon | reverse complement strand
CCATTAGGTATCATGAGGTATCATTTGATACCAAATAAGTTGTGGAACAGTTCTAGAAAACTACCAAAGGTTATGTTATCCAGCTATGCATTGTGGTTGATACATTCCAGTAATATAGATTTAAAGAAGGATTTTCTTTCCTTTTATCTCTATGGGCACATTTGATATTACATCATAAGTATTTTATACACTTGCAATGACTCAGACAGTTGCCATGGCCTCTACACCATCTTTGGAATGGACAACAACTACCCAGCATATATGTTCAGGCAAGATAGAATTTGTAGAGTATCCTGGTAATTTGCCATCAGATACGAACCAGTCCAAGTTCAATCTTACCAGATACATGTTGAAATTTGTTGGCCATACTGGACTACATGCAGGGTGCAGCATGCAGTCAGCCACTAAAGGAAAAAATTAGAAGCATGGGAAACATAATTTCCCCATTCTCTACAATTTTGGCTGCTTTATACAATTTTCTAGTAAATGAGGCTAAAAAGTTGTCGCGCTTAACACCATGCATCAGTAACTGATAGAAGCTTCTTTGTAAATTCAAGAAGAATTATTATTAGGCTATTTATTGATGATGGTGAGTTTCCCTTCTTTTTATTTTTAGCTTTCTGTATTTTAGCAGAAGTCTTGATTAATATTATGAATAACATGGTAGCCTCAGCTTTAGTCACTGTCTTATTACATATCTAAGGTCAGTCCAGATTTGCAAACACATGGGAAGGATTGACATGTGATAGTATTGGTCAGAACAAAAGTGTGTTGAGGAACCTTCAAGGTCCATTTACTAAGATTTTGTCATACCTAAAGTATTACTTCTAAGTAAAGATCCAATAATTATTCCATATATCCAGATTTGTCATGATGAGGTTGCAACCATTTATTCATTTGTTTCTTTCAGTCCAAATGGAAAAAAGTTCAGAAGCAAGCCTCAGCTGGCCAGATATCTTGGAGACACAGTGGACTTGTCGTCATTTGACTTTCGGACTGGAAAAGTCAACCCCATGTTGGTAAGGAAGAATAAAAAACCAAGAGGAACTCTATTTGACTACAGGTAAGTTGATGATTTATTTATATAACTGTTCTGTTGTCATAAGTTGTTGATATTTTCTTTTTGTAGTTATATCTGGAAAAAAGTTATTTATGCTAAATTTTATTTCTCTTTGAAGCATTAACATCCTGAAGTATGCTGATTTATTTTCTTCTCATTTCATCTTACAGAAGATTGTAAAATTGTGAAAGATGTAGTATTACACAGTAAATTTTATATGTGAATATTGAAATGTGTCAACAGCTCTTGTGATATCTTGTCATATATGTATACAGTGTGTTAAAATTTCTTTTGTTTTCTATATAGGTGATGTAAGTAAATACTACATATGTATTTTACCCATAATTGAAATGGTTTCTCTAATAGTCGTGGAATGCGGAATGATGCATCACTGGTACCACCCATCCGCCAAACAGCTTCGATATTCAAGCAGCCTGTAACTGTAATTAAAACACAGCCATCAAGTAGAGTGAAGCTTGATATGAAACATGGTATACAGGATAAGCCAAAACAGGTAACGCTTTTACAGTTAAGAAACAAATGAAACCAAATAAAAAATGATACTGTAGATAGGGCTAGGAAACATGAAAAGTATCATTAGAAACTTGGCACAGAGTTTAAAAAGGGAAATACAAAATGAAGAAGTCGCATACTTGTTTCAGGACCTTATTATAGGAAGAGGATTTCACAGAGTTAAGCATGCAGCCTTTTGTAGCTACACACTTTGATAGACACAAGCAACAAGAGTTTTATATAGAGAAGGGATGGAATTAGGTTATGATATAGGTCTATGCTAGCATTCACACATGCTCATGTACCCA
>NC_051409.1:25917776-25917870 GCF_015228065.2 Penaeus monodon | reverse complement strand
TGGTATCACTTTACAGTCTGGGCCTGGAAAGATGGAGAGATGGCCATGGGGCTGGGGGAGGGGAGATAGGCAGTGGCCATGCCTATCCAAACAA
>NC_051409.1:25916049-25917739 GCF_015228065.2 Penaeus monodon | reverse complement strand
CACTCCTCACACTCACATTTTCACACCTACACACCTACAGAGGGGTACCTGCTCATGGTGCTGCCACCTTTAACAAGTCTCAAAAACATATGCCAAAGCACAAGTACTTATCTTCTTGACTTGGGCTGTTCCTCCTCTTACATTTTTGACTTTCTTGGCTTTTGAGTAAAAGAAAATCTGAATTTGCCTAAGTCCTAATTAACAGCATAGGATACAGAATCCATGAATATGTTTTTATTCACAAACAAGCAGTAAAGATGCTTTTGTTATATCCCTTCCTCTTTTTCCTGGTGGCTATAGGGCTCTTACTGAAGGATTTCCTATAGTATAGAAGTATCATGTCTACATGCATTACTATATGAAGGAGATAAACATGTAAAATTATGAGTATGTCATACTTTCAAAACTCTATTTTGAGTAATGGTCTCCTTTGTAATGTAAGATTATACCTTCAGTTGTATTTTTATCTTTAAAAGAGTTTAAATGAGTCTTAATGTAATGTATATATATTTTTTCTTTGAGATTAAATTTGCTGTGTTTAATAGTAAACATTTTCACATTATTTAATATTAAGTCAAACTGTGTATGAGAGCTACTTTTTATGTGACTCCAGAAGTGGCACTTGTACAGATTGGAATGTAAGGCATATCTACTTCATATGCCAGTTAGTTTTGTTCTTATAATTTTTTTATTGTCATACCTACTTCCAGTGTTTTATATCCTTGGTATTTATATGGAATGCAACCATTACTTAAGATACGTGGTTGACATTCCTTAAAATCTCTTTCTGAACTAAGCATTCTTCTAGTGTAGCAGTTACTTTAATCATGCTGCCAGGAGTTGCTATGTTTACAGTTTGTTTTGTTAGCATAGGGTTATTTTTTCCTTGGCCTCTGCAATAGGACTTTTACTGAAATGGGTGTATGCTTGTCTTATACCCTTATGTCTCAGACCTTTGGAACACAATATGCTGTATGAGACTTGGTAAAGGGTGTACAGAAACATGGCAGCTTTATGTCCCAGCTGTCCTTGGTGTTGTGGTGGTGTCATTGATGCAACAGGGAGGCCTGTCTGTGAATGAGTAGGGTAGGAGCACCCGAGTTTTTATTCCCCTACTTGGGAGCAATTTATTGTTGTAAACCAAGCAAGAGAATTCTTGCAATCTTCAAATTGGGTAAGCAGCCTCGCTGTGTTTCTTACCATTATCGGTTGAGCTGATGTCTATGCTGGCAGCTTTTTCTGTTTTGATTTTATCCTCAAGCTTAAAGCTAACATTTTAATCCCTTGATTGCTGTGACTTAATCATCCATTCTTTTTCTTGTTTTGCCATGCTTGTTTACCACGGGGTTCCTTTGAGTAATTGAGTGTTGTTTACTGTACATTATTCCATCCTCCCTTCTCAGAGAGTCTAAAGTCTGGGGATGTCTCAAATGACTCATAAAGGTGCCAAATCTTTTTGAATCTTTGGAGAGGTCACTAGCATAAGAAAACCATTCCTTTAGATAAGGCTTTGTTGTAGCACCAGGCTTATGCTGCTTTATCTGTGTTAATTGTATTAGTGGTGTTATAAAGAACCTGAATGGTTGTTGACCCCACTGATGGCATATATGTTGTCATGGTTATTGTATTATTATTATATTTTCAATGTTATTTACTTTTTTTAGTATTTTGTTTTAATTGGTAGATATTA
>NC_051409.1:25914068-25914871 GCF_015228065.2 Penaeus monodon | reverse complement strand
CATGCTTTGGCATGTATTGTTGCATAACAGTATTTTCTCAGATAATATAATTTCAGAAACCTAATATGGGCTCAGAAGTAATTCTATATGCTCTTGAAGGGAAGATATACTTAAAAAGGGATTGAAAGTTATTGGAAACATAGGTCTTTTACCAATGTCCCTTCTTCCCAAAGCATTTCTTTATAATGAAGGCTGCAGCCTGAAAAAAAAATTAACCTGATGTTCTCCTGGCAGCATGGTTAAGTAGGCTGTGTTTTAGATATTGATTAGTAGGTGATGATGAAATTATAAAGTCTGTAATATTATGTTTGTTTGTTTTTTAGAGCACTAGATTTCTCCTCGGGTTTTGATTATGCTGGCTATCCAAATATGGATTGGCTCTTGGAATCTTATCAGGAGTCTAGTGGCTTAAAAAACAAACACAAATATTAAACATTTCCTTCATGACTAGAATAATGGTTGTCTAAGTTCGGGAAGGAGGGACTCTGGAAAGTAACCTGTTAACTTTTGTTATTAAGATGAGAGAAGATTTACTAATTTCCTTTTGTTTATTTATTATTTTAAAGTTATTCTGGGAAAAGAGGCTCCAGGGTCTTCAGGCCTTTGATGCACAGACAGAAGTCCTCAGGAATGTGGACTTGCCAGCTGCCCTACAAGGTGTGGGGCCCAATGTGGAGGATCAGACTGTCTTGCAGGTATGGAGGGCATAGGTGGAAGGTAACATTTGATAATTGTTAATCTCTATGATTTTTTCATGTATGTGAAAAGGATGTTTTGCATTGAATATTTTTTTTTTATATTTA
>NC_051409.1:25913586-25913700 GCF_015228065.2 Penaeus monodon | reverse complement strand
GTAAACAACATTAACATCATCGGAATGTTTAATTAAGAATATAAAGAAAATATTCTTGATGTTCATAGCTAAAAATTCTTGTATATTGTGATGTGCTTACTGTACACTCATTCC
>NC_051409.1:25910731-25912246 GCF_015228065.2 Penaeus monodon | reverse complement strand
TTTATTTGTCAGCTTGATACTGAAATCTGAACTATTAAGCTCACAGAGTGTACAGTTACCCTTTTTAAATCCACCCCATAGTTATGGATGTACTACTGGGGGAATGTGACACTCCACCATGTCTTAAAGATCCATGTTAGACAAAATCAGAAAAATAACATTATCATTAACTGGGTAGCAAAATTATGTTTATGCCTGAGAAATGACATGGCTTTGGCCAGTACATGAAAAGGACAACCTCCCATAGCCAAAATGCATATTATGTCCATGTGTGTCGTTTGCAAGAAATCACAAACATTAGTGTGTGTTGTTTTAAGGAAAATATTCATGGCATGAAATTAAAAAGAAAAATGTAATAAAGAAAAGGAAATTGTAAGATCCTGAAGTGTAGCTAGCATGCCAAGGCTTTCTCTTGCTTGAGCAGTGCCTCACACTCCTTGGGTTAGAAATACAATCAGATTTTAAAGTATATGTTTGCACACAAAGAGTAATGCTGTGATTTAAATTTATGCAATAAGATTGTCAATATGTAGTAAGAAATGACAGTTGAAGAATTTGAATGTAAATAAAGAAATAGATGGTAGAAGAGTAGATGGTAATTCTGATGTTGGGATGAGTGTTGGTGAGGCTGCTGTAATCTTTTTAAGGAGTGCAAGTTGGTTGTGGGGTTGGTTCAGATATGTTTGTAAAACTTTGTAGAGCTCAAATTTTTTGTTCTTGGTGTTTGGAATGTTTCCTTTCCTACCAGGGGACCTCTTACAGGTAAAAAATATAGATGTGGCAGTAATATATTTATTTTCTTGTATAGATAATAAAGACACTATCAGTAAGTGCATGCCAAGTTGACATCTCGTACAATTAGGTTACTAAATTACAATATTTTACTTTTGAATGTTTTGTAGGCAATTGTATTGCATAATTATGATCTTTATTAACATTCTAGTACTTTTGCCATTAAAAGATGTATTGCCATGTCTGTATATATGTATAATTTTCTTGCCTGTTTCAGAGTTTAGCAACTGCCTTGCATTTACATCCCGGTCCCATCACAGGTCAAACAGAAGCAAAGCAGAGCCTTGAGAAAAATCCGGGCGTCTTTGTTAACCCAAATCAACCACTTGTTGCAGTGAGTTAGAAATGCAAAGTTTCCCTTTTTCAGTCAAAATGGAATAGTTAATTTTCTATGATAGTTATCCAAAATAGCAGTAAATAATATATGGAGTTTGTAGAAAATTTGGAATAGGTATTTTGGAGAATTAAGTTCAGTTTGCAAAAAAATTTGTTTTGATTTGTACAGGCAGTCACCATCCAGGACGAAGACATAGTCCAGCAAGAGGAAAGGGTAGACCATGCAAGGCAGCAGCTGCAGGAGGCTCTAAAGGGACTAGAACCGTGAAGAACAAGAAGAAAAAGAATGGGATATAAGGACTAATGTCTTGAATATAAAATTACAAATATTATCTGTAATTGCGTACATAAATACTATAAGGTATTTTGTGTGTCCTGATATGCAAA
>NC_051409.1:25910436-25910704 GCF_015228065.2 Penaeus monodon | reverse complement strand
ATACATGTGAGAGTTGATGTCATTAAATGTAGTTGTTCATCTGCTAAATAGGAAGTAAATGTTTATTAAATATTTTAGTGCCATTCAAAATTATTGGGATATGTAATAATAGCGTAAGGTTTACAATGGAATAAACCTTCCAGTAAACATAAAATGGGATAAAATTTTCTATTTAAAAAGTTTTAACAAAAGAACTAGACCTGATAATCATCACTAAAGAAGATATGTTCAATATAATATCAGCATTGTATGATCCTTGGCCACATTT
>NC_051409.1:25909550-25910351 GCF_015228065.2 Penaeus monodon | reverse complement strand
GTGCATTTGTAAGAAAATTATTTTCTTTTGTCCATTCGGGTTTGGTAAAGTAGAGTTCAAGAATGGAATGGAACTAGTGTAGATCTAGGCAAGTATTTTCTCTCATTAGACACTTTGTTTTCTGTTACAATCTATCTGTGCTCCTTCTACAAAGCAAAAAAGTGAGATATATTTATATATTTAAGGTCTTCGTGATTGGCCTATCAATTTGTAAAATATGAATAGTTAATAAAAATAATGTCTCTAGACTCCAGATTCATTTCAACCCAATTTCAACCCATTTATATAGCACAAAAGAAGGAAGAATGGGAATTAGATACATATACGTTTACATTAATTTCCTTTGATAAGGAAAGATATTTTATACTATACAATTTTATTATATTAATGGAATGTCATTCAAGATATGTATACATGTTTTAATATAACTCCATGTTTGATGACTGCAGAATAAAATGCCTCTTAACCATCAGAAGGAACCATTATACAAACAGACCTTATAGGCATAGGTTTAGTAAAACACCTGTGTACTGATTGAAGAGTAGATAAATCTCCTATTCAGGTGAATCAGACAAATGGTCATGTCGGATGGATTATAATTAAAATCTTCATTTTCAGTTATGTAATTATTTCAAAACCTCCAAAAAGTTTGCTTATGAAGATGAAATTTAAAATGAACTAATGCATGAAAAAATAATAGAAAACTTGAGAAGAAAGAGGCTGGTTGGGACATTCATGTTCATAATTTAGTGTAAAAACTGGAAGTATAATTTCTCCTTTACTGTGGAAACATATCGACTA
>NC_051409.1:25907741-25908274 GCF_015228065.2 Penaeus monodon | reverse complement strand
CTATCGACTTTATGTTGTTCGAAGACGCTCTTTGGTCAAAAATAATCTTTGGGCATTAAATGAAACCGACAGGTCATAGAGAGATACAGGGATAACCGTGGATATAGAAAAGAAATGTAGAAACTTAGCTTTAAAAAAAGTTTAATTGACAAAGATACTTATAGTTGTATTCCCGCATTTATAACATTTTTTAAAGGCTTTCATTTTGTCAGTGTATCCCATGAAAAAATATAACAAATGCAATTTCAAAATATCCCCCTTAATTTTCAGAATTCATATTTCCCGCCCAACCGCTTCCATTTTCTATGCCGAACAGCTGACGTTGCAGATGTAAGCGATGTAAACAAACGAATGTCAGTGATCGTAACTTATAATTGAATTTGACTGAATGGTTGGTAAACACGCGAAAGAAAGGAGAGAGGACAAAGTAGTCGTTCCTCGAACTTCAACGGGAGCGCACAAGGCTCGACGGAGTCGGGTGAGGACTCAAACCGCCATAGAGTGAACAAGTAAAATCTTGAGCTCGAAGTGAA
>NC_051409.1:25907375-25907664 GCF_015228065.2 Penaeus monodon | reverse complement strand
GACTACGACTTGCAAACAAACAGAAGACCAAGAGAAGAAAGTGACAGTGAAGAAAATCCAGATCCCAAATTCGCCCGAAGACACGAAGCCGGCAGAAACTTAGAAGAACTTCAACCACCCAAAACAAACAACCAAACAGTAAGACAAAATTATGTAGTACTCATTAATCTAGCTGGAGAATCAGAAACATCAAATTTCAATAACCCTATGAAATTAACTGAAGCAATCAACAAATCAGTATTTCAAAAATATATAATAGAGGACACACTGAGAGTACTTGGAACTGGGA
>NC_051409.1:25906218-25906793 GCF_015228065.2 Penaeus monodon | reverse complement strand
CCAATAACATAGACATAAAAAAATTGTTTCATGAACTGAAACCCCTTCCCAAACAAATTCACAATCAACTCCAACAAAAATCACACACAAACCCCAACTCAAAACCATACACAAAACCCAACATTAAACCACACACAAACCCCAACACTAAACCACACACAAACCCCAACACTAAACCACACACAAACCCCAACACGAAAACACAGCAAAACGACATTCACAAACAACGAAAACATAAAGACACCCACGCACACACAACAAACAGAATTTGACACAGTCCAGACTCTTGCCCAATCCATAAGCCAACCCCACAGCTTAACAGCAGGGCAAAAAACCCCAACTCAAGAAAAGAGACCAGAGACAAACAAAAATCAGTCAGAACTAAATATAACACCAAAAAACAGAACCCAGCCAAAAAACAAAGAGACTAGCCAAAACGAAATCAGAAAGGAAAATAATAAACAAATAAATATTGAAGATTCTCCAATAACGTGGACACTCCCAACTCCACTAAAAATTAAAGAATCACAGAAAGAAACTCAAAATAAAAACAAAGAAGATATATCATGGCCAGA
>NC_051409.1:25905868-25906186 GCF_015228065.2 Penaeus monodon | reverse complement strand
ATGTTATAACCAACATAAACTCAGAAAAAACAATTATTGAAGTAATAACTGAGACAATTAAAGAAATAATTCCAATATTCAACAAAATCATGAAAGTACTCTATGAATAAAATCATATTTTGGAACGCAAGATCTGTACACAACAAAAACATAGATTTAAACCACCTAATAAATGTAGAAAAACCAGATGTACTCGCTCTATGCGAAACCTGGTTGAAAAATAAAGATAATTTTAAATTACAGAACTTTAAAATAATAAGATACGATAGACCGGAACAAATAGGAGGAGGACTAGCTATTTGTATAAAGGATAACATT
>NC_051409.1:25905565-25905725 GCF_015228065.2 Penaeus monodon | reverse complement strand
TTATTCAGAACAAATAAGTGACCCAAAACTAATTATAGGAGATTTCAATGCACATCACGAAAGTTGGAATCCAAATTCAAATCTTCATCACACAAACAAAACAGGCAAAAGTTTATTTGAAATAATAACAGAAAATAATATAATGCTATTAACCCCTCCT
>NC_051409.1:25904878-25905060 GCF_015228065.2 Penaeus monodon | reverse complement strand
TCTGCAACTCAATAGACTTTAACACCCCATCCAAAAAAGTCTGGAACTTTATAAAAAAACTAACAGGAAAGAGAACACAAATAGATTACCCTCTAATAGAGAACGGTCTACCAGTTAATGAAACAGAAAATAAACTAAAAATATTTAAAAGAGAATACCAAAGAATAGCAAACAAAAATAGA
>NC_051409.1:25900770-25902326 GCF_015228065.2 Penaeus monodon | reverse complement strand
GAAGAAGAATTTGACTGAATTACACACATTTCATTGGATTCTTTTTTGAGAAAGGCAGCACTTCAATATGGTAAGGATCTATTGTACATTACACTTAGCTTAACTCTTGTAATATAATTAAATAAAGGGGAAAAAGAGTCGGTACTTTAACGCCAGGTCCCACGTCAGCTATGGTACACAGTGTAGATTGTATTAATGACGCTTTCATTTAGTATAACAAACCAAATTTCTGTTGATTATTAATTCGTTTGTATTTACATTATGTGGTCGATTGTTTAATGTGGGTTTTTAGACCCTCTTTAACGTATTGGCAAGTATGACGCTGAACATTAATGAATTTGTAACTAGCCGGTAACACCGAACTTAAAAATACAATTTATTTGTTAGTGCAGAATATTATAATCTTAGGTAATTTGGGATGATGATTTCAGATCACAAATCTATGCTCATTTGACTAATTCCAGGAATTTCATGGTCTTTGCACTTTGTACTCTAGTATAAGGCAACAAGGTTCTAGTATGATAGTTTGTAGACCACCATGGGGGGATTTATCATCAAATAAGGGACCAGTATTAGGTGTATCTTGCCAAACATATGTGGTGGAGGTTCACCGACTCACCAATATAATGTTGAATAAAGAATTTCAGTAAGCCTGAACTGCTGCTTTAACTATGTAGAGTGTCAGTTGTACATTGTAACATATGCATTACTTTGCCTTTTTATACTTGGTTTTACTAGTTAAATGGTGTATGTAAACAATATTTATTTTACAGGATCTTACCACTTTTTCCCAAGAAAGTTTTGAGCCAAAGGAATGGATTAACAGCATTTTCAGAAGCCCAGAAGCACATCAGAATAGAGATGTAAGCATATCCATGTAAAATATATTGTGTATTTTATATTTATTTATTATAGGTGTATTTCATTTTATGTGTGACTGTCAACTTAACAAAGTTATAGACAATGAATAGTAGAAAAGTTTGTTTTGAACAGTTATTCATAAGCTTTGTTTCTAGTAACTTTTTCAGTAAAGAAAGGCTAAGAAAAAATACTATTGTGTCATGTAACAGTGCCTGAAATGTATATGATAAATAAAAAGATAAGTATGTTATTAACAGAAATAATTAATTATGTTTTTGAAGAGACTGACCTGAAATACTTTCATATTCTTATTTCACTTTACAGCATTATGCATCATCTCAAGTCTTAAGACTTCAACTTGCAATTCAAGAAGTGAATAATGCTCTAGAGGAGACCAGCCAACAGGTATCATTAATATATAAAAACAATTCTTACAGCAAATCATGTCATTCTCAGTATGATGTATATGCAATCATATATGTACACATAATCTGTATGCAGAAAAAAAATGATACCTAATAAAAATAAGTGATAATTATTTCAGGTGATGGCCAGTTTGCCAAGGGTACTGAGAGACATAGAATCTCTGGGTCATGAGGTGGCTGTGCTCAAGAACCAGATGAAGAGTGTGAGGCAAGACATTGAAAAGGTAAGGTTCCTTTATATGTCTGTGCTTTAGTAATGAATATAGTGTG
>NC_051409.1:25899179-25900565 GCF_015228065.2 Penaeus monodon | reverse complement strand
TGTCCTATAAGATAATAAATGAGAGACCCTCTTATGCATGTTATTATTCAAGGTTGAACACAACACAGCAGCCAGCATGCAGACCCTTGTCAAGCTTGATTCCTTGAAAGGGAAGATTAGTGGCCTCCTCCCAGGCTCTCCGAGAGGCTGATAACTGGACCACACTTTCGACAGATATTGAAGAGGTAAAGTAATTCTGATTGCTCAAGTAATAGAATTTGATTGTGACTTTCCTCTCAAGTTCTTTAAATTCTTGTGCATGAGATTTATGTAGATTTTTGGCAAGCAGCACAAAGTTTCTGTATTCAGACAATGTTTTTGTATTAAGAAGATTTTTTCTAAGAGCAGGATTTGTTAACATCTTTTTATCAAATTCTGTTTTATGTAATTTATATAGATTTTTTATGTAATTGATTTAAATTTGTAACAAACAAAATACAATATCCATATTAACAGGTAATGGACAGTGGAGATATTGATGCTATTGCCAGCAAGTTAGTAGCACTCCAGAATTGTCTGGGAATTTTGACTCATGTACCTGACTATGAAGATCGTGTGGCACATCTTGAAGGATTGAAGGTCAGACTAGAAGCACTGGCCAGCCCACACATTGTTGCTGCATTTACACAGCATAATTTAGGTAGGTGAAGTTATTTTTTATATCAATGCATAGATCTGTTTGAGATAATATTAAATATATCTTTTCTTTCTACAATAACTTTTTACTTTGCTATGTGTTACACAGGTTATTTTGCATTGAGATAATTTTAGTAACCACCCCTTTTTTTTTTAAGACTGCTCTTACAAATTGCTACCTGAATTTCAGACGAATCAGTGAAATATGCAAGACTTCTACGATCACTAGGGCGAGTTGATCAGCTGGAAAGTTACTATCACAAGTGCGAGATTGGTCAGCTGGGCACTGCTTGGCGGAATGGAGTTGAGGGGTCCCAGTTAAGTGGCCCAGCTCTGTGGCTGACTTCCTTCTATGACAGGCTCTCTCTGCTCATTTCAAATCAGGTAAACTTGGACTATGACAATCCCTGCTGTGTATTAGTGGTTTTATCTTATACTGATAGGAAACTGACTGAAAATTTCTTTGATTGCAGTTGCGCTGGTGTGGGCAGGTCTTTGAAGGATCCGATGCCAATCTTTTGCTTTCTCAACTGGCTGCTTCTACATTATCATCGCTTGATCCTCCCATCAGCCAAGTTATTGCTGCCTCAACCAAGCAACAGGAGGAACCACTGGCATTTCTTATAAGTGTTAAAAGCTCTGGAGATCAATTTTTAAGAGATTTCGAATCTTCAGTTGGCATTGCAAAACCAGGTTAGGGCACATATGTTTCAATGTAATATTTTTAGCCTATAGATTTATTTACTTGTC
>NC_051409.1:25898617-25898914 GCF_015228065.2 Penaeus monodon | reverse complement strand
ATGTATATGTTTTTGTTTGTAACATAGCTTTTTTTTTGTAATTTGTATGTATACCTCCGAAAAATTCTCATGTATTTCCATAAATTCAATGTATTTAATTTTTTTCTTCCCAACAGGCCAAGAGTTGTTGTACCAGTCTCAGAGGGCAGTCTTGCAGGCTATCTACAGCCCATTACAAGAACAGGTTTTGAAATATCAAGAATATGAAGAGGCTCTTCTGCTGTCTCATCTAATATCTGCTGGTTAGTGATGTGCATTTTTTATTATTTCCATTCTAACATAGTGAAGAGCATGAAG
>NC_051409.1:25895963-25897367 GCF_015228065.2 Penaeus monodon | reverse complement strand
TGTGATTGCTGTGTTATTTTTTTATAATGGCAGAAACTTTACATATGAACTTCTGCTGACATTCAAGACTGGTTGAGTCCATTCATATATAAAGAATTATGCTTATAGATAACATCTAATATGTCCTTTCAGATATTGTAAAGAATGACATGGCAGAAACCTTACGAAGGTTGAGAGAATATTGCAGTAAACTTTCAAGTCAAGCTGAGGTGGCAGCAGAGAGGATGTTTGCAGGTGTGTTAACATGTAGTGTGGTGTGTGTACACATCTGTGACTATCACATATCTAGGCAGTTGGAATAAATGTAGTGTGGTGTGTGTACACATCCGTGACTATCATATATCTAGGCAGTTGGAATAAATGTTGAGTTAGATGATGTGAGATAGTAATTGTATTATTCATTGTGAACTTCAGTTATGAATATTCTCCTGATTATTTGAGAAGTATGTTAAAGACCAACACAATTTCCAAACAGCTGACAAATGGATGGACTTTCCCAAGCTTGATTTTTGCATTAGCAACATACATTGAGCAGTTTACAAGTCGACTAGCCCAGACAGTCAGGCATGTAGAGAAACAAAAGACCTCCATAGAAGAATGACTGGAATGTATTTACAACATGTCTGAATCTTATACAGGCAGCAGGTAAGAATAATTTTAATTGCAGTTGATAGGTTTTGAAATAATGAGAATCATGGTTTCTGTCACACAAATGCAAATCCTTACAGAGTTTTGACTTAGGGCGATATATTTGAGAATACAGAGCTAAGAGTGTGTTAATCATAAATGTATGGTTAATCATAATTATATTTTAATAAAGCAATTTAATGATATTTTGAAGTGTAGTAAAAGGAAATATAATTCTCTGTCCTAAGGTGAACTGGTTATGGCAGTTGATAACATGGAACACTCCTTGGCCACAATGTTTACAAATGCTGCAGCAAAGTTTATATGGGAGCCTGCTACACCCTTTTCTGCAACTCCAGATCTCCTTCTCTCAAAACAAGGAGTTGATAACTTGAGGCAATTAGTTGTTAAGGTTGTCGGTAAGTTGATTCCTTTTTTTAATGGTGTTTGGTTTTTATTCATTACCTTTCGCATTATATTATACTGACTGAGATGAAGCAACACTTATGGTTGCCCTACACTTGCTAATGTTTTAGAAAATTTTAAAGCATATGTTCTAAAATGCAGATGAAGATGATCGACTCTTGGAGAACAGTATGACACAGTCTCAGGCACAGTGTCAGAGCACAGTGGAGGTGGCCCTCCACACCATCATGAACCCAGTGTCTTCTCAGCTGGCCTCCTTGCCGGACCTACCAGCATGGAACTCACGTCAGGGAACTACATCACATCTCTCACTGTCTTTTTCACCACAGGAGTATGTTACACAGGTTAGTT
>NC_051409.1:25894804-25895937 GCF_015228065.2 Penaeus monodon | reverse complement strand
AAATAGAAAGACAATGATCAGTGAAAATGTATATTTGAAAGCATGGGTTCTGAAAAAAGTTATCATATATTCGTCACAGATAGGACAGTACCTGATGACACTACCACAGCACCTGGAGCCATTGCTGGTGAATCATAGCCCAGCACTGAACCGTGCTTTGCAGGAGGCCAATACAACATGTAGCTCTGGGTAAGGGGGGGGGTGAATTTATGAACCTGGAGTTAAAGCATTTTACTCTTAAACGTATAAGATAGATTGATTTCATACTATATTTGAAGGTCACTTTAAAGTTTTTAAAAAGAAATAAACATTTTCTCATGACTGAGAAAGTAAAAATAAATTGACTTGCATTCTGAGACTGTTATACTATTTTTTTCAGGCCATCTGGAAGGGTTGTAAGTGAGAGTGAAGTGAGTGCAGCTGATTTTCTCATTAACAGTGTTGGACAAAACACTTGTAAGCTTTATACAGATGCCATTTTGAAGATCCCAGAGATAACTACATCCATGATCACGCAGCTCACTACAGATATTGGTAAGTTGATGCTTGACATGTGTATTAAAACAGTTTTATGTTTTTGGTCTTTAAAAAAGTTGTTTGGTATTTCCTGACCATATGAAATACTATATGATGGTAACTATAAAAAGTTATTGCAGTATGTTTATTGGAAACCTACATTTTTCCTTTGTTGAATATAAATGCCAAAATAGAATACACTGTTATCCCACTACATAATTATACTGTTATTGAATATCACACAGTTATACTGTCAGACTCTGTTATAAAACTTTGAAAACACACAGTAATTTTATATTACAATTATGGTCACAGATCATGTGTTCTGAATAATCACAAGAATTTAATCTTTTCTCAGACTATATCTGCAACATCTTAGAGGACCTCGGAGTTACATCTTGTGATTCCATTAGACAAGCTCAACCTCCTTCTAAAAGCACCAGTGGAACAGTATTGGAAGATTGCTCCTGGAAATAACCCACGCCTCATTGCTGCAGTTCGACAGATGCGAAACATTCCTGTACAGTCATAATACTTAACCTCTTAAGAAATTGTTGGTACTATTTTGAGGGTTGGTGCATTTTTGGATGTTTGGGTTATTTTATTAATAGCGCAGA
>NC_051409.1:25893300-25894503 GCF_015228065.2 Penaeus monodon | reverse complement strand
GATTGGTTGTTTGATTTTCTGTTTTATATATGTGTGAGTAATCTTGCACTATTTTGGCATGTGTAATGTTATCAAAAGTTACTAAATACTGTGATGTAAAAGAATTTCATCTAGATTATTGGCTAAATAGAAAGCAAGAAATTATATAATAGAATCAGTGAATTTTCACAGTAATGTTTAAATATCTGTGAATAGATATTTACTCAGCTTTATCACATATTACTGATGGAGTTGCCTTTGAAACGTTTATATTGATATGAAATATAATTGTTATATTATGAATAACTGTTGTGTTTTAGTTTCCTTGAATATCTGGTGCCGTTCTACAAGATAGTCAACATTAGAATATGTTACATAAATTTTCATTTAATCCTTATTTGAATAAATGATTTGAATTTCATTTTTATTTCTTCTCCCAAATCCTTGATCACAAAATATATCTGTATCTGGTATTAGAATACAGAAAGTCAACACTACTGAAGTACTGTTTTGGTATATTAGAAGTTATTTAAAAATAATATATTACCACTGAGTGGGTGGCGTGAAGTTTGGAGTTTGGTGGGTGCCAAATAAATATAGAACTTAAATTACTAGAACTTCATAAGCAGGGGGCGTAGACTAGCTTTTGGGAAGTGTGTGTGGGTGAGGGGAGGGGCTATGTGAATGAAAACAAGGCCATTAAATTTAAGTAATTTCCGGTGATCTTGGTGGAAAATTGGTTTGTTGAGCGTAAATTTTAAAAACAAGGGCTGATGCTTATCCCTTGTGTTGTCTCGCGTGGACAAATTGTTAACTTTTTAGTTCTGATTAGTCACTGGAAACTAAAGAGTGATAAATTATGCTCGCGGATCAATTTTTTTAATGAGTAACGTGCCCATAATAAGATGTACTAACATTAAATGACAAAATTACGGGAATAGGATATACGTTGCAGTTATTAAGAAAAACTATCACCGCATACAGAACCTCAACAGTTACAAGTATTTACTTTATCAACGTAGTTGCAAATCTGTACTTTGCATTGCTTATTTGATCAGTGAGAATGAAACACAAATGAAGGCCAAATCTGTGGGAAAAGGTATGACTTCACGGGCCGGAAATATGACATCACATGGCATCCACGAAAGATATGCGGTGCCACAGGGTAGGAGCGCGGAATCTAGGCCAGAGGTGTGCGTCACGTCAGCAATGATAACAAATATG
>NC_051409.1:25892576-25892990 GCF_015228065.2 Penaeus monodon | reverse complement strand
CCAAAAAGATAGCTGTTTTACCCCGAAGAAATCCGACACTCCTAGAAAGTTTTTCCCACCGCGCCGTTCCTTCCAGCGCCGTCAGATTTCCCGCGAAAAAAGACCCCACGCCCATCTCGACGGCGGCGTGAGAACCACCTGAGGAAGGGCTGGGTCGAACCTTTTAAAAAGAGGCAGTGGGAGAATTCGGGGTCATTTTTGTCCTGAGATCAGTGCCCTTGCATGCAGTGGTGTGAGGTTGCAGTTTGGTTATTAAGTTGTGGCTGTGGTGTTTCGGGTGAATGGTTTGCCTTGGAGTCGAAGGAGCGAAGGAGGGAGGGAATCATGCTTTTGTTAGTGCCTGTGTTGGCTCTCCTCAGCGCAGAGTGTCGGAGTCTCCCAGCTGATAGTGATGCACTGGTAATAAGTTTATTT
>NC_051409.1:25891427-25891952 GCF_015228065.2 Penaeus monodon | reverse complement strand
AAAAAAATCAGCATAATAATCAAGTATGCTTTAAGTTTACAGAAGTGAGAGCTTTTATTATCTTCCAAGATCAAAATTAAATATTACCATTTTGCCAAACACTTACAGATTTCCTCGAGGGCGACATCCCTTACACTCGAGACGAAGGAAAACGAAACTTCAACAAAGTTTGTAATTTTCGCTCAGTATTTCAAGTCACATGAAACAGAGAGAGATATATAAATGTCGACATCGGTAATACACTCACAGTGACTAGACGATTATTACTAACAATGACCATCCTAAAACTTATTTTAGAGATGAATATTACGAAGTTCTGAAGGCTGGCGGCGTTTTGACCTATGTCCACGACGCTCTTGGGGAGGGGTGGGCGGTTCCTCCTGCCGCCTCGCCTCGTCTGCGTCGGGTAGGTCCTGATGTTGGGCTGTTGTTGTTTTGTTTTTTTTGGTGATTTTTCTACAGTTCGTGCCATTAGCTCGATTTTTTTTTAGCTATTTCTTATTTGTGTTTGTATCCCTTCTTTGC
>NC_051409.1:25887327-25890360 GCF_015228065.2 Penaeus monodon | reverse complement strand
CGGGAGCAAGGAGACTGATCACTTTACGCCGCGGTGGCCGTGGTCTTCTACAACCACAGTGACTACAACACCAACAACACTCACAGAAATTACAACGCCGACTACAACCGCAAAAACTACAACTCCGACACCAAAAATAACCACAGAAGCTACAACCCTGAAATAACCACAGAAGCTACAACTGAAATAACCACAGAAGCTACAACTGAAATAACCACAGAAGCTACAACTGAAATAACCACAGAAGCTACAAGTGAAATAACCACAGAAGCTACAACTGAAATAACCATAGAGGCTACAACGCCTGAAATAACCACAGAAGCTACAAGTGAAATAACCACAGACAGCTCCAATACAGCCTGAAATACCGACAGAAGCTACAAACTGAAATACCACAGAGGCTACAACTGAAATACCACACAGAAGCTACAACCTGAATAACCACAGAAGCTACAATAAAATAACCACCAGAGGCTACTACCTGAATAACCACAGAAGCTACAACTGAAATAACCATAGAAGCTACAACTGAAATAACCACAGAAGCTACAACTTCTAAATTAACCACAGAAGCTACAACTGAAATAACCACAGAAGCTACAACTGAAATAACCACAGAAGCTACAACTGAAAAAAAACACAGAAGTTACAACTGAAATAACCCTAGAAGATCAACTGGAAATAACCACAGAAGTTTAACAACTGAAAATAACCCACAGAGCTACACTGAATAACACAGAAGCTACAACTGCAATACCACAGAAGCTACAACTGAAATAACCGCAGAAGCTACAATCTGGGGAAATGAACCACCAGAATCTACAACTGAAATAACCACAGAAGCTACTACACTGAAATAAACCACAAGGCTACAACGCCTGAATAACCGAGAACTACAACTGAAATACCACAGAAGCTAAAACTGAAATAACCATAGAAGCTACAACTGAATAAACCCATGAAGCTAAAAACGAAATAACCATCATAAGTTACAACTGAATTACCGCATGAAAGCTACAATCTGAAATAACCACAAAGCACACTGAAATAACCACAAGAAGCTACAACTGAAATAACCCACAGAAGCGACAACTGAAATAACCGCAGAAGCTTACAACTGAAATAACCGCAGAAGCTACAACTGAAATAACCACAGAAGTTACAACTGAAATAACCGCAGTCTACAACTGAAATAACCCCATGAAGCTAACAACTTGTGAAATAACTCACAGCGACAAGCTTAAAACAACTGAAAATTAAACTGCCACAGACGCTACATAACGTGTAACGATAACCGCGAAGCTACAACTGAAATAACCACGAGAAGCTAACAACTGAAATAACCGCGATGAAGCTACAACTGAATAACCACAGAAGTCTACACTGAAATAACCACAGAAGCTACATCACAACTGAAATAAACCACTGCAGCTACACACTGAAATAACCACAGAACTAACTGAAAATACCAAGAGCTACAACTGAAAATAATCCGCGATAAGCTACCAATACTGAAAAAAACTACAGACAGTTTAACAATCAATGAAATAACCACAGGAAGCAACAACTAAATAACCGCAGAAGCTACAACTGAAATAACCGCAGAAAGCTACAACTGAAATAACCCACAGAAGCTACAAACAACTGAAATAAACCGGCAGAAGCTACAACCGTGCAATAACCCGTCAGTAGCTACAACTGAAATACCACAGAAGGCTACAACTGAATAACCACAGAAACTACACTGAAATAACCACAGAAAGCTACAACTGAAATAACCACAGAAGCTACAACTGAAATAACCACAGAAGTTACAACTGAAATAACCGCAGAAGCTACAACTGAAATAACCACAGAAGCTACAACTGAAATAACCGCAGAAACTAACAACTGAAATAACCACAGAAGCTAACTGAAAATAACCGCAGAAGCTACAACTGAAATACGACCACAGAAGCTACAACTACTGAAATAACCACAGAAGCTACAACGCCTGAAATAACCACAGAAGCTACAACTGAAATAACCACAGAAGCTACAACTGAAATAACCACAGAAGCTAACAAACAACTGAAATAACCGCAGAAGCGCACTGAAAATAACCGCAGAAGCTACAGAACGGAATAACCAAGAAGCTACAACTGAAATAAACCACAGAACTACAGCTGAAATAGCCATAGAAGCTCCACTGGAAATAACCACAGAAGCTACAACTGAAATCAACCGCAGAGCTACAACGGAGAATAACAACAGAGCTACAATGAAATACCACAGAAGCTACAACTGAAATAACCACAGAAGCTACAACTGAAATAACCATAGAGGCTACAACGCCTGAAATAACCACAGAAGCTACAAGTGAAATAACCACAGAAGCTACAACTGAAATAACCACAGAAGCTACAACTGAAATACCCACAGAAGCTACAAGTGAAATAACCACAGAAGCTACAACTGAAATAACCACAGAAGCTACAACTGAAATAACCACAGAAGTTACAACTGAAAAAAAAAACAGAAGCTACAATTGAAATAACCACAGAAGCTACAACTGAAAAAAAACAGAAGCTACAATTGAAATAACCACAGAAGCTACAAGTGAAATAACCGCAGAAGCTACAACTGAAATAACCACAGAAGCTACAAGTGAAATAACCGCAGAAGCCTACACCTGAAATAACCAAGAAGTACAACGAAATAACCACTAGACCGTACAACTGAAATAACCACAGAAGCTACAATTTTCTGAAATAACCATAAGAAGCTACAACTGAAATAACCACAGAAGCTACACTGAAAAAAAACAGAAGCTACAAGTGAAATAACCACAGAAGCTACAACTGAAATAACCACAGAAGCTACAATTGAAATAACCACAGAAGCTACAACTGAAAAAAAACAGAAGCTACAAGTGAAATAACCACAGAGCTACAAGTTGAAATCAACCATCATGAGCTACAACCTGAAATACCACAGAAGCCACAACTGAAAATAAACACAGAAGTTACAAACTGAAATAACCACGAGTATGTG
>NC_051409.1:25886652-25887261 GCF_015228065.2 Penaeus monodon | reverse complement strand
TATTGTAAAGATTATATATTCATATAATAGTATATACACATCAATATAAACACTTAGTTTTGTAATATCATAATCTAGAATTTACAAGAGAATACAAGGGAATCCATACGATATTGTGTGTTAATCGATTTATTGACATGATACTTCTACTATCGCATTTGTGTTATACCACATTTTTTTAGTATCTTAGGATATACAAGATAAGCAAGCGATAAAAAATAAACCGGCTCTCAGAACTGTGGAGAAAAGTTGCTTGATCGGAATCTCTTTGTTCTCTGGTTTATTTTATTGCAGTGATCTCTGGCTTAAAAATACATTTGAAGTGTTTACTATAGCTGATATAATGGCATTATTGACGTAACTCAGTAACAACAAGATTTAAAATTTATTAGATGGTAAAAAAATAGCATTTTGGCAGGTGGTGTTTTTCGTTGTGTATAGTGTTGGAAATACATTTAAGGTGGTAAAAAATTAAATCAGTTGATGAGGAATAATAAAACAGAACATACTAATATAAACAAATGAAAATTAACCTCACACTGCAACAAACATAATTTGATAATACTGAGGCCGCTTTGACTATCGTTTTATATCCTCCCTTCGCCTCTT
>NC_051409.1:25885125-25885437 GCF_015228065.2 Penaeus monodon | reverse complement strand
AACCGTTTAATAAAAAATGCATTCTGTACTGTTGAAACAGTTTACCATTTAATTGCAATAACTAATATACAGTTTACGAAATAATACAACACTCTACATGTTTGCAAGACCTTCTAATGGATTGCTGAAGACAGTTTCAGAAATGGTGATCTTGCTCTGCATTCAGGGTATGTCGGTTGCCTCGTAAAAGAGTACAGTGTTTGTCAGAAAACAAATCCCTAGTTTTATTCCCCTCATATGTACTTGTATAACCATTTGCAAATCACTAGTGTCTCACAAAACAACTTTCAAAAGCACTTCTGATTGTATTCA
>NC_051409.1:25883804-25884931 GCF_015228065.2 Penaeus monodon | reverse complement strand
TGTACAATACACCTGAAGAAATATTATATCCCCAGTGGTAAAATAATGTTTTAATAGGAAATCAGTCGTGTAGTCACTTTTGAGACCGTAATGACATTGCGTTGTAAAGTGAAAAGTCATTCATTACAGATATGAATTTTTTATTTTCTTACATTAATATCCATACACTGTACAGCATATCTCCATATCTCCAGCCTTTATATTCCCTATATATCTTCTTTAAACATCTGTTCATCAAGTTTTTCTGACTCATTTATCACACTTTATCACACCTCATCGGGAGAAAGAGGATCCTTACGAGATCTTCATACTCAGAAGGCAAGATTTTGTGGTGTCCCTCCAGTCCCCCGCCCAATGGCCCTCCGTTCGATGTCCATGGGTCGGAGGTCAGGTCGAGGGTAAAGCGGGTTGTGAAGCCTAACTTGGAGAACAGGGCCTGGGTGAAGATGTTGCTGGCGATGACGCGCGCCTCGTGACAGCCCGCGGCCCTTCCCCCTTCGATGTTCAGCTGGGGGCAGGGAAGAAGGGAAATGCCAGTTAAAACAAGGCTGAGTCTGGAGAATTCTGAAGGAGTTCAGGTTGGGGGAGTTTAAAAAAATGGAAGAAACTTGTTGAAGTTCTGGCTGATATGATAAAGAATCTTATACAAGACTGGGGAATCTTGAAAACAGAGTTGAAGGCGAAGAATCCTGAAGAAGTAGAGCTTAAATAAACTTGAGAAATGAGGCGACACAGGATGAAACAGAATGAAAGGAAACATGAGATTGCCAGACATGCAGTATACAAATGCATGCAAAACACGCATATTGCTCAGTATAGTAATACTGCTATTCGTTTATTTTCTCAACATTGCACAAAGAAATATATCTAACAACGAGTTTATGTAATTCACTGATACTGAGCAATAACTGACAGCCAGTCTCTCCAACCCATCAGTCAACTAAACAACGAGCCCACCCTTTCGCTCATCAACCGTCTACTCCATCCATCCACTAACCAACCAACTAATACCTTTGATTATTAACAAACCAGTCACTTCATCCGCCATCAGCCAATCACTCATCAACGATCCTCGCATCAAACCAACCAATCCCTGTTTCATCCACCAACCCTCTATTCCCTCCACT
>NC_051409.1:25883045-25883159 GCF_015228065.2 Penaeus monodon | reverse complement strand
CTCCTACAAAAAGATGGCCGCCCAGCTGCCCCGCCGCTTACATTCAACTCCAGTTGCTCGATAGCAGTCTTTCTTCGATCCGTGACCTCCAAGGGACTCAATAGTATAGTAGCA
>NC_051409.1:25879436-25881744 GCF_015228065.2 Penaeus monodon | reverse complement strand
ACCCACTCATCCTTCCTCCATCACCCGAATCCATCGTCCAGTCCTAGCAATTCCTCGTCGCGAACCTGCCGCTAGCTTCGTGCGATCCCCCGCGACCGTATCGCTCCTCACGGCCAAACATGTACATCACCAGATCTTCTCTACCCCGTGGTCGTCAAACAACCCTACGAGTCCCACAACCAAGTCGTCCCGCGATGTACATCGCTTCCTGGTAGGAGGGTGGGGGGAGGCGAAGAAAGGGTGAGGTGCGGGAAAATGGGGGAGAGGGAAACCTGCGTACATACATGAACAAACTAACTCGAGGAACAGGAGGAAAGTGGATGGGTGTAAAATTAATAATAAATGATCAGTAAAAAGGTGAAAACTTTACATGTGGTTTACTGGTTACTGTTCTGGTTGAACCTATTGTATCTAAAACATGAGGATCTTACTACCAATATGCCCTGAAAACATACTTTTTTATAAAGTTTTATACAAATACCAAAAACCAGTAGGCAAAACGTGTTGAATAACATTAGGAAAAACGTTTAAGACCAGGCTGTATCCCTATCACCGCGTCCTTTACCATTTCCTCGGAAAGAATAAGGAGTACGTGTTCGAATAGCATTTAGGGTTTTTTTTAAAAAAAATCAATGAAACCAATCTCAATGTTAAATCCTCAATGTTAAAACCCAATTACAGATGTTTTGAATGCCGGTAGTTCGATCGAACTTGTCGATAAAGGTCCAAGAGGTCAGTGAAAGAGAAATAAAACACGGGAAATAAGTTCATATACTTGATATTAAGTGAAATTCCAATTAAGGTATATCATGAAAATATTGAAAACACAAATGATTCATATACTTTTCATGATAGATCAGAAAATAACTGAAATGAGAATGAATTAATATTAGGCGGTGTGAAACGATTCAAAACAAAGGAAAGTTCCAGTACAAAATATTTCTTTCCTACAACACGCAGTATAGCGGACTAGATGCTTGACGTTTTAAAAAACAGTACTGAATGGCATTGGGTTCTAGTGTCCTTCTTACAGTCCCATTTGAATTGCATGAAAAAACAAATCTAAAAACTAATGGGCACTGGCAAAGTCGAGAGAAGACAACAACCTACCAGAACTGTCAATTACAGAAAATTATTCCTCGTGGGCGCACACCCTAACACAGCCTGGCAGAAAACCTGCCCGAAGGAATTTTCTATGGCAATCCGTATTGGGGGGCTGGTCCTGAAGACTACGATAAGCAGGAATTAAAAAATTTAGTGTCCGATTTCGCTTTTATCGCCGAGCTGTGCAGATTGGCTTATGGTTAGAGAGAGATGACGCAGTATTTGTGAAAGGGTCACGGCTGCTCAGGTAAGATGAACTATCCGCAATAAGTATGTCAACGTACAAGCATTAGAGGAGAAAGACTGCGTTATCTCATATGCTGTACGTGTGTGTGGCGTGTTTTCCCATTGTGGGCGTGTGTATGCGTTCATACCAATTCACAAGCCGGCGATGGACCCGCCTCACCCTCGCCCTCGGCCCGCCTCGGTCGCTCTTCGTGCATCGCCGAAGGTTGAGCATTATCCCGGACCCCAGGTCACGCGACGTCCTGTCAAAAGCACCGGTAGACAGACCGGAGCGAGGCACTTCCGGATTTCGTCCTTCGCGTCCCCCATCCTCCGTTCCTTCCCGCGGGTCCACGGGACCCCCCGAGAGGCCCGACAACTGAAGGAAAGGTTCGAAAAAGCCCTTTAGAATATTGCTTTGTGATGCATCGTTCCCTTACGTGAGTTTAATGTGTTACGCCTCCACCAATAGAATTAATTATAGTGACAATAATCACCATAACTTAGTAAACTATAACGACATACTACTCCTAATATGTCCCATAATGAGATTCATTTAAAACAAAATCAGACAGAACGACGGAATCCATCCTCGTACAGCGGGTTCACGCGGGAAGTAATGCTTGTTTGGCAAAGCGTATGACGTCCTCGAGATGTTTCCTCCTTCCAGGACCAGCGAACTCCAAGTCAGCGTAAGCGGTGTCATTCTCGGTCCGGTTTTTGGAGGTCGTCACTCTGCTATGTCCCCTAGGTCGAAATGACCAGATTATTAATATTCGACAAATGAATATTTTTTCTGTATCATAAGTACTGGCATGACTACACCGCATATAACACGGCTTTTGGCGAGAGACCCAACAAAGAAAAACAATAAATCGTGACTTGCGAATCCAATCATTTCGAATCCGTCTTCGGCTTATCAGCATCGTCCAATGAAGAATCCCACTTGAAAGTTGCCGCATCAAGTATTCTTTCTTTA
>NC_051409.1:25878900-25879193 GCF_015228065.2 Penaeus monodon | reverse complement strand
TAAAAAAACAAAACATGTGTGTATATTACAGTTTCGAAATGAATGGAGTTCGTAGACTTGTATGTATCTTCATGATATATTTTATGTGCCTGAAGACGCTTGAGATCACATTTCATATCAATATTTCTAGCAAATGCTGAGTTCAAGGAGTGATACACTGACTTTGCACTACCCACTCTCTGCTACACTTCCTACCTTGATGTCACTCTACCAATATGTTATTGCTCATGCCAAGCTACCCCTGCGCTCTAAGATTTAGCTCCCTAGGTCACAGGTGACTGAATGCGCATGGA
>NC_051409.1:25868111-25868383 GCF_015228065.2 Penaeus monodon | reverse complement strand
AGAAAAAAAGTGGGGGAAGGAAAAAGGGGGGTTCGAAAAAGCGGGGGGCAAGATAAAAAAAGGAAAAAAAAGTTTTAAAAAATAAGCCAAAAAATTTTTGGGTTTTTTTGGGGTGGAGTCGGAGTAGGATAGGGCAAATGGGGAAATAAACCCTTTGAGGACAGAAAAGGATGGGTAGGCATGGGAGGAGGAAAAGGTGGAAGAAGGCGAAGGGGGGAAATAAAACGATGTCAAGGCCCTCAGTATTATCAAAATTATTTGTTGCATGTTGA
>NC_051409.1:25867642-25868069 GCF_015228065.2 Penaeus monodon | reverse complement strand
CATCACACTGTTTAATTTTTTACCTACCTTAAATCTGATTCCCAAACACTATTACACAACGAAAACACACCTGCAAATGCTATTTTTTACATCTAATAAATTTTAATCTGTTGTTACTGATTATGTCAATAATGCCATTATATCGGCTATAGTAAACACTTCAAATGTATTTTTAAGCCAGAGATCACTGCAATAAAATAAACCAGAGAACAAAGAGATTCCGATCAAGCAACTTTTCTCCACAGTTCTGAGAGCCGGTTTATTTTTTATCGCTTGCTTATCTTGTATATCTAAGATACTAAAAAATGTAGGATGATAAAGACGAATGCGATAGTAGATATATTCATGGTCAATAAATCGATTAACACACAATATCGTATGGATTCCCTTGTAAATTCTAGATTATAATATTACAAAACTAAGTGTT
>NC_051409.1:25866973-25867511 GCF_015228065.2 Penaeus monodon | reverse complement strand
AACACTTAGTTTTGTAATATTATAATCTAGAATTTACAAGGGAATCCATACGATATTGTGTGTTAATCGATTTATTGACCATGAATATATCTACTATCGCATTCGTCTTATCATCCTACATTTTTTAGTATCTTAGATATACAAGATAAGCAAGCGATAAAAAATAAACCGGCTCTCAGAACTGTGGAGAAAAGTTGCCTGATCGGAATCTCTTTGTTCTCTGGTTTATTTTATTGCAGTGATCTCTGGCTTAAAAATACATTTGAAGTGTTTACTATAGCCGATATAATGGCATTATTGACATAATCAGTAACAACAGATTAAAATTTATTAGATGTAAAAAATAGCATTTGCAGGTGTGTTTTCGTTGTGTAATAGTGTTGGAATCAGATTTAAGGTAGGTAAAAAATTAAATCAGTTGATGAGTGAATAATAAAAAAGACATACTAATATAAACAAATGAAATTAAACATCAACATGCAACAACATAATTTGATAATACTGAGGCCGCTGACTATCGTTTTATATTCCTCCTTCG
>NC_051409.1:25865472-25865806 GCF_015228065.2 Penaeus monodon | reverse complement strand
AACGTTTAATAAAATGCATTCTGTACTGTTGAAACAGTTTACCATTTAATTGCAATAACTAATATACAGTTTACGAAATAATACAACCTCTACATGTTTGAAAGCCCTTTCTAATGGTTCTAAAGACAGTTTCGAATGGTGATCGCTCTGCATCAGGGTTTTCGGTTGCCTCGAAAAAGAGTACAGTGTTTGTCAGAAAACAAATCCCTAGTTTTATTCCCCTCATATGTACTTGTATAACCATTTGCAAATCACTAGTGTCTCACAAAACAACTTTCAAAAGCACTTCTGATTGTATTCAAAATATAAGGAAATCTGCATCAAGAATAAACTT
>NC_051409.1:25864262-25865368 GCF_015228065.2 Penaeus monodon | reverse complement strand
AGCTTCTTAAATACTGATTATTAAAAAAAAAAAAAAATGTACAATACACCTGAAGAAATATATATCCAGTGCAAATAATGTTTAATAGGAAATCAGTCGTGTAGTCACTTTTGAGACCGTAATGACATTGCGTTGTAAAGTGAAAAGTCATTCATTACAGATATGAATTTTATTCTTTATTAATATCCATACCACTGTACAGCAATATCTCCTCCTTTATTCCCATATATCTTCTTAACATCTTTCATCAAGTTTTCTGACTCTTATCACACCTCATCGAGATCTTACGAGATCTTCATACTCAGAAGGCAAGATTTTGTGGTGTCCCCCGGGCCCTCACGTGTGTCGGTGGGGGTCGGTCGGGGTAAGCGGGTTGTAAACCAAACTTGGAGAACAGGCCGGGGAAAGTGTTGCTGGCGATACGCGCGTCGTGCAGCCCGCGGCCTTCCCCTTCATGTTCCTGGGGACAGGGAAAAGGGAAATCCCGTTAAACAACTAATCTGGAGAAATTTTGAAAGGGGTTCAGGTTGGGGGGGTTTAAAAAAAAGGAAGAAACTTGTTGAAATTCTGGCTGTATGAAAAGAAACTTTTACAAACTGGGGAATCTTTAAAAAAAGAGTTGAAAACAAAAATCCTGAGAAGAGAGCTTAAAAAAACTTGAAAATAGGGGACCAGGTGAAAAAAATGAAAGGAAAAATGAGATTGCCAGACATGCAGTATACAAATGCATGCAAAACACGCATATTGCTCAGTATAGTAATACTGCTATTCGTTTATTTTCTCAACACTGCACAAAGAAATATATCTAACAACGAGTTTATGTAATTCACTGATCTGAGCAAACTACAGCCATCTCTCCAACCCACATCACTAAAAAACGAGCCCCCCCTTTTGCTCATCAAACCCTCTACTCCTCCATCCCCTTAACCACCAAATAATCCCCTTTTATTATTACAAACAGTCCCTTTATCCCCCACACCAAACACTCTCAAAATCCTCGCATCAACCAAACCAAACCTGTTTACCCCCAACCCTCTTTTTTCCCCCCCCCTCATCCCCCCAACAAAAAACACTCCCACCAAACCTCTCTTCCTCCAACCACCAAC
>NC_051409.1:25856971-25857050 GCF_015228065.2 Penaeus monodon | reverse complement strand
ATCATGGCATGTCAATAAGTAGATGCGGGCAGCGGAAACAGTATGGGGTGTGATCTCGCCTCGCTCCCTCCCGTGAAGA
>NC_051409.1:25852600-25852898 GCF_015228065.2 Penaeus monodon | reverse complement strand
TGTATGGTGTTCCATGCCATTCGTCACCTGTGCCCTAGGGACAAAATCTTAGAGCGCTGGGGTAGCTTGGCATGAGCAATCACTTATTGGTAGAGTGTAATCAAGGTGGGAAGTGTAGCAGAGAGTGGGTAGTGCAAAGTCAGTGTATCACTCTTAAACTCAGCATTTGCTAAATATTGATATGAAATGGATCTAAAGCGTCTTCGGGCACATAAAATATTCATAAGAACATAAAATTACGAACTCCTTTTCTTTTCGAAATGAAATACACACTTTTTTGTTTTTTTAAAAATTAAAT
>NC_051409.1:25850269-25852426 GCF_015228065.2 Penaeus monodon | reverse complement strand
AAATTTTATAAAATTTTTTTTTAATTAAAGAAAAAATACTTGTCGGAAATTTAATGGGATTCTTCATTGGACGATGTGAAAAAGCAAAACGGTTTCGAAATGTTGATTCGAAGTCCGATTTATTTTTTCTTTGTGGTCTCTCCCCAAAAACCCTGTGAGCTGTAGTTACCCAGTACTTTGATACAAAAAAATTTCTTGTGAATATTAAAAATCTCCCATTTGCCCTAGGGACATAGCAGTGACGACCCCCAAAAACCCGGCCGAGAATGACGACCGCTTACGCTATTGGGGTTCGGGGTCCGAAGGAGGAACATCTGGGGACGTCATACCTTTCCCAAACAGCATTATTTCCCCGCGTAAACCCCGCCGTACGGGGATTCCGTTCGTTGGTCTGATTTTGTTTTAAATGAATTCGTTATGGGACATTTTGGGAGTATATGTCGTTATTAGTATTTAGTTGGAGTGATTTTTGTCACTATAATTAATATTTGGTGGGGCCTAACAAAACTCACGAAAAGGAACGATTGCACCCCAAAAAGAAATATCTAAAGGACTTTTCCGAACCTTTCCTTCAGTGTTGGGGCCTCTCGGGGGTCCGTGGACCCGGGGGAAAGGAACGAGGTGGGGGACAAAATCCGAAGTGCCTCTTTTTCCGGGTCTGTCTCCGGGGCCCTTTTGACGGGAGCGCGTGCCCGGGTGGGATAATGCTCACCTAGATCCAAGGGCGAGAGGGGGGGTCCCTCGCCGGTTTTGTGAATTGGTATAAACGCATAACACCCCACAATAAACGCACACACACGTAATGCTTGAGATACACAGTTTTTCTCCCTAAGTTGTACGTGACTACAATTTGCGGTATTTTTCTTTACTGAGCCCCGTGCCCCTTTTCACAAACTGCGTCTCTCTCTCTAACATAACCCAATCTGCAAGCTGGGCATAGCGACATTGACACTAATGTTTTTAAATATCCTCGCTCTATCTATCTTCGACCATCCCCCAATCGGGGCCATAGAAAATTCCTTTCGGCATTTTTCTTTCAGGCTGGGGGTTGGGGTGCCCCCACGCGGAAAATTTTCTGAAATTGCAGTCTTTGGTAGGTTTTTTGTGTTTCTCTCGACTTTGCTCATGCCCATTATTTGTTTTTTTTTTTTATCAATTAAAAGACGAAAAGAAGCACTAAACCCAAATGCCATTCATTTATGTTTTTTACGTCAGCTTTTCAGCCCGCTATACTGGGGTTGTAAAATTATTTTGTAATGGATTTTCCCTTTTGTTTTGATCTTTGTCCCCACCCCCAAAGAAAATTAATTCATTCTTTTTCATATTTTCATGATCTATCATAAAGTATTAATTCTTGTCGTTTTCAAATTTTCATGATATACCTTAATGATTTCATTTATATAAATAGGGGACTTTTTTCCCGTTTTATTTCTCTTTCATGACCTCTTGGACTTTATTACAAATTTGATCGAACTAGCGGCATCAAAACATTTTTAACATGGTTTAACATTGAGTTTGGGTTTAGATTTTTTAAAAAACCCTAAATGCTTTTCAACACGTCCCTTATTCTTTCCGAAAAAAGGGGAAGGGGGACGCGGTGATGGGGTACAGCCTGGTCTAACTTTTTTCCAAAATGTTTTTCAAACTTTTTGCCTATGGTTTGGTTTTTGAAAAAACTCTATTCTTTTAAACAAGGGAAAAGTATGTTTAGGCATAGGGTTTGTAAGATCTCATGTTTTAGTTACAAAAGGCTAACCCCAACAGTAACCAGTAAAACATTAAAATTTTCACCTTTTGATTTCATTTATTTTTTTATTTTACGCACATTCACTTTTCCTCCCTTGTCCTTTTAGTTTTTTTATTATGTACGCGTTTCCCCCTTTTCCGCCTCACCCCTTTTTTTCCCCCTCCCCCCCCCCCTCCTACAGGAAGGATGTACAAGCGGGACGACCTCGTGTGGACTGTAGGGGTGTTTGACGCCCCCGGGGGAGAGAAAATCCCGGTGATGTACCCGTTGGGCGTGAGGAGCGATACGGGCGGCGGGGATCGCCCCGAAACTAGCGGAGGTTCGCGACGAGGAATTGCTAGACTGGGCGATGGGTTGGGTGATGGGTGGGAAAGGGCTGGTGGGGTTTTTTGGAACCCACAAAACACAAC
>NC_051409.1:25849128-25849328 GCF_015228065.2 Penaeus monodon | reverse complement strand
AAAGTGTGTGGTTTTTGGTTTTGTGGGTTTGATGTTTATATCTAAATTTTACATTGGGTTTTTTGGGTTTTTAATGATTTTTTTTGGTTTAGGGGTGGATTTTTTAGTATTTTTGTGTTTTAGTAGTGCTATCCATCTGAGGGAGTCCATCGCAAGGATTGTAAATTTTAAACCGGCGGGCAGTTTGGCGGCCTTTAATG
>NC_051409.1:25847426-25848799 GCF_015228065.2 Penaeus monodon | reverse complement strand
CCCGGTTTATGGAAAGGGAATTGGTTTGGTGGGCAGAACAAATTGTTTTGGTTTTGTCCAAGATCGGAAAATAAATTTTTGGGGAAAGTTGGGGTGGGAAAAATGGGGTTTTTCGTTTTTTTGTGTGGGGTTGGGGGGAGGAAGAATTGGGTTGGGGGGGGTGTTGTTTGTTGGGTGGTGAG
This sequence comes from Penaeus monodon, assembly GCF_015228065.2. Taxonomy (NCBI): domain Eukaryota; kingdom Metazoa; phylum Arthropoda; class Malacostraca; order Decapoda; family Penaeidae; genus Penaeus; species Penaeus monodon. The sequence goes on along the minus strand of NC_051409.1, from coordinate 25,848,617 downwards.
GAGGGAATAAGGGTTGGGGGATAAACAGGGATTGGTTTTGGTTGTGCAATGTTTAGAAATAAATGAATGACGGTTTTTTTAAAAATCAAGGAATTTTTGGTTGGGGGGTTTAGGATTTGGGGAACGGTTGAAACAAATGGGGCTTTTTATTCTTTTAGGCGGCCCTTTTTTCTCAGTTTTTTAATTACCCAACATCGTTTTTTTTTTTTTTTTGTCAAGTTTGGAAAAAAAATCTATTCATATAGCAATTCTTTTTCTCATTTTTAACTCCCAACTAATTTTTTTTCAAGTTTTTCCCCGGGGTCACCTTTTTTAACCATTTTCTTCTCCCTTAACCGGTTTTTAAGACCCCGTTTTTACAAAACACTATCGCCAAAACTTCACAATTTTCTCCATTTTTTTCAAAAACCCCCCAACCTGACTCCCAGAATTTTCCGACTCCCCCGAACCACCTTTTTCCCTGAGTTAAATCGAAGGGGGGGGCCCCGGGTTGTAGAGGCGGGTTAGGAAATTAAGGCCCCCTTCTGTTAGGTTAAAGTTTTAACCCCCGAGATGACCCTAAAAGACTAGGGCCAGGGGGAACACCACAAAAATTTCCTTTATTTTGGACTGTAAATTCTAGGGTTTAAATGAAATTTAAAAAATTTAAGAAGATATATGGGAATAAGGAGGAAATTTCTGGACAGTTATGGTATTAAAAAGAAAAAATTATACGAAAGAAATTTTTCCTTTTTAAAACCCAAGTCTTATTGTGATCCCTGATTTCCTATTAAAAATTTTGATAATAAATTTCTTTAGTGTTGTAACATTTTTTTGAAATATCATATTTAAGAATAAAAATATGCTGAAAAATATCTTTTCGGAAAAAAGTTTCGACGATTTCATTTATTTTTTCAGAAATTATTAGAAGTCCTCAAACAAGTTTATTTGTATTTTTCTCTTCATAATTTTTGAATAAATAAATGTTTGAAAGTTGTTTTTTTAAACTAGTGATTTCAAAAAGGGTTTTAAAGTACAAAGAGGGAAAAATAGGATTGTTTTCGAAAAAGATTTTTAAAAGGGAAAAAATTGAACGACAGATAAATTTTTGAAGTTTGAACCGGGTTTAAAATGAGAGGTTTATTAGAATTATAAGGTTTAAAAGGTTGTTTAAAGGAAAATAAAGTAGGGAATTAAAACAAAAATGGAGAA
>NC_051409.1:25845456-25847296 GCF_015228065.2 Penaeus monodon | reverse complement strand
GGGAAAACTTTACATGTTTTTTACTGGTTACTGTTCGGGTTACCTATTGTTCTAAAACATGGATCTTACACCAAATATCCCCTGAAAACATACTTTTTTAAAATTTTTATACAAATAAAAAAAAACCATAGGCAAAAGGGTTTTAAATAACTTAAAAAAAACGTTAGCCCAGGCTGTATCCTATCACCGCCCTTTCCCATTTCCTCGGAAAGAATAAGGAGCGTGTTCAAATAGCATTGGGGTTTTAAAAAAATCATAACCAATTTCCCCAATGTTAAACCAATTAAGATGTTTTAATCCCGGGTAGTTCGATAATTTGCGAAAAAGTCCAAGGGTCAGTAAAAGGAAAAATAAAACGGGAAAAAAGTCTTACTTGATATTAAGTAAAATCATTAAGGTATATCATAAAAATTTTGAAAACAAAAATGATTCATATACTTTCAGATAGATCGAAAATACTAAAAAATGAGAATAATTTAAATTTTATTAGGGGGTGTGAAACGATCAAAACAAAGGAAAGTCCATTACAAAATAATTTCCACAACCGCAGTATAGCGGACTGAATGCTTGACGTTAAAAAACAGTAACTGAATGGCATTGGCGTTCTAGTGTCTTCTTACAGTCATTTGAATTGCATGAAAAAACAAACAAACTAATGGGCACTGAGCAAAGTCGAGAGAAGACAACAACCTACCAAAGACTGTCAATTACAGAAAATTATTCCTCGTGGGCGGCACACTCCAGAACCACAGCCTGGAAAGAAACCTGCCGAAAGGAATTTTCTATGGCACCCGTATTGGGGGATGGTCGAAGACTAGATAGAGCGAGGATATTAAGAACATTAGTGTCAATGTCGCTATCGCCGAGCTGTGCAGATTGGCTTATGTTAGAGAGAGATGACGCAGGTTTGTGAAAAGGGTCACGGCTGCTCAGTAAGATGAACTATCCGCAATATGTATGTCACGTACAAGCATTAGGGAGAAAGACTGCGTGTATGCTCATATGCATGTACGTGTGTGTGCGTTTCATTGTGGGCGTGTGTATGCGTTCATACCAATTCACAAGCCGGCGAGGGACCCCCTCACCCTCGCCCGCCTCGTCGCCCTTCGTGCATGCGTAGGTGAGCATTATCCCGACCAGGTCACGCGACGTCCTGTCAAAGGCACCGGTAGACAGACCGGAAGCGAGGCACTTCCGGATTTCGTCCCCCATCCTCGTTCCTTCCCGCGGGTCCACGGCACCCACCGAGAGGCCCGAACACTGAAGGAAAGGTTCGAGAAAAGTCCTTTAGATATTGCTTTGTGGATGCAATCGTTCCCTTACGTGAGTTATGTTAGGCCTCCACCAATATATTAATTATAGTGACAATAATCACTCCTAACTCTAGTACTAATAACGACATACTACTCCTAATATGTCCCATAATGAGATTCATTTAAAACAAAATCAGACCAACGAACGGAATCCCCGTACGAGCGGTTCACGCGGGAAGTAATGCTGTTTGGCAAAGCGTATGACGTCCTCGAGATGTTCCTCCTTCAGGACCACGAACTCCAAGTCAGCGTAAGCGGTCGTCATTCTCGGCCGGGTTTTGGAGGTCGTCACTGCTATGTCCCTAGGTCGAAATGGAGAGATTATTAATATTCACAATGAATATTTTTTCTGTATCATAAGTACTGGCATAACATACACCGCATACACAGGCTTTTGGCGAGAGACCCACAAAGAAAACAATAAATCGTGACTTGCGAATCCAATCATTTCGAATCCGTTTCGCTTTATCAGCATCGTCCAATGAAGAATCCCACTTGAAATTTCCGCATCAAGTATTCTTTCTTTA
>NC_051409.1:25844976-25845248 GCF_015228065.2 Penaeus monodon | reverse complement strand
CAAACACATGTGTGTAATTACCAATTTCGAATATGGAAGATGTCGTAGATTTATTCTACATGATATATTTTGTGCCTGAAGACGCTTGAAGATCACATTTCATATCAATATTTCTAGCAAATCTGATTACAGCGATACACTGAATTGCACCTACCCACATCCTACACTTCCTACCTTGATGTCACTCTACCAATATGTTATTGCTCATGCCAAGCTACCCCTGCGCTCTAAGATTTAGCTCCCTAGGTCACAGGTGACTGAATGCGCATGGA
>NC_051409.1:25836859-25837046 GCF_015228065.2 Penaeus monodon | reverse complement strand
GCTCTTTTACAGTAACCTCACCAGATAGGATACAACTTCTAACACACAAAAATCATTAATCATGCAACACCCAACAATCCACAAAAAATCCATTTAATAAAAACCCATCAAACCCTTGTAAATATAAGATATAACATAAAACCACACAACACCCCATGATATTTTTTAAATAATATAAAAATAAAAA
>NC_051409.1:25835406-25835726 GCF_015228065.2 Penaeus monodon | reverse complement strand
CACCAGTCCTTCCATCCATCACCCAACCCATCGCCCAGTCTAGCAATTCCTCTGTCGCGAACCTCCGCTAGCTTCGTGGCGATCCCCCGCCGCCCGTAGTCGCTCCTCACGCCCAACAGGTACATCACCAGGATCTTCTCTACCCCGGGGGCGTCAAACAACCCTACCGAGTCCCACACGAGGTCGTCCCGCTTGTACATCGCTTCCTGTAGGAGGGTGGGGGAGGCGAAAGAAAGGGTGAGGCGGAGAAAGGGGAGAGGGGAAACTGCGTACATACATAGACAAACTCAAAGGACAAGGAGGAAAAGTGAATGTGTGTA
>NC_051409.1:25833537-25835378 GCF_015228065.2 Penaeus monodon | reverse complement strand
AGGTGAAAACTTTACATGTGTTACTGGTTACTGTTACTGGTTAGCCTATTGTATACTAAAACATGAGATCTTACGAACCAATATGCCTGAAACATACTTTTTATACAAAGTTTATACAAATACCAAAAAACCAGTAGGCAAAACGTGTTGAATAACATTAGGAAAAACGTTAGACCAGGCTGTATCCTATCACCGCGTCCATTTACCATTTCCTCGGAAAGAATAAGGAGACGTGTTCGAATAGCATTTAGGGTTTTTAAAAAATCATAACCAATCTCAATGTTAAACCAATTAAAGATGTTTTGACTGCCGGTAGTTCGATCAACTTGTCGATAAAGTCCAAGAGGTCAGTGAAAGAGAAATAAAACGGGAAATAAGTCACATACTTGATATTAAGTGAAATCATTAAGGTATATCATGAAAATATTGAAAACGACAATGAATTCATATACTTTCATGATAGATCATGAAAATACTGAAAATGAGAATGAATTAATTTACTTAGGCGGTGTGACAACGATCAAAACAAAGGAAAGTCCATTACAAAATAATTTCCACAACCGCAGTATAGCGGACTGAATGCTTGACGTTAAAAAACAGTAACTGAATGGCATTGGCGTTCTAGTGTCTTCTTACAGTCATTTGAATTGCATGAAAAAACAAACAAACTAATGGGCACTGAGCAAAGTCGAGAGAAGCACAACAACCTACCAAAGACTGTCAATTACAGAAAATTATTCCTCGTGGGCGGCACACTCCAGAACCACAGCCTGGAAAGAAACCTGCCGAAAGGAATTTTCTATGGCACCCGTATTGGGGGATGGTCGAAGACTAGATAGAGCGAGGATATTAAGAACATTAGTGTCAATGTCGCTATCGCCGAGCTGTGCAGATTGGCTTATGTTAGAGAGAGATGACGCAGGTTTGTGAAAAGGGTCACGGCTGCTCAGTAAGATGAACTATCCGCAATATGTATGTCACGTACAAGCATTAGGGAGAAAGACTGCGTGTATGCTCATATGCATGTACGTGTGTGTGCGTTTCATTGTGGGCGTGTGTATGCGTTCATACCAATTCACAAGCCGGCGAGGGACCCGCCTCACCCTCGCCCGCCTCGTCGCCTTCGTGCATGCGTAGGTGAGCATTATCCCGACCAGGTCACGCGACGTCCTGTCAAAGGCACCGGTAGACAGACCGGAAGCGAGGCACTTCCGGATTTCGTCCCCCATCCTCGTTCCTTCCCGCGGGTCCACGGCACCCACCGAGAGGCCCGAACACTGAAGGAAAGGTTCGAGAAAAGTCCTTTAGATATTGCTTTGTGGATGCAATCGTTCCCTTACGTGAGTTATGTTAGGCCTCCACCAATATATTAATTATAGTGACAATAATCACTCCTAACTCTAGTACTAATAACGACATACTACTCCTAATATGTCCCATAATGAGATTCATTAAAACAAAATCAGACCCAAAGAACGGAACCTCGTACGAGCGTTCACGCGGGAAGTATGCTGTTTGGCAAAAACGTATGACTCCTCGAATGCCTCCTTCAGGGGCCACGAATCCAAGTCAGCGTAAGCGGTCGTCATTCTCGGCCGGGTTTTGGGGGCGTCAACTTTCTTGTCCCTAGGTCGAAATGGGCAAATTTTTAATATTCACAATGAATATTTTTTCTGTATCAAACTGGCATAACCCTAACCGCATACAAGGCTTTTGCGAAACCCACAAAGAAACAATAAATCGTTACTGCGATCCAAACATTTCGAATCCGTTTTGCTTATCGCATCGTCGATGAGATCCCCTTGAAATTTCCGCTCAAGTATTCTTTCTTTAATATATTT
>NC_051409.1:25833017-25833365 GCF_015228065.2 Penaeus monodon | reverse complement strand
AAACACATGTGTGTATATTACAGTTCGAATGAAAGGAGTTTTTTCGTAGAATTATGTATCTTCATGATATATTTTATGTGCCTGAAGACGCTTGAGATCACATTTCATATCAATATTTCTAGCAAATGCTGAGTTCAAGGAGTGATACACTGACTTTGCACTACCCACTCTCTGCTACACTTCCCACTGAGGCCTCCCACCAAAATTTATTGCTCATGCCAAGCTACCCCTGCGCTCTAAGATTTAGTCCCTAGGTCACAGGTGACTGAATCGCCCTGGACACAACATACAGATTACAGTATAACTTCACACACACGCGCACACACCACCAAAACACCCCAAAACCGC
>NC_051409.1:25829445-25829529 GCF_015228065.2 Penaeus monodon | reverse complement strand
AATTCATATTTCACATATACATGTGTAGTGTATTATATTTTTAGTACCACCACCCCCCACACACACCGTGTATTTTTTAATAAT
>NC_051409.1:25828785-25829032 GCF_015228065.2 Penaeus monodon | reverse complement strand
ATGATATGTTGTTGCTGCCTTATATATGACTGGTTGGACATGATAGTAGTTAACGGCTTGACCTTTAGTGATAGGACACATAATCATAACGGATACAAATACCTGGATCATCCTGCTGGGTCACCCTGGCCAAACGGCGATGTTTACAAACCCGTGGCGTGGGATAGCAACTGCAGGACATTTGCTTTTTCATGGAAGGCGTGCATCCCTACTGTTTCGCTGCTGTATCTCGTATGACATGCCATAT
>NC_051409.1:25827350-25827527 GCF_015228065.2 Penaeus monodon | reverse complement strand
ATCTCATATACCATTGTTCCTTTACTGTGTTCCTGAATCGGGGGTGATCTTGCCCCACGTGACTTCTGGAGCGAACTGAAGACCGGGCCATCCTAGGCACAAGCGCGATTTTTTCATCGGACACAGAATGATATCTGCTTTCTTCACGGAGGGAGCAAAGCGAGATCACACCCCACA
>NC_051409.1:25820551-25820648 GCF_015228065.2 Penaeus monodon | reverse complement strand
AATACCGTGTACAGAAAGACAAAAAGGAAAACAGCCACAATAAGTGTACATGTTAGTTTTGTCGGGGTTAATGCGTTTTGTGTTTTGTGTGTGGTGT
>NC_051409.1:25819044-25820396 GCF_015228065.2 Penaeus monodon | reverse complement strand
GTATTAGAATTTTATGTTTTTCGTTCATTTTTTATTTTATTTCTGCTTTTATTAGCATAATTAGTTTTTTTTTGGCCATCACTTTTAAAATCATCACCACTTTGTTTTAAAAACTAAACCTTGTTCTTTTTGTGAGGAGATCTCTGTATACTTCAGTCATCTTAATCTTCGGGGAATAAAAGTCGCGCTTATTTAAAGTTTTAAAAAAAAAAACCAAAAGCGAGTGCCTGTACGGGCCGGGTCCTGCGTCTAGGAAACCCTGCGGTGGCGCCCCTCCCCGCCCCCCAATGGTTTTGATAAAATAGCGTAATACCCCATTAGTAAAACTGAGGTTTTTTACTTTTTATTTTTTACCCCGACCTCTCGGAGACCAACCCTGCAATTTTGCCAGTTGTCCTCTCATTTTACGACCCGGCGATGCCATCCCAGATCTTTTTAGTATTTTAATCCCCCTTGGGCCCCGCCTCCCTTTGCAAAAGGGCCTTCTCCAACGTCAAGAAATTACTTTTTTGATAGATTTTTGGCCTACCCACAAATCACGGGGTGCATGTTTTTCATGTTTTAATGGATGAAAAATTTTGCAATCGCTTTTTAATGTTTATCTATTAGACGATTCTCATATTGATACACTTTTGTCATTCCAGGACCTGTGGAAGGCGAAAGAATGTCGGCGAGAGATAAAGAGGGGGGCTCCTTCCGTAGGGGGGGGGGTCCCTAGGGTGGGAGGAGGCAAGGCGCTCCTCTTGTGGAATCGTCGGCGGCGACGCCCACAGGGTTTTCCTAAAGGGGGGAGCATCATTTTCCCCAAATGGGTAGGTGCTTCAGAGTGGGACTGGGACGAGTTTGAAAAAAGCTACAATAACATTCGAAAAATGTTTAGACTGACACGACATTTTTTTTTCTAAATCGAAATAAAAGTAAAAAAACTGTTTTATTTTTCAACTTAACTTCAAAACATTTCCCCCCAAACGGGGGCCACGAAAACGCATACTATACTTCGAACAGGGCAGTGATTTGGCCCAGGTGCCCCGGTGATCCCCGGGGAGGGCACCGCGACTTGTCGTGGGGGGTCTGGGCCGCCCCTTTGGGCCGTGGTGAGGGGGCGGTCTCGGCCCCCACCGAACACTAAGGCGGAACCCGCCTGCACACCGTCGACCACCAGCCCCCACAACCGTTTGAACGACGGCAAGTGCCCCCCCCAAGGGGGCCCTGGGGGAGGTACGACCTGGGGGAAAAGGGGAAAAAAAATTTTGATCTTATTGCCCTAATTCGAATGTTTTTTTCGGCCAGTGCCAGAAAGTGAAAATAAAACTTCCTAGCAAAAATATTCCCATAAAAGGCATAAACACAAT
>NC_051409.1:25818187-25818947 GCF_015228065.2 Penaeus monodon | reverse complement strand
CACCCCAAACCACCAAGCTTCTTCATCAAATTTAATTAAAATTTATCCTTTTTTTTTTCAAAAAGAAAAAACTTCCCCAACATTTTTTCGGCACGATGGTTTTTTGGGAAATCCCGGCGAACCTCAACTCATCGGGGTTCGCTTTTCCGCCTGGGGCCAATCTCCAGCTCTCCCACATGTCGGAAAGGGTGAGGTTTAAAATGATTTTTTTATAAGAATGTGTTTTTCTTATATGAAACCCCCGTGGGTGGGGGGGGGGGTATTTAAATGATAGCATTTTTTTTTTTAAGTGTTTTTGGTTTGTGGTGAGTAAAAAATTTTTTCATTTATTTTTTGCCCTATTGATGTATTGTAGAATCAGGTCCATGAACCAAAACAAAACTTACACATGTTGCACCTCCCAATAATAGCTTAAAATTTTCACACATTTATCAGACTAATTTCCACTATCCCTTACATCCATTATATTTGCAGATCTCCCTAGCAACGGCCGGGCCTGGAGTCACGACAAAAAGCATTTTACTACTTGACCCTGACTTTTCTGCGCCCGAACCTTTGACTAGATGACAACACTGGCACATTTGTGCGTAAAAATGGGGGTCTTTGGGGGCAAATGTGACCCTCTTCTTATTTCTCTTACATTTTTTTGGGTATTTTTAAAAATTTTTTAAATTTCCCCGCCCAAAAACCCATTTTCGTGTCGTGTCCCTTTTCCCCATTTTACCACTCCCCTTTTCTTTTCTTTTTTCGAGGCCAGATG
>NC_051409.1:25817412-25818141 GCF_015228065.2 Penaeus monodon | reverse complement strand
AAGAAATTTTTTGCTTCCCAAAAGGGAAAGAAAAAATAACTTAACGTTGCAAAAGTTTTAAATGCTCCCAAACTTTTCTTCTACGGGAAAAGTATTGGGCAAATGGGGGACTTAAAAATTTTTTGCTATCATTTTTCTCAACCGGGTTTTGATTCCATTGTTAAAAAAAATTTTTGAGATAAATGTTGATATGTTTTTTTTATATTTCCAAATAGTATAAAGTGAGTTGTTAATTTCGTAAAAGCTACATGGGGACTTGGCGAGCTAAATAATGGGGAGAGGGTGCATTAAAGAGCTCAACGAATCCAATGGATAAAAGGGGTTTTAATGACATTTGTCAAAAATTTGGTAATGGAAATAATTTTGATGTGGGTTTATTAACAGAAATAGGTTTAAGTTGATTATATTAGATGAAGGTTTTCCCAAAAATCCTTTTTTTTAATCAATTATCCACTTGTATTAGTGATTAAAAATTATCTCAGATAAAGATAATATTTTTTTTATTTATGCCTCTCAAAAATCCCCCAAAACACTCTACATAAGAATGCTAATTTGGTTTCCTCCAAAAAATCCTTTTTTTACCCAAACCCGTCGGACAGTCTCGATACAAGGGCGGAGGACTGCAAAGGACATCCCAGAGGGGATGTGCCCGACGAGGGGGCATCGTGGGTTGCAAACTTCACGAAAAAGGTAAACAGATGGGGGTGGTGATGAGGGTTCGAGGTGGGG
>NC_051409.1:25813547-25817366 GCF_015228065.2 Penaeus monodon | reverse complement strand
TAGGGAATTGGATGGGGGGATGATGAGTGATAAAAGTGTTATATAAAAAATGATAATTATAAAAATTAAAAATTACAAAAATAGTTATGAAAAAAACCTCACACAAAATACAATTATATAAAGACCAACTTTGCCGTATAAATTAAAAAAAATTTCCTCCCTGTCTTTTATTTATCAGTACGTGTATTGTGTGTATATAAACACGTATTACCAGGGTTTTATGATTTATTCTGGCTTTTGACAAAGCTTTTCATTAAAAAATCTTTCCTGTAGCGAAATTCTAGCACACCTAAACCTACTTATTTAAAAATTTGATTTAGATCATCCTTCCAACAGCGAATTCTGTCCCTTTCAATCTTTTCTGACCCTTTTCCCGCCCTCCCCCCCCCTTCCTTAAGGTGATCGCGCGCCCCCAAAAGCCCAAGATCCTTCCCCGGGTGGAGCCCCCGCCCACTCACCACGTCCGTGTGCTGGGGGGGCCCCGATACGCCCCCCTCTTCGTACCTCTGCGCGACCGCCTGACGGGGAACAGCGGGTGTAAACCGAGGGGGGGAGGAAACTTTCCGCCATCACGGTCTGGGAGTAAAAGGTTTCCTCCTACCAATTTGGGCTGATATAATTGTGGAGCAAAATTCCCAAAAAAAGGATGGATTTTTAACTACTTGCGTGCAAGTCATTTTATAAATATTTTTTTTTTGCTTTTTCCAACCAATGTTTTTTTTTAAAATGAAGGGTATTTGAGGTTCTAAAATATGTAAAAAAACTTGTAAACTTTTGTAAAATGATTTTTTGTTAGGACTATAAGGTTTCATTAACACCATTTTTTTCTTAAACGTTTTTTCGTAAAAAAGAAAAAAATTTTAAGCGGGAAAAATCGTAGTAAAGCATTTTCGGGTGCCCCTAAGTCGGAAAAATTAGGGCCCAGTCTGGAGATGGGGACAGTGGGTTTACTAGCTCAGCGGGGGATTTTTTTCAAAACATTAATGGAAATAAAAGGGTTAGGGCGTTCTAAAAATGATTAGTAGTGACCCCCTTTATTAAATGAGTGAAAAGCTACTTTTGAAATTCAATGTACCCTAAATTTTTGATGGGGTCAACGTGAAAAGTAAAGGCTCCCAGCGGCAATAAAACCTGAGTTTTTAATAGGTTTTTACGTATAACATGAGATGTTCATTTATTTATGTATGGTGCCTAATTTTAAACCCAATATTGATTTGAAAAAATAACTATGGGTCTAGTGAAAATTTGAATTTTTTTCACGAGTTCTGCAAACAAAAGTACCATTTTTTTTCCTAAAATCAAATGAAAGTGGAAGGGGGCAGCACTTTTTACACAGGGGTTTCATACTGCTGTAATCGCTTTTCCTTTAATCGTTAATACATAAGTGCCGTACCATTAATTAACGTTTTCGAAAATTTCTGGTATAACTGTGTTTTTTCAGTTTTTAGTTTACACCGCATCTTCCCCGTCCCCGTGTTCCCAGTCCCCCACGGGTGTTTACAGAGGGACCTCATTCACTGATGTCTATGGGAAGCGGGAACAGAGATCCAAAGACAGTGGCACCGATCAACTATTTTATTCTTGAGTACCGTGAATATTTTATTCAACTGAGTGCGTAAGGAAGGAAAAGGGTGAAAGAATAAGTGTGAGAGAGAGAGAGAGGATAAGTATAATGAAATACGTCTGTAAATAAGTACTAAAAGGATTTTTTAAAATGGCAAAAAAAATGACACAGATCCCTCTTATCTTAACAAACAGCGGCAAAGCTGTAGATGAACTAAAGGTTTCCTGAAATAACATCGTATGTTTAAAGATAAACGAAAACATTTTTTAATCAAATTCATGAAAGTAAATTTCCCTTGATTATATACTGAAACATGCATGAAACAAGAAGTGCAGGAGAGAGACTCAGCGGCCTTAGCGTTGAAATGGGCGCCTAAGGAACACAGGGATATGGGGTACATCGATACTCGAGACAATGAATGCAAACAATAACATAACAGCTATTTTTTGTTTGCACAATGATATTGATAACGTTAATGCTAAAAATGATGTTGTAGGGAGTGATAAAAAACTATTCGCATTTCCAGTGTATAAGATATACTTTTTTTTTGCCATCATAAAAACTATTGGAGTCACATCCAATCGTATAGGGCCATCTAAAACGGACCTGCCCCGGACGAGTATGTTGGGGGAGGCAAGGTGAGAGAAGATGGGGACATTCATCCACCTGGAGGACGCACGGGGGACACTTTCAGACTTCACTTTGTCAGCAGACAAGTAGGTTAATCGTAGATACATTACCAAGGGGGTTTTTCTTATTGTCCCCGGAAAATTAGCGGGAAATGTGTTTTCCCCCCTTAGTAAAACTAACTCATGCTTTTACTTGGGTTTTCCAGCTCTTTGTATTTAGCAAACTTCTCGGACGTCACAACGGGTAAAGGGCCCAAGAACGTGTGAAACGGCAATAAAAAACAAAGAAATTTGCCAATCAAATTTTCCATTTTTATTAAAAACTACACATTAAGTTTTCCATTGTTTTTGCTAAATCATAAAATTGTTTTCAAATATAAATGCTAACGCACCGATAATTTTCAGCTTTCCTAAAATGTAAAACTTCTCAAACGGTGTGCAGTCACCCCGGCGCCTAAAATTTGGGTTCCACCCGTTCCTCCCCACACCCATCCAGCAAGGCGAAAAAATTATATTACGTGAAAAAAAAATTAAAAAATTTGGACATTGTAAAACATCAACCCCCAATTGGCATAACCCCCAAAAATTCCTGCTTACTACTAACTTGGTGCAACTTTCCTGCTTTCAAGAACATGTGATCTCCCGTCTTATGCTGGAAGTGGCATAGTGATGACTTTAGTTAGGGTTTAGATAATGACTTCTTCTTATTTTATACTATTTGATTTTTTCATCATTTTTTTTATGGTTTTTATTTTTTTCACTGTCTCACAAATTTTCATCATCTAATCATAATTGCTATTTTTACCCCTTATTTTTTTTCATTATTTTAACCTACTACGTTTTTGAAGTTTTCATTTTTATTTTTTTTTATTATTTTCGTATTATTTTTTGTCGTTGTCGTTATCATTTTTATTATTTGTGGGAGTTATTTTTACCCATTAGTAAAAGTTTTACTAGAGTACCATTCCATTATCATTTTCAAAACATTATTATTTTTATTCGTTATCATCTTTTAAATCTTGTTCCTTATCAGTTTTTATATTCCTGTTACATTACTATTATGGTTATATTTCTTTATATTATTATTATCATTGTCATATATTTATTTTCCATTTTATGTTGTTATCATTATCTTTTTAGCGTTATTGTCATCATAAAAAAGCATAAATTCCCCTATTATGTCCATTTTCTCGAGTTTTCAGAACAGTTTAGGAAAACATCCCTTCAAAACACCGATTTCCTTGAATTTGCAATCTCAGGGAAATCGCCGAGGCCCTGGCCCTTTCACAAATTCACCGCGTCTCGGCCCGTTTTCGCAAAACACTTTGGGGAGGATCGGAATACATTTGCCGGCCCGTAAGGTAAGCATTTCGGTCAATCGATCTATAGTTATCATGGGGTTTTTGGTTTTAAATTTGGTTTTTTTTTATGGGGGTTATTTTGGTGTGTTTCGCGGTTTTTTTGTTTTTTTCGTGCTTTTGGGGTTTCTGGGTTATTGGGTCTCGTGGTGCTTTGGGAGGTGGTGTAATGGTTATGTGTTAGTAACCCTTTTTATTGTTATGTTATGATATTTTTTGATACTCTTACATTGAATAAACAGAAGTTTTAAAAGTGAGACAGAAGACT
>NC_051409.1:25812740-25812911 GCF_015228065.2 Penaeus monodon | reverse complement strand
AAATTTTAAAATTCTTCTTCGTCTCCTTTCTAGAACTTTCTAGTTTATTCAATGTTAAAAAATCAGAAAAAATTTCATAAAAAACGAATACAAAGGTTACTAACATATAACCATTAACACCACCAACACCACGATACCCAATAAGCCCAAAATAACCACTAACACTGCAAA
>NC_051409.1:25812018-25812665 GCF_015228065.2 Penaeus monodon | reverse complement strand
CATGATAACAATAATACAGATAGCACCGAATGTTTCCCTTATCTGGCCTGGAAAATGTTTTCCGATCCTCCCCAGGGGGCTTGCGAAAACGGGCCAGAAGCGGTGAATTTGGAAAGGCTGCCACTGTGACCTCGGCGGTCCCTGAGTTTGCAAATTGCAAGGAAATGGGCTTTGCAAGGGATGACTTTCTAGAACTTTTTTCTAAAAAACGCAGAGTAAATGGCAAAAAATAGGAAATTATGCATTTTTATGTGACAAAACGCAAAAAGATAATAAAATTCAACACTAAGAAATGAAAAATAAAAAATTTGACAATGTAATAAATATAAATAATGATAACCAAAATTAAAATGATAACGGGAATAATATAAAATGATAAGGAAACAATGATTAATAATGATGAACAAAATAAAAAAAAATGATTTTGATAAAATGGTAATGTACTACTATACAACTTTCTTATAGGGGTAATAAAAAACCCCACTAAAAATAATAATGATACGAAAAGACAAAAAATAATGACAGTAAATAATAAAACCAATTAATGATAACATTCAAACAAGTCATGCTGAAAATGATAATGAAAAATAAGGTATTAACAATTATATTTGATTGAAATAATGATATGACGTGATAAAAATATAACC
>NC_051409.1:25809155-25811946 GCF_015228065.2 Penaeus monodon | reverse complement strand
CCACTTCCCACTTCCAGCTTTAAGCAAGGGCTCACTATGTTTTTTAAACGGGAAAAGATTCACCAATTAGTTAGAAATGAAGGATCTTTGGGGTTGAGCCAATTGCGGTGATGTCATTAAAAGGCCAAATTTAAATTTAATTTTTTCACGTAATATGGTTTCTTGCATTGTGGAGGGCGTGTAAAAGGGAGGAACGCGGGGAACCCCAAAATATTTATGCGCGCTGTTGGTGCGCCGACCGTTCTGAGAATGCTTTTACAGTTATGGAAAGCTAGATATCTTATCTGGCTGCGTGTAGCATTTATTATTGTAAACAAAGTTCTATGCTTATTTGCACTAACATGTGAAACTTTTTGTGTAGTTTATTAATAAAAATGGTAATTTTTGATGGCAAATTTTTTTGTTTTTTATCTGCCGATTCACACGTTCGTTAGGCCTTACACCCGTTGATGACGTCACGAGAACGGATCTTCTCCAAATACGAAAGAGCTGGATAACCAACGTAAACAGACATGATGTTAGTTATTACGGGGTGTGGAAATTTTTCCGCTAACTTTTACCGCGGCAATTAAAAATAAACCCTTTCCTTGGGTTTAAAGTATTACGATTAAAAATTGTCTCTGACAAATGGTCGAAAATGTCCCCCTGCGTCCTCCAGTGGGTGTTCCCCATCTTCTCTCACCTTGCCTCCCCCAACATACTCGCTCCGTTAGCTGGCAGGTCCGGGTTTAGATAGGCCTATACGATGTGAGATCGTGTGTAAATGTATTTTTTTGAGGGCAAAACAAAAATATATTAATACACTGGTTAATGTCGAATAGATTTTATCATACCTACAATTTATTAGCATTTAAAGTTAATATCTTTGTGCAAACAAAAAATACTTTTTTTATTGTTTGCATTCATTTTCTCGGTACGATGTCCCCTTCCCGGTTTCCTTAGGCGCCCATTTCAACGCTAAGGCCGCTGAGTCTCTCTCCTGCACTTCTTGTTTCATGCAGTTTCAGTATATAATCAATGGATATTTACTTTCATGAAGTTGATTAAAAATGTTATTTCGATTAGTCATTAATATCATCAAAATGTTTTTCGGAACCTTTTATTCATCTCGCTTTGCCGTGTTTGTTAAGAAAAGAGGGTCTGGTCATTTTTCCCTTTTTAGAACCTTTTTAGTACTTATTTAAACTATTCATTAAAACTTTCCCTCTTCTCTCTCTCACACTTTTCTTTCCCCCTTTTTCCTTCCTTACGCACCGTTGAAAAAAAATTTCCCGGTACTCAAAAAATAAATAGTTGACTTTTGCCACTGTCTTGGTCTCGTTCCCGCTTCCCATAGAACTGAATGGGGTCCCTCTGTAAACGCGAGGAAGAAAGCGGAGGGGAAAACTATCGTGCTAACATAAGGACTGAGGAAACTTTTATCCAGAATTTCAAAATGCTTAATTAATGAGCTAGGGCCTTATTTATTAAACGTTTGGGAAAGCGTTCAGCAGACTCCCCTAACCCTGTAAAAGTGCTGTCCCCCTTCACTTTCCTTTATATTAGGAAGAAAATGGGTACTTGTTTCTGCATGTAACCGTGAATAAACTTTACAAATTTCACTAGCCTATGGTTTTTTCTTTATCAAATCAATATTCAGGGTTAAATATTAGGCACCATACGATATAATAAATGCAACATCTCATGTTATACGATCAAAATCCTATTATAAATCTCAGGTTTTATTAGCCGCTAGAGACCTTACTTTTCACTGTTTGACCTCATCAAAGATTCAGGCTACATTGAATTTCAACGTAGCTTACACTCATTTAACTAATGGGGGTCACTACTCAATCAGTTATTTAGAACTGCCATAACCTGTTGATTTCTCTTAATGTTTAAAAAAAAGTCCCCCGCTGAGTTTAGTAACCGGACTGGCCCCATCTCCAGTTTGGGGCCTACTTTGTTCCGACTTAGGGATCCCCGGGAACTGCTCTTACATCGACTTTTCCAGCTATAAATCTTTCTTCATTTACGAATCCCGTTTAAGAAAAAGTAAGGGTGTTAATGAAACTCTTATAGTCCTCAAACAATCATTTACACTGTTTACAATTTTTTTATACATATTCAGATACCTCAACATACCATTCTTCTAAATAAAACTTGGTTGGCAGAAGCAAAACAAATATATATTTATAACTGACTTGCACGCAGTAGTTAAAAATCCATCCCATTTATTTGGAAATTTTTTCGCTCTCAGCAGATTCATATCACCCTTGAACTTGGTAGGAGGAACACCTTTCATCCCCAGACCGTGATGGCGAAAGTTCCTCCCTCTCTCGGTTCAGCGCCAGCTGTTCCTCCGTCAGGCCGGTCTGCGCAGAGGTGACGAAGAGGGTGCTGTAGTCGGGGCCGCCCCAGCACACGGACGTGGTGAGCTGGGCGGGGAGCTCCACCGTGCGAAGGATCTTGCCGGCGTTGGGGTCGACGCAGATCACCTGAAGGAAGGGCGGGGGAGGGGCGGAACGAGGCTCAGAAATGGATTGAGAATGTGACAGAATTTCGCTGTTGGTAAGGATGATCTAAGTCAATTTAAGTAAGTAGGTTTAGGCTGTGCTAGAATTTCGCTACAGGTAAAGATTATTTAAGTGAATAGAGCTTATGTCAAAAGCCAGAATAAATCATAAATCCATTGGTATATATGCGTGTTTATATACACACAAATACACGTACTGATAAATAAACAGACAGGTATGGATATACATGTTATACGGCAAAGTTGGTCTTTATATAATTGTATTTGTGTGAGGCT
>NC_051409.1:25808232-25808969 GCF_015228065.2 Penaeus monodon | reverse complement strand
TGTCTTACCTTTTTGCCGTAGAAGTTCGCAACCCACAGATTGCCCGCCTCGTCGATGCACATCCCGTCTGGGATGTCCTTCTGCAGTCCTGCCGCCTTGTACTCGTGACTGTCCGACGGTTGGCAAAAAAGGTTTTTTATGGCAAGGAAACCAATGGTCATGCATCTCTATATGTAGAGTAGTTTTGGTTGCATTTTAGAGAGGCATAAATAATAACTATTATCTTTCATCTGAGATTAATTCTTAGATCACTAATACAAGTGGATAACTTGTATTATAACCATAAAAAGGATTTAGGCAAATATCCTTCATTACTAATATAATGCAGACTTAAACCTATTGCTGTTAATAAACCTACATCAAAATATATTACCATTACCAAAGCTTAGACTAAAATGTCATTAATACCATTATTACTACCATTAGTGATTCGTTTGAGCTCTTTAATGCACCATCTCCCTATATATTTAGCTCGCCAGAGTCCCCATGTAGCTTATACGAAAATTAATCAACTCACATTTACTACTAGTTTGTAACTATAAAGAAACATATCAACATTCATCTCAAACATTTTATTAACAATGGAATCAAGACCCGGTTGATGAAAGGTGATAGCAAAATATTGTAAGTCACCATTTGCCAAGTACTTACCTGCATAGAAGAAATTGTTGGCAGCATTAGCATTTAGCAAACGTTAAGTTATTTTATCTTCCGTTGGTAAGCAAATACTACTTATA
>NC_051409.1:25808101-25808188 GCF_015228065.2 Penaeus monodon | reverse complement strand
CAGTCATGGCCTCGAAATATGAACAGAAAAGGAGAGTGGTAGAAAATGGGAATAGGGACACGACACAGAAAATGGGGTTTTGGACGG
>NC_051409.1:25807418-25808052 GCF_015228065.2 Penaeus monodon | reverse complement strand
GAGGAATTCTACATTTGCCCCAAAGACCCCTATTTATACGCACAAATGCTGCCAGTGTTGTCATCGTAGTCAAAGGCTTCGACGCAGAACGTACAGGAATCAATGTAGTAAAATGTCTTCTTGTCGTGACTCCAGGCCAGGCCGTTGGCTTGGAGATCTGCAAATATAATGGATTTTAATGGTAAGTGGAACTTAGTCTGATAAATGTGTGAAAGTTTAGAAGCTATTATTGGTCAGTGCAACATGTCGCTAAGTTTGTTTGGTTTTCTATGGACCTGATTCTACAATACATCAGTATGGGCAAAGCATAAATAGAAATACTTTATATCACGCACACATACACTACACTTAAAAACATGCATATACATTTAAATACCCCCCCCCCCCAAAACACACGGGGTTACATATAAGAACAACACATTCATTTATGAAAATAATCAGTTGAAACCCTCCCTTGCCGACCATGTGGAGAGCTGGAGATCGTGGCCGAGGCGGAAAAAACGAACCCTGATGAAGTTGAGGTTCGCCGGGTTGCCTCGAACCCATCGTGGGCCCGAAAAATGTCTGGGAAGTTTCTTCTGTTTTTGAAAAAAACAAGGGATAAATTGTAATTAAAATAGATTAAAGAATTTCT
>NC_051409.1:25806294-25807304 GCF_015228065.2 Penaeus monodon | reverse complement strand
ATTGTGTTTATGCCTTTTTATGGATGAAATTTATGCATAGGGGAAACTCATTACACTTACTGACACAATGGCGCGAACAAAACATTCGAATTAGGGCAACTAAGATCAGAATTTTTTTCCCGTTTCCTCCAGGTTCGTACCTGCCCACAGGCGCCCTTGGGGGTCGCACTTGCCGTCGTTCAAACGGTTCGTAGGGCTCTGGTGGTCGACGGTGTGCAGGACGGCTTCCGCCCCTTCACTGTGTGTCGGTCCGGGTCCGAGACCGCCCACCTCACCACGGCCAAGGAGCGGCCCAGACCCACCACGAACAAGTCGCGGTCGCCCTCCACGGGGATCACCAGGGACACGCTGGGGCCAGACTCATCTGCCTCTGTTCGAAGTATAGTATGCGTTACGTGGCCTCCGTTTGGGGAAGTGTTTTGAAGTTAATGTTGAGAAAATAAACACAGTTTTTTTACTTTTATTTCGATGATTGAAAAAATATGTCGTGTCAGGTCTAAACATTTGTCGAATGTTATTGTAAGCTTTCTTCAGAGACTCGTCTCCAGTCCCACTCTGAAGCACCTACCGACGTGGAGAACCTGATGCCTCCCGCTCTCGAGGAACACCCTGTGGACGTCGCCGCCGACGATGTCCACGAAGAGGAGCCTTGTCCTCCCCCGACCAGTAGGGACCCTCGCCAGCCTACGGAAGGAGCCACCTGCTTGATCTCTACGCCCGACATTCTCTTCGCCTTCCACAGGTACCTGGAATGACACGAAAGTGTTATCACATATGCAGCATATCAGTACTAATAGATAATCATTAAAACGACGATTGCAATTCTCATCCAGTTAAATCATGAAATCATGCACCGTCGTGATTTGTGTGTAGGCCAAAGGTCTATCAAAAGAAGTAATTTTCTTGACGTTTGGAGAAGGCCCTTTCGCAAGGTAGGCTTGGCCAAAGGGGTATATAAGTACTTAATAGATCTTGGGGATGGCGGGTCGCCGAGGTCCCGGGGGCCCCTT
>NC_051409.1:25804739-25804869 GCF_015228065.2 Penaeus monodon | reverse complement strand
GCACTGGTCGACCACCCGCGCGTGAGTTCGAATCCTGTTCCAAAGATCCAAGATTTGGGAAAAGCTTGTAATAGGGGCAGCGGTGTTCACCTGTCCATACCGAGGTCAGTCGAACGTGGGCGCCGTCCTG
>NC_051409.1:25802888-25803053 GCF_015228065.2 Penaeus monodon | reverse complement strand
TTGTAAACAAACCAGAGAGACCGCAAGAACAAGAACTGAGTCAGGTCACGGAAGGTCACGGAGGGTCAAGGTCAAAGCGTCTTGGAAAAACTTCACGCGCTAATGACGAATAAGGTTATCCAGGGCCGACTTACAAGCTCTTAAACTGAAATCAAGAGCTTCTAA
>NC_051409.1:25801974-25802215 GCF_015228065.2 Penaeus monodon | reverse complement strand
ATGCAATAATAACTAATAATTCTTCATATGTAAACACTGCTCATGTTACCTGTTAGCGCATCAAACGATAGTTTGTGTCTATTTCAGATCAGCTGCCTTACTCCTGATTCGTAAATGCTTATCACAGTCTGATTTTTTGCAATCTTACTGACCGTGTAACAAATAACATTAATGCTATCTGTTATCAGCAAGAGAAGTCACATTACGTTGCCGAAATCCGAACGCCTCGCCTAGGCGTTGT
>NC_051409.1:25801543-25801946 GCF_015228065.2 Penaeus monodon | reverse complement strand
CGCTTTGGTACATTCCTGCTCTACAAAAGACGTCCACGTCTAAGTTATCTCAATTCAAACCATAAAATGAAAATTTCACGGACGTAAAGACGTACACGACAGAAGTTCTAAGGGAGATCTTTGGAGAATATTTTTGAATCCGGGCCTGGTTTTGTACAGAACGGTTACGTTGATATTCAGAGTACTTAGTTATTTAGTTCACCAGTAGATCTGCTTGTACAGTAAAGTGCACGCATGTCTTATATATAATGAATATGAGCACGTAATATATTCTTCAACAATATATACCTTATCACGTTTTAACCGTAAGCAGCACGTAGTTTATTTCTCCGAAGAACAGAAACAGACGTTATCAGGGTCGATGCAGCAGTATCACTAGCCCTCAAGTCATTGGGCGCATTCC
>NC_051409.1:25801092-25801503 GCF_015228065.2 Penaeus monodon | reverse complement strand
GGCTTCAGGAAATTAATTACGTATCTCTTATTACCATATTACACTTTGAAATAGAGCAAATGTTATTACTTCTTAATAGTATGTGCATCAAATCTAAAAAGAACATTGTCAAAGTTGATGTATTATTCTAGGGGCATGGTGTCTTATGCAGTCCCTCTAGCCATCACGTTGAACGAAAACGCGGCAGAGTCAGTGACGCATGTCAGACGGCTAGTTTTGGACTGCAACGTGTAATTAGAACCCGCTGTTACCAAGAGTTACTTTCTGCTGTACATGTAACAGCAGACTGCATTCCTAAGATCTAATTAACATCTTGCTCTTCTTGCAGGATGCTGACAAAAGGAGAATTAAGGACACTAGACGTAAGAGACAGTACGTGGAGAGAGGTAATTTTATTGAACTTCATGTTTA
>NC_051409.1:25799846-25800423 GCF_015228065.2 Penaeus monodon | reverse complement strand
TGTGAATACGTGATGGAAATGGAAACACTTTTGCGTTTTCAACATCCTCTGAGGCACAGAAACCTGTGGAATCGTAATAAAATGATTAGAGGCGTGTCTACGAAAAGGCAAAATATAAGGGCATTTTCCAAAAGTCAAATAGTTTAAATCTTATTCGTTCCACACCTTCTAGAAGGAATGGGTCTTCATTTGACAATAAATCACCAGGAAGAAACATAACATAAATCTTGCCAAATCTTTCTTATTGGAGGACTGTTATGGGATTTAGTTCGTTTAAATATTAATGATTATTCCGTCATTCTTACACTCTCCTTTTGATATCTGTTTGCTTCGAAATAATTGGTTATCCAGATTCGAAATTCAGCTTGAAATTGTACTATTCCTAATAAAAAATGCTGAAAAGTATCAGTAATATTTCTACGAATTAATTATAATTCTGCCTGTTGTAACAAAATTATGTATTTTGCCATTTCCCAATTCTCAGCCACGTGGAATGCGGAGGTGTGTTAGAGCAAGGCAATCGATCTCCCGCGAACATTCTCTCAGAAATCGTGTCCCTCGGCAATACTTGGAAATC
>NC_051409.1:25795552-25795865 GCF_015228065.2 Penaeus monodon | reverse complement strand
TACCGACTGTCGACAAGAGCTTTATCATACTCTTTTCTTAACTGATTCGTATACAACTGCATAGTCTACCCACAGCCCTTTCAGTTAGCACAGATCTACGTAAATAGATGGGTCAAGACTGGTCAGAAGCTCTCCGTCATAGCAGGAGGCAGCCGGCGAGGTAAGGGCCATGAAATAGCTGTTGGTGATGAGCCAGGCGAGGTCGCAGCCACAGCCGAGGGGGTTGTCTGGGGAAGGGGAAACAGGCCAGAGGTCATGGCAATGGTGTGTGTGGATTACCTTTCTTAGTATTTAACATAAACAATATCAATAT
>NC_051409.1:25794632-25795488 GCF_015228065.2 Penaeus monodon | reverse complement strand
CCATTAACAATCGACAACTGCATGGTCATGTTAGATATAGTACTGCCATTTTTTCTATCTTACGAATAACTGCAATGCCTAAGATTTTGGATTTTTTTAATGCGTTATATATGTGACTTATTCATACTGAGGAAGTTATGAAGAACAAAATAATAATGATAATAAAGGAGAAGAAAAATAGTATATACATTACAGGCGACGGCGATAAAGCGCAGGATTTATGTTTCAGATTTTGAGGAGTCAGTATTAGACAAGTGTCAGATATCAGATTGCCATGGACAGTAAACAAACAAACAAACACACGACCACAGCCATCGGCGAGGTCGGGGTTAACAGAGAAGAGGAGAAAGCGCAAGGAATCGTCTCACCGTCAACATCCAGCGTGGCTCCTCCTTCCAGAAACGGCCTGAAGACTCCCTCCTCAAGAACCACCAGTGAGTTCTTCGCGAGATAGATATGACCGGTGTTGACACCTTGAAAGTCATTTAAATAGTTTATTTTAATGTGAATTCAAATTACGTCTGACACATACAAACACAAACTCATAAATGCACTTGTATATTGTGTGGGTACAGGATATATACAAATGTTCAGTGCCTATATATGTATAAAGTGCGTATGTTTATGAACGCCACCTCGTACCTGTAATACTGCCAATGGCAATGCTTTTAATGTTGTTGTTTTGCAGATGAAGACTCCCTTTCCCACTGAATCCTATGGCTCCAGCAGGAATGTCTGTTAGTAGGTTACTGTCAAGATGTAAGTAATGAAGATGGGGAAGGTCGGTGAAGGTTCCTGTGGAGAGTTAAGGGTGTCATCTTTTGGAGGATTTCGGTAAATAATAACAAAAATATTT
>NC_051409.1:25793115-25793504 GCF_015228065.2 Penaeus monodon | reverse complement strand
CTTACTGGATGATATAAACATGAATGTAAAAAGGAGAATTGAATAAGTAAGAAGTGTTTCGTTTGGCCTCTGAGGCAGTGAAATGTTGGGATCACTCCAGCGAGTATAACATAGGATGATGATGAACTGGGCGGGCAATGGCCAAGATGAACAAGGTAGGTATTTAGCAGGACTCCGCTTAATAAAGCTCCTGTGTTTTGTCTAAAAATGGTCCCTTGTTTCGATTTTTCTTGATGGCATGAAGAAGAATAGTGAATAGCGCATACACAGCCGTTTAAAAAAGTCATCTGATGATACAGATCTAATAGACAGGTCCCCGTGAGCTGAGCTCTTGCTCCCACATTTAAACATCTAGAAAAAACACACACATGCACGCGCACACAATGGTC
>NC_051409.1:25791566-25792563 GCF_015228065.2 Penaeus monodon | reverse complement strand
CGTAAATGATAGTGACAGAACCACTATGTCGACGGGAGAGATTGTAATGATAATTATCATGATATTATGGTATTATAAAAAAAGATAAGTAACCACAGTACTGACAAGTGATATCACTAATAATATTTCAGGTGATTATACCAAATCATTATTGTCCATATCAACCTAACCTGGACGAAGTATTTTCACATCATTAGCAGAGACACTTATACTGTAAAGATTCTTAACTCCTTGGAATCCATCAAGAGGAATTTCGCCAAACAAGTTTTCATTCAAAACTATCTCCTGTAGAGTGTCGGAATTCAACACAGGAAAACTTTCAAGCGAATTAGTTTGCATTTGTAAATGCACAAGCGACGTGAAGAGAGGGAGTTCGTAGAATGGAAACCTCGACACATTATTCGCTTGAAAATTAATATGTGATGCTGTTGGGTAACTTTGAGATAGCGCCTCGTCTTGCACTTCCTCGAGGACGCCTTCCGTTATGTGAATCCACTCGAAGGAAGCCGGGCCAAGGGCTCCATTTCGCAGAATCTTCAAATGCTGGTTTCCACTGATGTACAGCGAGTGGAAATGAGTGAAAGGGATGTAGGAGGAGAAGACCTGGGCCAGCTGGTCTTCGCTCTCCACCTGCGAGCAGTCGAGTTTCATGTTGTGCTGTTCGTCCACGGTGCACACGCAGGGGGAGATGTCCTGGGGATCAGGGCAAGGAAGGCTACGTAATTCAG
This sequence comes from Penaeus monodon, assembly GCF_015228065.2. Lineage (NCBI taxonomy): Eukaryota > Metazoa > Arthropoda > Malacostraca > Decapoda > Penaeidae > Penaeus > Penaeus monodon. The sequence continues at coordinate 25,791,835 of NC_051409.1, read as the reverse complement.
CATCCTTGGCTTTGTCCTCGGCCACACTGACAGCTACACTGCCGAGGGCGAGGGCAAGGAGGGCGAGGAGGCGATGGAGTCCAGCCATTTTGCCTTCGTAGTACTGAGAGCCGCTCCCCGGATGCTCTGTATAAATAAGGGCGTTATGCAAAGACCTATGGGTGTTATCGCCGGTCGGTGGGAGAGAGGCCACGTGCCTGCGCTGGCGAACGGTTAGGTTGGGAAAATTCGGGAGCATAGGGTTTGGTTATTTTAATAAGAAATATGGT
>NC_051409.1:25790825-25791309 GCF_015228065.2 Penaeus monodon | reverse complement strand
ACACACATATATCCACGAGTGTGTATATGTGTGTGCTCAATTTATATTTTTATTCATGTGTTCATGTATATAGCCCATGGCTCATGTCCATACAGACGAATATCGTATATGTTTGAAATCCAGCGGGACATTCTCCGTATTCTCTAGAAGGTAACCTTAACTCTCTTGGTGGGAGCATTCCAGGTGACTATCAGTTGATTTTCACTTCTCGAATACCGGTTCGTCGTTAGTGAAAGATTAATCAGCTATCCATACAGAGACGCAGATTTGTTTGCGTGCGTGTTCAATCACCTCGTGGAGTTGTTGATAGGCCTACTACTGATTTCTGACATGTTTTGTTACGAACCAACCCGAATTGCATACGAGTCACCTCTGATGCGCGATTTGATTCAGGGAATGTATGTTCAAAACTCGAACACGTTCACATTGTATTTATGTGGACTGTTATTTGAAGAATAATCGCATACTTTATGTTTTTTAATGT
>NC_051409.1:25790327-25790710 GCF_015228065.2 Penaeus monodon | reverse complement strand
ACAGAATGTATAGGAAAGGATAATTCATTTTCACGGGTTCCAGTATTTATTTCATTAGTATTCTTGTGCGACTTGTGCCATGCTGACAAACGGTCGGGATGGCGGGAAAATATTCTGATGTTCTTTCGACCCATGGAGGACAGGGCAGAGCTCACCGCAACAACGCGGGCATCTGTGGAGTGCCACAGATGCCCGCGTTGTTGTGGTCAGCTGAAAGGCGATGGCGTCATGAGGGCATTGCTGCCATCAACTTTGCAATCACAAAAAATCTTTGACGTAATGAATCGGAAGTTCCCGCTAATTATCGGTGGGAAGTTCGCTGTTTACATCACTGATAATGCTTTTGACATTTCTGTTTGCTGTTAAAGGTGGATTCATTACTA
>NC_051409.1:25790155-25790297 GCF_015228065.2 Penaeus monodon | reverse complement strand
TGTACAAAACGTAACATAACGTTATTGAAAGCATATTAAAGATTGTGTATGTGAGTTTGGGGGTCTTTAGAATATGAAAAGATCGATAATTGCGTTCGACATCTAATGAACTGCGTTGTGAACCAGAATTCAGTTGGTTCAT
>NC_051409.1:25789264-25789452 GCF_015228065.2 Penaeus monodon | reverse complement strand
GGACAGATAAATAACCGAAAAAAAAACTGTAAACAAACCAGAGAATCCGCAAGAACAAGAACTGAGTCAGGTCACGGACGGTCACGGAGGGTCACGGAGGGTCAAGGTCAAAGCGTCCTGGAAAAACTTCACGCGCTAATGACGAATAAGGTTATCCAAGGCCGACTTACAATCAAGAGCTTCTAACA
>NC_051409.1:25788342-25788459 GCF_015228065.2 Penaeus monodon | reverse complement strand
GCACTGTTCGACCACCCGCGCGTGAGTTCGAATCCTGTTCCAAAGATCCAAGATTTGGGAAAAGCCTGTAATCGGGGCAGCGGTGTTCACCTGCCCATACCGAGGTCAGTCGAACGT
>NC_051409.1:25786636-25786846 GCF_015228065.2 Penaeus monodon | reverse complement strand
ATCAAAGATATATATACGTTACTTCACCTAACATTATACAGGACAGATAAATAACCGAAAAAAATATTGTAAACAAACCAGAGAGGTCACGGAATGTCACGGAGGGTCAAGGTCAAAGCGTCTTGGAAAAACTTCACGCGCTAATGACGAATAAGGTTATCCAGGGCCGACTTACAACCTCTTAAACTGAAATCAAGAGCTTCTAACATA
>NC_051409.1:25785363-25785521 GCF_015228065.2 Penaeus monodon | reverse complement strand
GCACTGGTCGACCACCCGCGCGTGAGTTCGAATCCTGTTCCAAAGATCCAAGATTTGGGAAAAGCCTGTAATCGGGGCAGCGGTGTTCACCTGCCCATTCCGAGGTCAGTCGAACGTGGGCGCCGTCCTGGCTCATGCGAGGGAGATCGTAAAACCGA
>NC_051409.1:25783548-25783733 GCF_015228065.2 Penaeus monodon | reverse complement strand
GGACAGATAAATACCGAAAAATATTGTAAAAAAACAGAGAGACCGCAAGAACAAGAACTGAGTCAGGTCACGGAAGGTCACGGAGGGTCAAGGTCAAAGCGTCTTGGAAAAACTTCACGCGCTAATGACGAATAAGGTTATCCAGGGCCGACTTACAACCTCTTAAACTGAAATCAAGAGCTTCT
>NC_051409.1:25782209-25782369 GCF_015228065.2 Penaeus monodon | reverse complement strand
TAGCACTGGTCGACCACCCGCGCGTGAGTTCGAATCCTGTTCCAAAGATCCAAGATTTGGGAAAAGCTTGTAATCGGGGCAGCGGTGTTCACCTGCCCATACCGAGGTCAGTCGAACGTGGGCGCCGTCCTGGCTCATGCGAGGGAGATCGTAAGACCGA
>NC_051409.1:25780711-25780823 GCF_015228065.2 Penaeus monodon | reverse complement strand
GGTCGACCACCCGCGCGTGAGTTCGAATCCTGTTCCAAAGATCCAAGATTTGGGAAAAGCTTGTAATCGGGGCAGCGGTGTTCACCTGCCCATACCGAGGTCAGTCGAACGT
>NC_051409.1:25776524-25778316 GCF_015228065.2 Penaeus monodon | reverse complement strand
AATTCCCACAGCTACATCAGCTTGTCTTAGTAGTTATTATCAAAATAGCACTGCTAATATAACTATATTTTCTGTAATTTTTCAATCACAGCCCAACATGAAACAGGTGAAGGCAGTCGAGTATAAAGCATACGAGTGCAGCATACATTTTCAGATTAAATTTTGTCTTACACTGAGAGACATTACTGGGGCCGTGAATAATATCAGTCACTAATTATTAATTGATAGATGGTTTGAACTCATTTCGTTGTGTGTTCCAGTAATGTTTGATATCCATATGCAAATCACTATTTCCTGAAGACGAATAGAGAAAAAAATATCCTCTCAAGTAATTTCATTTACTTGGTATGGCAGAGAATCATTCCACGTAATGAGCGTTAAAACTACATTGAAACAGGAATTGACAAACTATCCTCCGTTCCTTTCCACGAGCTCGGAATGAACCTCATTTCGGCCACGGTTCTTCTCTGAGGCCCTGCTTCCCCTGTCCCCTTCCCTCCCCACAAACAGGCCTATATAACCTGAGAAACTCATTCGTTTGCACTATACCTACTGATCTCATCATGGAACTCACTTCGGAGAAAGAGGTTGGCGTACAGTGCTCAGAGTGCGACACAGTCTGCATCAACCAGAAGTCCCTCAAAATCCACATGGCCAAACATAAGCCCAAAATTTACCATAAATGCAGTATCTGTGAGAAGACGTTTACGAAAAAGTATTGTCGGGACAAGCATATGCTGTCCCACACCTATGCGCCGTACAAGTGCTTCCAGTGCGGCAGGGTTTTTTTAAGTGAAAAGGGCCTCATTCACCACTTGAAGAAGCACGCTGAGGCTCCTCCAGAGGAGTCTAATGTGCAGTGTTCAGAGTGTGGCAATTTCTACCTCAACCAGAAGCGCTTGAAGATCCACATGGCCAAACACAAGCCCAGAATTCCATACAAGTGCGGTATCTGTGACAAGGTGTTTGCAATGAAGTGGTATCGGGACAGGCACGTGCGGACCCACGGCGACTTGCCTTATAAGTGCTCCTACTGCGACAACGGCTTCTTGATGGAAAATGATTTTAAGCACCACGTACAGAAGCATACTGGGGAGAGGACCCACGTTTGCCTCGAGTGCGGCAAGGGCTTCCTTAGGAAGTACAGCCTCGGCGTCCACATGACCACCCACACGGGCGAGGAGCCCTACTCCTGCTCGCGATGCGGCAAGTCCTTCGGCAAGCGATTTAAGTGCGCCAAGCACATTCGCCGAGAATGCGGATCTGCAGTGGGAGCCGGGGAGCGGCCCCCGCTTATCATACGTGCTCCGCCTCCCCGGCCGGCGCCGAACACGGTGCAGCTTGCTCCTCCTCCTACGACTGTCATCATCATCGCCTCCGACCAGATTGTGAGTCTAGGCAACACCATCATTCTGCCTTGCCAGACAGGCGGCGGACTCTCGAGCACGGTCGGAGTGGAGCCTCCTGTGGCCACGACGGGTAAGCCTCAGGATTTAGGCGAGAATGGAATAGACCTGGACACGTTCCTGAAGAAGGAGATCACAGGTTTCCAGCAGTAAATGTAATACTTGTGTTCAATAAAACATACAAAATGACAGTGCTAATACTATTCATAACCATATACGATTTGGACAGTAATATAGAATTCCCGACCTTGTGTACTGAAGTTCTATATTGATAAGAAACAATGCCTGTGATATCAACACCCATATCTATGCAATATAAGTATGTAAGGTTGTTTATTTAAGGCTTATTTTATGCGAATTGTCTACACACGTACTATCTTTGAACC
>NC_051409.1:25774818-25776457 GCF_015228065.2 Penaeus monodon | reverse complement strand
CAAACACACGTATACGTATGTATGTACCCATTAAACTGGATATAGGTGAAGAAAAAACCATCTTGCTCAACTAAAAGACTGAATGTTTATTCCAAGTGTATGAAAAATATAGCTACGTGTGGCCGCAAGAGAGAAAAAAGTATAAAAATACTTATTTAGAAACCATTTCCCCGTCTGGTGCGCAGACAAACAAACACGTTTTTTATTTGTGTGCATGTTAAGCATAAGTAAAAGAAAGAAGTTCATTTCAATATAAGAGAAATACTACGTTATCATTTAGAATATGAACAAAATAAGATCATTGAGATGTAAAAGCTGAAAATGACAATACAGACAAAACTTTAATTATTATCGTTAGAAATTATTCAATATTTTTTTTCTAACGGAAAAGCATAAATCTTACTTTAATTTTTGCGCATATTCACCGAAACAGCGAACTATAACAGGAAGAAGTGTGAAATACAAGTGCTAAACTGAAACTGGAAATAGATAGTGAATCCTTAAAAATACGTTTGTGACTGTGGCTTAAACAGCATTCAAAGCCACTTTCTATTACTCATCTCATCGTCATCTTACTGCATCATATCCCCACTATGCCATGACAGTGCCCATCCCTAAATCCCGTCACACAAACACCCTTCGTGCCCGGAGCTGCTCAGAAGTGACCCTGAACCGCGCAGCAGGGAGGCCCTTGGTGCCAAGACCCGTCACGGCAAAGGTTCTTCCCGAAGACGGGTTAGCCGCGACCTCCTCCGGGGTCATGAAGAGGGTTCCCGAAGTCACGAAGAGGGTGGAGTAGTCGGGCCCCCCCCAGCACACCGAAGTCGGGTTCTTGGCCGGAACGGTGACCCGGCGGAGGATCCTGCCAGAGCTGGGGTTCAGGCAGATGACCTGGAGACGAGGGGAGGATAAAGGATTGCGACAGAGGCGCTGCACGATGTAAGGAAAGTAAATATTCGTTTCTCATGCATGCCTTTTCTACGCGGGCGACTGATGGTAAATGAAGTGGGGTGAAATCTGCTGAAAATAGGTTTGTTTGTAGGTAGAAAATAAAACGATAATAAGAATATGGCGAGGAAATAGCGATGATATGTGTCTATGCTGTATAAAAAAAATCGTCTATAAAATATATATTGTTTTCCGTTAACAAATCAGACATAAAACCTAAGTTCCAAACAATGCGTATGGAAAGGCTAAGAGTGACAGAAATAGATTACCAGGACCGATTTTTTATTCAAATAATGGTAAGTGATAAAACTACGAAGGAGAAAGAATACTTTCACATTACGGTGCATAAGTAACGTTATGACACTACACTCTTCTGAAACTTTTTTGCCAGTCAGCCTTAACCGCCCAACTATGCGCTGCAGACCACAGGCGTACCAACCTATTTTCAAAACACTACACAAACAAACCCCAACCAACCTATCTTCTGAACAAATCACTAATTCGACAAAACAGGGCAGTAATTACCTGATGTGCGCCGAAGGACGCCACCCACAGGTTCCCGTCGACGTCGATCGCCATTCCATCGGGAACTTGATCTCTCAGGTCGGCCTTGGCGTAGTCGAGAAGCAGGCGGCGGTTGCCTGGGGGGGAGGGAAATATTTCGAGAAGGTAAAGGAGGGCGCGTGCGTGC
>NC_051409.1:25774277-25774668 GCF_015228065.2 Penaeus monodon | reverse complement strand
AGTGAGTAGGTGAATGAGTAAACATGTGAGTGCATGTGGGGACGTTTCATATGGATAATACACTTTCTAACGTAAATACTTGGTGTCACATCGGTTTTCTCTCTCCTTAAGGTCTCTCATGGCTGCCTGCGCCACTCACTGATGGCTCCGGACTCGTCGTCGTAATCGAAGGCGTCGATGGTGCGAGTGTGAGTGTCCACGAAGTAGAAGCTCCTCCGGTCCAGACTCCAGGCCAGGCCGTTGGAGAGGAACACCTGAGGGAAGGAGGGAGGTGAGCGACGTGTCTTGCGGCTTTTTCCTACACTTTTTACCCCTCTCTCTTTCCTTTTGCTCTGTTTCTTTATGCTTATTTCTTCGTACTTTTTTTTCTTTCGTTTTCTCTCGTCTCACT
>NC_051409.1:25772452-25772909 GCF_015228065.2 Penaeus monodon | reverse complement strand
TACCGGAGCCCATTCAGTGACAACGAGGTTACTGTCCATCCTGTACAGCGAAGAATTAGCTTCCGTCGCTTCTTCGCCTTTGTCCAGCAGGGATACCGTGCCTGCCAAAAGTAGAGGGCGCGTTTTTTTTTTATAGGATTTACTTTATAGACTGCGTGTTTACAATCGTTAATGAGATAGAGAGTGCAGGGTTAAACAGGATTTACTTTATAAACTGCGTGTATACAATCTGTCGAGGAGATAGAGAGTGAGTATTAGTAAATAGGATTAGTTATTCGTAAGAAAAACATTAACGCAAATTTTAAGTGTATGATTTTTTTTCCTTTTCTACAGTAAGAATTTTTTTCTATTTTAAATTTAGTTATGCACTTTGAGATTTCTAACCTTTCAATCTTTAAGATACCATCTATTTGAAAAAAGGTAATCAGAATAATGTAGAAAATACAAGTTTAGAAAT
>NC_051409.1:25771463-25772236 GCF_015228065.2 Penaeus monodon | reverse complement strand
GCCCAGAGTCTGCCTTGAGGGTCGCACTTGGCGTCGTTGAAGCCGAAGTCGTAGGTCGTGTGGACGGACTTCGCGGTCGTGTTGTGGTCGTCGGGATCCCGTGCCCTCCAGCGCAGAAACGACAGGTCCTTCCCCGTCGCGGCCACGTACAGGTCGGCCTCGTCTTCCACCGGGATCGCGGCTGTCACCAGGTCGTTGGGGCCGCCGGTCTCGCCTGGGGAGTTTTGCAGGTCATGAGGCTTTTGAAGTTTTACAGGTTATTAATAGATTTTGAAGTTTTGCAAGCTATAAGGCATCTGAAGTGCCACAGATCTTAAAGTGTGTGAAGCGTTACGGGACAAATATTTACAGGTCATAAAGTCTTTGAAGTATTACAGGTCACAAAGTATTGAAGGTGTTACAAGTCACAGAATTTTTGAAATATTACAGGTTATAAAGTTTTTGAATTTTCATAGACAGATTTTCAATAATTCTAAACGCATATTTTACCTTTTTAGAAATACATTTTTAATTGGTCCTAGATGCATTCTTACTTTTTTCTAAATAAATATTCAAATATCTTTAATGTTCTTTCACTAACTCTAGAGCATTTACACTGATTCTGGAAATATTTTCACTGATCCCAGGTCTATTTTCACCTGATAACTCTAATTAGTATCAATATAACTGTTCTATCTGAGATCAAAACATACGGTGTCGAGTTAAGCTATATCCCCCAAAACACTAATTGCTCGTTCATCATGTTACCAAATACAAGGTGTGAGAAAAATAAT
>NC_051409.1:25771011-25771246 GCF_015228065.2 Penaeus monodon | reverse complement strand
AGAGAGTTGCTTTCGGCCAAAATACCCACCTAGATGAAGGACCTGGTGTCTGCCGGAGGGGAAGAAGCGCCTCCTGAGGATGTTGCTGTAGACGTCGGCGAGCATGAGGGCCTGGAGGCTCTCGATCCAGTAGGGTCCTTCGCCCAGCACCAGGGGCGGGAAGTCCAGCTGTTCCACCGTCACGCCCTCCATCAGGGCACTGCAGGGTTGCGAATTTAGATTTGATTCAGTAGCG
>NC_051409.1:25769574-25770047 GCF_015228065.2 Penaeus monodon | reverse complement strand
GAACTTTCTAGATTATTCAATGTTAAGAGTATCAGAAACTATCATAACATAACGAATACAAAGGTTACATAACATTATTCAAAATAAAGAACAACAGGTATACAATAACACTATAACTCATTACACACACTACCAAGCACCACGATGACCCTAATAAGCACCAGAATAACACACTAAGCACTGCAATAAACACAATAACACGCGAAACACACCACAATAACCTCCATAACACCATACCAAGCTCTATAACCAAAACCCCATGATAACATATAGATACAGATATGCACCGTAATAGCTTACCTTATCTGGCTCATGGCAAATGTATTCCGATCCTCGCCAAGTGCTTGCGAAAACTGGCCGAGACAGCGGTGAATTTGTGAAAGGCTGCCACTGTGACCTCGGCGAGTTACCTGAGATTGCAATATTGCAACGGAAATCGAATGCTTTGCAAGGGATGACTTTCCTAGAACTGT
>NC_051409.1:25766306-25768989 GCF_015228065.2 Penaeus monodon | reverse complement strand
AGCACAGGAGCATCACTATGTTCTTGAAAGCAGGAAAGTATGTCACCAAGTTAGTTACGTAATGCAGAAATCTTTGTGGTTGATGCCAATTGCGGTTGATGTCATTACAATGTCCAAATTATTATATTTTTTCACGTAATATAGATTTCTGTCGCACTTGCTGGATGGCGTGTCAAGGGAGGAACGCGGTGGAACCCACAATATTTATGGCGCGCTGTTGGTGACTGCACGACCGTTCTGAGAATGCTTTTACAGTTATGGAAAGCTAGATATCTTATCTGCGGGGAAAAACTGCGGCTGTGTGAGAAAATTTATTATTGTTTAGCCTTACACCCATGTTCTATGGCATTTATTTAGCAGGTCCTCGCAAACAAATAGTTTTGGAAAACAACTTAAAAGGGGTGTGTTCGCTTCTATTAAATTAAAAATGGTAATGTTTTATGAATGCAGGTTTCGCTGGCTTTAAATTAATGCGATTTCCACGGTTTTCGTTAGCTTACACCCTTCATAGTCGGAGAAATTGCTCAATTAACAAATACTTTAATAAACCACGGTAAAAGAAGGGGAATGTTTAGTTAGTATAGGTTAACACATTTGCTAACACCGCGGACAATAGAAACGATGGAGTTAATGTAGATAAACTAAGTCTGGGACAAAGTGAAGTGTGAATGGGAGGAGTTCCAAAGGGAAGAGAAGTGTCCCACTGCTCAACTTGCGTCCAAAAACTCCCGTAGCTGGCAGGTCCGTTAGAGGCCATAGATGTAAAGAGGATCGTAGAATAGTAAGATGCAAAACAAAGTATGATATAGACGGAGGTGGAATGTCGAATGATTTATACTAATAAAGACAATTATTAGGGATTAACGTTACAATAATCATTGGAACAAAAATGTGGAGTTATTGTTGAATTGCCGAGTACCCGAGTACCCGAATCCCTGGTTTAGCGAAACGGTAAGGGTGAGTAAGTTGACGAACTTCTTATTTCAGCAAGAGTAGAGTAATCAATGGATATTTACGTTCAGGGGAAGTTGATAAATGAGAAGTCATAAGATCAAAGAATGTTTTTTAGAAACCTTAGTCATCTAAGTTGTTTTTTTAGATGGTTTGTTTTTCATTTTAGAATTATAACTTTTTTAAAAGATAAATCATTATATTTGTTTATTCCACACATCATTTCTTCATACGCACTCAAGGAACAAATATTCACGGTGAAAGGACGTGAAGTTTATTGATGGTCCACTGATTTTATTCTTCACCTGATCCCATAGACATCAGTGAATGAGGTCCCTCTGTAAACAGCGTAGGGACTAGGAACACGCGGACTGGGGAACGTATGGCGGTGCTAAACATAAAGGACACTGAGGAACACAGTTATACCAGTAATTTCAGAAAACTGCTTAATTAATGAGCTACGGCACTTATGTATTAAACGATTCAAGGAAGCGATTACAGCAGTACTGCCTAACCCCTGTGTAAAAGTGCTGTCCCCTTCCACTTTCACTTGATATTAGGAAGAAAATGGATACATTGTTTCTGCATGTAACTCGTGAATAAACATTCACAATGTTACTAGACACTATGAGTTATATCTTTATCAAATCAATATTCAGGGTTAAATATTAGGCACCATACCATTACTTTTTATTGTTTGACCTCATCAAAGATTCAGGCTACATTGAATTTCAACGTAGCTTACACTCATTTAACTAATGGGGGTCACTACTCAATCAGTTATTTAGAACTGCCATAACCTGTTGATTTCTCATTAATGTTTAGAAAAAGTCCCCCGCTGAGCTAGTAACCGACTGTCCCCATCTCCAGACTTGGGCCTACATTGTTCCGACTTAGGGATCACCTGAACTGCTCTTACATACGACTTTTCCAGCTATAAATTCTTTTCTTCATTTACGAATAACGTTTAAGAAAAAGTAATGGTGTTAATGAAACTCTTATAGTCCTCAACAAACAATTCATTTTACAACTGTTTACAAGTTTTTATACATATTTCAGATACCTCAACATACCATTCATTCTAAATAAAACGTTGGTTGGCAGAAGCAAAACAAATATATATTTATAAACTGACTTGCACGCAAGTAGTTAAAATCCATCCCATTTATTTGGCAATTTTCGCTCTCAGCAGATTCATATCAGCCTTGAACTTGGTAGGAGGAACACCTTTCACTCCCAGACCCGTGATGGCGAAAGTTCCTCCCTCTCTCGGTTCAGCAGCCAGCTGTTCCTCCGTCAGGCCGGTCTGCGCAGAGGTGACGAAGAGGGTGCTGTAGTCGGGGCCGCCCCAGCACACGGACGTGGTGAGCTGGAGCGGGGAGCTCCACCGTGCGAAGGATCTTGCCGGCGTTGGGGTCGACGCAGATCACCTGAAGGAAGGGCGGGAGAGGGGCGGAACGAGGCTCAGAAATGGATTGAGAATGTGACAGAATTTCGCTGTTGGTAAGGATGATTTAAGCCAATTAAGTAGGTTTAGGCTGTGCTAGAATTTCGCTACGGGTAAAGATGATTTAAGTGAATAGAACTTATGTCAAAAGCTAGAATAAATCCACTGGTATAAGTGCGTGTCTATATACACACAAGTATACATACTGATAAATAAATATATAGGTATGGATTTACCTGTTGTACGGCAAAGTTGGTCTTTATATGCTCGTATTTGTGTGAGACC
>NC_051409.1:25765362-25766117 GCF_015228065.2 Penaeus monodon | reverse complement strand
TGTCTTACCTTTTTGCCGTAGAAGTTCGCAACCCACAGATTGCCCGCCTCGTCGATGCACATCCCGTCTGGGATGTCCTTCTGCAGTCCTGCCGCCTTGTACTCGATGACTGTCCGACGGTTGGCTAAAAGAAGGATTTATTGGCAAGGAAACCAATGGTCATGCATCTCTATATGTAGAGTAGTTTTGGTTGCATTTTAGAGTGGCATAAATAATAACTATTATCTTTCATCTGAGATTAATTCTTAGATCACTAATACAAGTGGATAACTTGTATTATAATCAAAAGAATCTATTTTACCATAAAAGGATTTAAGCAAATATCCTTCATTACTAATATAATGCAAACCTAAACCTATTGCTGCAAATAAACCTACATCGAAATATATTACCATTACCAAAGCTTAGACTAAAATGTCATTAATCCATTATTACTACCATTAGTGATTCGTTTGAGCTCTTTAATGCACTATCTCCCTATATATTTAACTCGTCAGAGTCCCCATGTAGCTTATTTTTACGAAAATTAAACTCAACTCACATTTACTACTAGTTTGTCACTATAAAGAAACATCAACATTCATCTCAAACATTTTATTAACAATGGAATCAAGGCCCGGTTGATGAAGGGTGATAGCAAAATATTGTAAGTCACCATTTGCCAAGTACCTACCTGCATAGAAGAAATTGTTGGCAGAATTAGTATTTAGCAAACGTTAAGTTATATCATCTTCCGTTGGTAAGCAAATACTACA
>NC_051409.1:25765228-25765314 GCF_015228065.2 Penaeus monodon | reverse complement strand
GTCATGGCCTCGAAAATATGAACAGAAAAGGAGAGTGGTAGAAAATGGGAATAGGGACACGACACAGAAAATGGGGTTTTGGACGG
>NC_051409.1:25764847-25765179 GCF_015228065.2 Penaeus monodon | reverse complement strand
GAGGAATTCTACATTTGCCCCAAAGACCCCTATTTATACGCACAAATGCTGCCAGTGTTGTCATCGTAGTCAAAGGCTTCGACGCAGAACGTGCAGGAATCAATGTAGTAAAATGTCTTCTTGTCGTGACTCCAGGCCAGGCCGTTGGCTATGGAGATCTGCAAATATAATGGATGTAATGGTATAGTGGAACTTAGTCTGATAAATGTGTGAAAGTTTAGAATGCTATTATTGGTCAGGTGCAACATGTCGCTAAGTTTTGTTTTGGTTTTCTATGGACCTGATTCTACAATACATCAAGTATGGGCAAAGCATAAATAGAAATACTTTAT
>NC_051409.1:25764532-25764773 GCF_015228065.2 Penaeus monodon | reverse complement strand
GGGGTTACATATAAGAACAACACATTCATTTATGAAAATAATCAGTTGAAACCCTCACCTTGCCGACCATGTGGGAGAGCTGGAGATCGTGGCCGAGGCGGAAAAGCGAACCCTGATGAAGTTGAGGTTCGCCGGGGGTCGCCTCGAAACCCATCGTGCCTGAAAAATGTCATGGGAAGTTTCTTCTGTTTTTGAAAAAAACAAGGTATAAATTGTAATTAATATAGATGAATGAATTGCT
>NC_051409.1:25762991-25764433 GCF_015228065.2 Penaeus monodon | reverse complement strand
TTAAGCGTGTGATTGTATAGTTGTATATTTTTATAGTATTGTGTTTATGCCTTTTATGGATGAATATTTATGCATAGGAAGCTTCATTTACACTTACTGAGCACAATGGCGCGAACAAAACATTCGAATTAGGGCAACTAAGATCAGAATTTTTTTCCCGTTTCCTCCAGGTTCGTACCTGCCCACAGGCGCCCTTGGGGGTCGCACTTGCCGTCGTTCAAACGGTTCGTAGGGCTCTGGTGGTCGACGGTGTGCAGGACGGCTTCCGCCTTCACTGTGTGTCGGTCCGGGTCCGAGACCGCCCACCTCACCACGGCCAAGGAGCGGCCCAGACCCACCACGAACAAGTCGCGGTCGCCCTCCACGGGGATCACCAGGGACACGCTGGGGCCAGACTCATCTGCCTCTGTTCGAAGTATAGTATGCGTTACGTGGCCTCCGTTTGGGGAAGTGTTTTGAAGTTAATGTTGAGAAAATAAACACAGTTCTTTACTTTTATTTCGATTGATGAAAAAAATATGTCGTGTCAGGTCTAAACATTTGTCGAATGTTATTGTAAGCTTTCTTCAGAGACTCGTCTCCAGTCCCACTCTGAAGCACCTACCGACGTGGAGAACCTGATGCCTCCCGCTCTCGAGGAACACCCTGTGGACGTCGCCGCCGACAATGTCCACGAAGAGGAGCGCCTTGTCCTCCTCCGACCAGTAGGGACCCTCGCCCAGCCCTACGGAAGGAGCCACCTGCTTGATCTCTACGCCCGACATTCTCTTCGCCTTCCACAGGTACCTGGAATGACACGAAAGTGTTACCACATATGTAGCATATCAGTACTAATAGATAATCATTAAAACGACGATTGCAATTCTCATCCAGTTAAATCATGAAATCATGCACCGTCGTGATTTGTGTGTAGGCCAAAGGTCTATCAAAAGAAGTAATTTTCTTGACGTTGGAGAAGGCGCCTTTCGCAAGGTAGGCTTGGCCAAGGGCTATATAAGTACTTAAATAGATCTTGGGCATGGCGATCGCCGAGGTCGCTAAACTGAGAGGACAACTGCGATAAAATTGCAGGCTTGGTCTTCTCCTGAGAGCAGTCGGAGTAAAATATAAGAGTAACAACCTACAGTGTACTAATGGGCCTGTTACGCTATCATCTTATCAAAACCCATTAGGCGGGCGGGGGAGGGGGCGCCCACCGCAGGGTTTGCCTAGAGCGCAGGCACTGGCACCGTACATGGCACTCGCTTTTGGTTTATTTTTTAAAATCTTATATAATAATGACGCGACTTCATTATATGCCTCGAATGATTTAAGATGACTGAAGTAGTACAGATGCATCTCCTCACAACAAGAACAAGGTGTTAGTTACTAAAGCAAAAGTGTGTGATGATTATAATGTAGATGGCACAAATGAAAACTATAATATATGCTAATAAATGCAG
>NC_051409.1:25762577-25762956 GCF_015228065.2 Penaeus monodon | reverse complement strand
TCTAATACAAATTATGATTTAAATATATGAGTAAAACAGTTAAACATATCAATCTGGCAACACTACCCTGGCCCATTATTGACCGCTTTGTCGCTTGCCTCAGCGTTAAAAAACAAAAGTTTATAGATTATACAGTGGTATTCGTTACCATAATAACATTTCAGTAGAACCAAAGGAAATATGGTTAATGTAAAGCCCTCTCAAAAAAAATGTTTAAACGTACTGCGGCGCAGTGCACAACTTTGGCAGCAATATTAAGTTTATTCCCGTCCTACACTCTTTCCCTGTCAGTTAATTTTATATGTACATGTGTGAGACACTAGTTTCATATTGTCATGGTTAGCTATCATAATTGCAAAGCTACTTAAATAGAAATATG
>NC_051409.1:25761884-25762406 GCF_015228065.2 Penaeus monodon | reverse complement strand
ACCCAAGCACAAAAAATAAAGTTACCAGTTAACAACACCCAAAGAAATTATAGCATGACAAAATTGTCATTCCCTCATCTGGAATAACAGATTATACACACGTTATACAATGTAACATTTAACTTTACTTACGTAGAATCACACAACACTAAAGAGATGGTTTGGGTCGAGTTCTCGTCCACAACACAAGGGGGAAGCAGTTGCCAAGTACTTCCACTTTCGGCGATGCCACGATAAGGCGTGATATCGCCAGATAACTAACTTGGAGATGTAAGTTTTAGTACTCATTTGCTGGAGTTGTCTTGTACACATTAAGAGAGGTTTTATTTGATGATTGAAAGTTGGTGATTCATTTTAAAATATCTAATGAAAACTGATTCATTCGGTGCAAAATAATGATGCACGATGCCTATCTCCGTGTGCTTCTGTCAGACATGTTCGTGTGAAAAGAATAAAATGTATTCATTTGGTTGTGTGAGAGCGCGCCAAAAAAACGAAAAAAATAGACAAGTTAAGGTGCAC
>NC_051409.1:25760983-25761448 GCF_015228065.2 Penaeus monodon | reverse complement strand
CAGGGGGCGGGGAGAAAAAAATCGTTTTATCTAATGGTGATAAAGATAATATTATTCCAAACGCCCCAATGAGGAACCGGCCACTGCTATCGCTCACGTCAGGCTCTGCCAGATACCGTGTTTAGGCGATGTGAAAAAGTAAAGGGAGAAGATAGGTATATAGGTATGGAACCGAAGAAGGAGAGAAATGCACAGGTCTACTATATTAATTGCTATTCTTTAAACTCTTGTATGATAAAGGAATTTAATCCTTTGTAGCTATACCGATACTGAAAATCCCAAAAGATAGGGAAGAAAAGACAGAAGTGAGGTCTTTATTTCGGTGTGGGAATGTGGATATGCTATCTTCCTATTTGTCCGTCAGTTTTCTCTGTCTTTATTATACCCATCTATCTAATTTATCCGATTAATCATTCGTCACCCCCTTGCCCGTTATTGTCGTGGATACAGAGGCTCAAGTAATTT
>NC_051409.1:25757226-25757493 GCF_015228065.2 Penaeus monodon | reverse complement strand
GATAATTTTTAACCCCCCAAACCCCCGTTTTAAAAATTTTTTTTTTTAAAAAAGTTTTTATTTTAAAATTTTTTTTTATCAAAATAAAATTTATCTTTATATTTAAAATTTTTAAGAAATTTTTTTTTTATAATTTTAAAAAATTTTTTGGGGTTTTTAAAAATTTTTAAAATTTTTAATTTAAAATTTTTAAATAAAAAAATTTTATTTTCCAAATTTTTTTAAAAAAACTAATTTTATAATTTTTTTAAATTTTTTTTTTTTTTG
>NC_051409.1:25756944-25757190 GCF_015228065.2 Penaeus monodon | reverse complement strand
GCTTCTTCCCCGGTTTCTTTTTTGTTGGTTTTCTGTCTCTTTTCTTTATGTTTATTTTGTTTGGGTTTTAAAATTAAAATTAAATTTTTTTTTATATTTTATAAAAAGGGGGGTTTTTTTGGTTTTTGGGTGTTTTGGGGGGGGGTTTTTTTTTTTTTTTTTTTCTTTTTTTTTGTCAAATTTTTTTTTAAACCCCTATTTTTTTTTTTTGGGCGGGGGGAGTTTTTGTGGGTTTGGGGGGTTTGG
>NC_051409.1:25756585-25756828 GCF_015228065.2 Penaeus monodon | reverse complement strand
TTTTTTATATAAAAAATTTTTATAAAAATAAATATAAATATTTATAAAATTTTTTAATTGTTAAATTTTAAAATAATAGATATAAAATATATATATTGTAAAAAAAAAAAAACCCCCCCAAAAAAAAAAAAAAAAAAAATATATAAATTTATTTAAAAAAAATTTTTTAATATAATAAAAAAAAAAAAAAACCCCCCAAAAAAAAAAAAAAAACACCAAAAAAAAAAAAAACCCCCGGGAAAC
>NC_051409.1:25755957-25756150 GCF_015228065.2 Penaeus monodon | reverse complement strand
ATTTTTTTTTTGTTTTGGTTTTTGGGGGGGGGGGTTTTTTTTTTTTTTTTTTTGGGGGGGTTTGTTTTTTTTGTTTCAAATAGGTTAATTTTTTTGGTTTTTTGTTTTTGGGGGGTTTTTGGGGGGTGGGGTTTTTTTTTTTTTTTTGTGGGTTGTTGTTTTTTTTTTTGGGGGGGGGTTTTTTTTGTTTGAT
>NC_051409.1:25755399-25755527 GCF_015228065.2 Penaeus monodon | reverse complement strand
ATTTAAAATATATTTTATAATTATAATTAAAAAATAATTTTATATATATTTTTTAAAAATTATATATTTGATATAATATAAATATTTAAAAAAACTTTTAAAAAAAAATTTTTTTTTAAAAAAAAAAA
>NC_051409.1:25755121-25755261 GCF_015228065.2 Penaeus monodon | reverse complement strand
TATTATATATATCTTATAAAATATAATATTATACAAAAAAATATTTATTAAAATATTAATATTTTTTTTTAAAAAATATATATATATAATATTAAAAATATATTATATATATATATTATCTAAAATCCTACCACACCCCA
>NC_051409.1:25754946-25755081 GCF_015228065.2 Penaeus monodon | reverse complement strand
CCCACACAATAATTATATATTATATAATATATATATTTTATATATAATATATTTTTATATATATATTATTATCTGAATATAATTAATATGTTATAATTTTATATATATATATATATATTAATTAATTTGTTGTTT
>NC_051409.1:25753461-25754031 GCF_015228065.2 Penaeus monodon | reverse complement strand
CACACACACACCATTTTCCCTGTCACTCGTGAATTCCTATGTAAAAGAAATTGTATCAGTGTCAATGACAAGAAGCAAACCCTAAAAATGAAAAACATAGAAACAGCCGCTCCCTTCACGCTCTCCAGTTCATTCCAGTTCAGTGAGCTTTGCGAAGGAGACTTAGGCCGGACTCCTCGTGAGCGGTCCGGACAAGCAGCTAATAGGAGTAACTCCACAGTGTGGATTTGTGTTTCTGGATAATGTTACATTCACCTAACAGAATAGGGGAAAAAATGTCGTAACGGAGAGAAACAGTTTATGTATGCAGATGAAACGTAAGCAAGTTTTAGTGGAAAAAAAAAAAATTAAATCAATAAACACCATATAGCATGCGGATATAATGTACATTATTATGTACATTAGAAGCTAAACCAAACAAAAGCAAGAAACGTTAAGAAGCATCCTTGGTGAACAGAGAGTAAGCTATCCTGCTGGTAGTTGCAAAGTCATGATACAGATGCACTTGAAGCTTACTTACTGGTAACTGTATTTTTGTCTTCATAATGTCTTCTCTCTCATGACTCATGC
>NC_051409.1:25752909-25753337 GCF_015228065.2 Penaeus monodon | reverse complement strand
CATCAATTGCGATTCGTCCGCTCCTCCTATATCTTAACAACCTCTTCCTCACGGCAATTTTAAATGCCACACAGCTGTGTCAATCATTCATGGCATAGATGAATAAAGAATCGTAAATCCTCTTTTGAGACGACAGGTAATGGCTTTTCTCACACTCTCCATATATGCAATTTAAAGACAACACAGCTGTGTGCAAACATCTATGCCTTATTAAAAGTTCGAAACTGGTTTCTTGTCCTTGAGGCTGCAGGCCACACATGTTTCAATATACCTATGATTATATTATCTTTCGAGAAAAACAGAGAGTACAGAATATTCGATATTCACTTTCCTTTCCTCATGCTCTCGGCTCATCTACTTTTCTTATCCTCTTTCTACTCTACTCTCTTCCTGTTGAAACATGTTACAGATCATTCCGATCTTCATTT
>NC_051409.1:25751745-25752852 GCF_015228065.2 Penaeus monodon | reverse complement strand
TTCCTACTACACTTTTCTAAAACTCTCTCTCCAGGACAGGCTTTTCCCGTCTCTGTGGATGTGGCATTAACCTATTTATTTACCTCTTGTTGCCAGGCCGAGAGGGAAGTTTGGTTAGCAGACATGATGCTTCCAGTGATTACACTTTCCGACCCGTTCTTCCACACAATTTACATAACTAAACAAATCCATTAACTTACGGGATGACAATCAAACCAACACACTTCTCTATCATAATCCGAATTTCGAAAGGTCACTTTAGCCACATACACACTGCCAACGTTAATTATAACCTTGATTGAAAACACAAACAAGTGAAATATAGGCAACTTTTGCGGGCAGGCTGGATCGCGGTGACGTCACGCGAACTTGTTTACAGCGACCAGTCCTTCCCCGGACGCCGAAGGAGAGGGACCAGCGGAGATCCAGGGACACGCTGCTTCTTTGGTAGGGAGATAGAACTGAATTTAAGCCGGATTAACTTTGGGGCCCGGGGGTTTAGCATTCTGTGGAGGTTCCCTTAAAGCAGAAGTGTTTAAATTGTCTTTATTGTTGTGAGCGATGACGATGACTTTACTTTGTAGTTTTTGTCGTAATGTGGAGTCACTGAGAATCATTATTGAAATGTGAATTAAAATTTATATATGATTATTTTACGTCAACTGCAATTATATTATTAGAATTTAAAATTTGTATTTTAAAAGTATGTCATTAACGTGTATGTCAGTGGAAGTTTGTTTATATGAAATTCATGGAAACACATGGAATATTACGGTCTGTTGCAGAGGTCCTGCGGCTATAACCCCAGTTTCTGCCTTTTTTAATCTGGTCCTAAGAGAGGTTATTTCTTCTCTGGTCAACCGTTGCAATTTATTATATAAGCTCTTATCTGGACAGTTCAATAGAATTACATAAACCAGTCCCGGTTATTATAAAAAAAAAAGATCTAAACTGAGATGGGAATTAAAGCTAAGAATAATGATAACACTAATATGGAAATTATTGTATCGAAAAACAATAACGACAATAACAAAATTATTAAGCCTAAAATCAGAACTATCACAAAAACCGTGGATCGCAAGGGAATAGTGCTTGTTTCGAATGACT
>NC_051409.1:25751256-25751533 GCF_015228065.2 Penaeus monodon | reverse complement strand
CACAGCCAAGCGAAACAGGCCCCGTGGAAGGTTCTTAATACCTAACGGAATGCTTCGGCAAAAGGTCGTTGGCCTGTCTTGGCGCAAAAGTGCAGTTATTGTGGCCGTTTTAAAGGTAAATGGTTTATTATATTCTCAACGTTTTCACTGACTTGATTGCTTCCAGGTCGTTCTGTCACACGCCTCGAGATAAGCAATGGGGCAATGATTGAGATAAGACTGATATTAGTGACATTGTTGTGTGCAGTGATGTTGGCGAGTTCAATATCAAGGACTG
>NC_051409.1:25749345-25750836 GCF_015228065.2 Penaeus monodon | reverse complement strand
ACATGGCAACATCGACTGTGCCAACGCGACAGTTAGATATGCTGCTATTTGCAACAGCAAGAACGCCTGGTGAGACACTGCAAACCAGCGTCTAACGTCACGCTAGAAGCCCTCGCCCACTCGTCCGCATACACCCTGCTAGGCATCAGCTCAGCAGTAGGGCACACGTAGGATGCCTAGTATGGCATCAACCCCCAGTAAGCATTGCAACTAGGGAACGTTAGGCAACGCGCTAAGGTCCGAGGCGCTGCCGTAGCATCACCTGTGTGCATGCGCTAGGGACAGGTAGGTAGCGCACGCAAGTAGAGGACACTTAGTTGGCCATGCGCTAATAAGGCATCGACGTTAGTAGGGCAGGCACCTTGCGGGCTCAAGTTCAGTGGCGCATCGGCGCAGTAGGTCCTCACGCTAGGTGGGCATCACGTAGTAGGGCATACGCTAGGTAGGGCATACTCAAGTAGAGCATGTCACTAGGTAGGGATCACGGCTAGTCGAGCACGTAGATGTCGTCCGTAAGGGCTCCTACGTAGTGTAGGGCATCACCTGTGTAGGGTAGGAGGGCATCAGTGCTAAGTAAGGGCATCACGACAGTAAACATCACGCTAGTGGCCATGCGCACTAAGGCATCAGCGTTAGGTAAGGCATCGTCACAACTGTAGGACATCTAGGCTGCGCAGGTAGGCATCAGGCTAGGTGGGCATCCGTAGTAGGTGCATGGTGGGTCATACTGTCTAACTTGGCAGGGCGCTAGGGGCCACGCTTCGATCAGTAGGCATCGCGTAGAACAGGCACACGATCATAGGCTCGATTAGGGACGAAGTGTGAGGTGGTAGCTAGATGCGCAGGATGCGTGGATCGTGAGTAGCATCAGCTGGACGTATGCGCTGTGCATATACACATGGGGGTTACGTTTAAGCGACGGCACTGATGTAGTATGTATGCTGAAATTCATTCGTTTAGTCACACACCGCAAACTCAAACACTCCCCCCCCCCCCCCAGACGACGGCGGCGCGGCGGAGGTGGTGAGCGCCGTTATCCCGATAGCGGGCGAACCGGAGCTCTACCTCGTCGCCCTCGGGAAGAACCTGTCGGTGGTTCGCTGGTCGACGTCCGACCCCGACCAGCACACGGCGACCCCGAAGATCATCCAGACGACCACCGACGACCACTTCAACGACGCCAAGTGCGATCCTCGAGGACGACTCTGGGCTGGTAGGTGATGCAGATGTGTGGATTCGTTTTGTATTTTCAAGATTCAGTTGTATCTCTTGTATTGTTGTATTTGTGAAAGCACGTAATTTATCATTATATGCAGAGTATATTTATTGTTACTTTAGGATAGACTTTCTTATGACTGCAGTGAATTTAAAACATTATTTGTATATCCATTCTCGAAAATTTGCATTGTTAGTATAAAAAGAACTAAAGAGAACCTTGTGAACCCGTCCAATAAAATTTCGTAAATCTATATGAATTACAATATCCACATT
>NC_051409.1:25748644-25749301 GCF_015228065.2 Penaeus monodon | reverse complement strand
TTTCTTTACATACATTTCTCACTCCTGTATGGACTAATCGCTTTACACTCTCCCTTTCCCTTCTCAGGCACAATGGGTCCCTTGGATGAACATGGAGAACTGGCGGAATTCAATAATTCGTCCCTCTTCAAGTTGGACTGCGATCTCGTCTTTACTGATTGGGTTAAGAAGGTTAGCTATATATGATTTATTTTATTATTATTTTTTTGTGTGTGTAATTTTCTAGAATTAGTATTAGTGTTGTTTTTTCGTTGTGGGGTTTCGTGTTGCAGTATTGCTTGTCATCATGATAACTGTCTTTTTTAATGAAATTATTATTGGGAGCATTGATATCATTGCACGTAATATAAGGAACCGTTAGGATAACCACGTACGTGGGACACGCTTAGACAGATACAAATACATGCACGCACTCAGCACCTCAACTCACTACTCAGTAGCACTTCAACACACTCCGCTCACTAACACTTCAACCACATTCGCTTACACATAAATCAGAGAGCGACAGAGCCATGAGACAATCCCACTCTCTCGCAGGTGTCGATCTCCAACGGCCTGGCCTGGAGTCACAGCAAGAAAAATTTCTACTACATCGATTCCCCCGCCAAGGCCGTGTACGTGTTCGATTACGACGACGAAGCCGGTTCCATCAGTGAG
>NC_051409.1:25747249-25748501 GCF_015228065.2 Penaeus monodon | reverse complement strand
CAACTATTCCATAACCACGCCTCTTCTTCACCCACCGTCACGCCCTCTCGCCATGCCTTCCAGCTAACCAACGCGTCCTACTGGACTACGAGAGCGCCGGCCTCAAGGACCAAGTGCCGGACGGAATGACCATCGACGTGGACGGCAACTTGTGGGTCGCTTGCTTCGGAGGCAGCCAGGTAGAGGCGTCTCTTTCGATTTAGGGAGGGTCTACATCTTTTCATTTTTTGTTGTTCTTGGTATTATCCTATTTTTTAAGATAGTGCCAATGTTTTTTTTCTTTCACGCATAGTTGGATACTGTGAGTTTGTTTCAAAAGATAATAGACATAAATTGCATAACCAAATAATAGACGCAATATTCGCTTGAGTGAGAGTAAATCCACAAAGGAGTCATGTATTATATCGTACAGAATAGCGTGATTGGTTAGGTGTTACTTGTTAATTTAAGTTGAGATTAATCTCTTGTAAGATGACTAGATAGTTTCCTTTGTTTACATGTTTGTAAGGCTTTCCTCGCCCGCAAGTGTCTTCTCACCCCCCCCCCCCTTATCTCCAGGTAATCTGCGTGGACCCAAAGGTGGGGAAGGTCATTAGGCAGGTCCCTATCCCGTCCAAGAACGTGACCTCGGTATGCTGGGGAGGAGCTGATTACTCCACGCTCTACGTTACTTCAGGAACCCTCAAGATGTCCAAGGAGGAGGTGGCTGCTAACCCTTCCTCCGGAGGTACCTTCGCCGTTTCGGGCCTGGGCACGAAGGGCCTCCCGCCCGTCGCCTTCAAGGTTGACCTCGAGAAGCTCCGGGCAAAGATGGCTGCGTGATGGCCTCCACGATTTCCTAGGCTGCTGTCTCCGTTTCGATCCAGTTCCTTTACTGTTCACACATGTATTTATCGCGTATGTCAATCAGTGCCAAAAAAGGTGATCATTATTAGCATGAACGTCATCAAGTAAAACAGATCCACATCAGTGACAGGTGAAAATATCGTCGGCTTCTGTTATCATCTGGATGAAGTCAATCGCTTTTGTACCGTCATTAAATTGCGACTCAAAGCTGTATTTTAATTCCCAGAAACTAGAACAAATTCTTCCTTTTCTCTACATCCATTTGTATCATTTTATTTTGTAGAAGTTCTTCCAAATGAACATTATTATAAATGCCATCAGAGGCTCGTGCATACAGTATTTACTGTTGAGATTTCAGAGTCGAATATCAAAATGCCTGTACATGCACATCGTATCTTCAATGTAT
>NC_051409.1:25746738-25747193 GCF_015228065.2 Penaeus monodon | reverse complement strand
TTAACTTTTCTGCATTAACTTCGCACCATAAGACTGCTCAATTGAGCATTTAGGCCTATATATTTTGATAGGAATAAAATAATCTGCTCAGTCCCCAACCACATAAAATGACCATTTAAAACATATCCATTAAAAAGAAAACAAATTGATTGTTTTATTGTAAGTTCAAAAAAATAAAGAATGAGATATCAGACAAAAAAAAATTTCTGTACTTCTTCCAACTTCTACGGGATGGCAC
The DNA here is from genome assembly GCF_015228065.2 of Penaeus monodon. Taxonomy (NCBI): domain Eukaryota; kingdom Metazoa; phylum Arthropoda; class Malacostraca; order Decapoda; family Penaeidae; genus Penaeus; species Penaeus monodon. The sequence goes on along the minus strand of NC_051409.1, from coordinate 25,746,955 downwards.
AATTTAGGAATTTTCAGGTATTTCCAGATAACAAGTGTATTCACTATTACAGATAACTGCATTATTCACCGATTGCAAATAATAAATTTGGGGAAAATTTTCAGTTATTTCCAGATAAAAGTGTATTCACTATTACAGATAACTGCATTATTCACTGATATTTAAGATGCTGTATTCACCGATTGCAAATATCCATGCTGTTGCTAACAAATATTAG
>NC_051409.1:25745921-25746522 GCF_015228065.2 Penaeus monodon | reverse complement strand
ACAGGAATTTTGAAAAACGAAATCCAAAATCCTTAGCCAAATGTACATGGCAGTCAAACCAGACCACAGCAGATGCTATATGTAGCTATAGCAGTTATGGGTTAACGTAAAAGATTTCACAAATTCCTTCTTCATCGTAAGTTTTCAGATTCCCATAAAACACTTGGATGACTAATCTTGCCTATCCAGTTCAAACTTAACTGGTGTTACTGTTCCATTACTGGCCATAGAACTGCAATCACAGTTTTTGCATCATTAGAAGTAGATGGAGATAACAATTATGTCAACCAAAGAGATTTCACACTATTAAATTACCAAACAAAAAAATGTCCACTGGTTCCACATACTTGAGTCAAAATTCCCTTGAGAATCCTTTAGTCCAACAAGTACAGGCTATCAAACTGACAGTAAGCAGTTTCCCTTTCTAAGACAGCTATAACTCCATGTTTGGTGCATATGGCCATGGTAATATGCATCTCTTGATACCTAGCAGTCACCATCTTAACTTTAAATGTCTCCTGCTTGTTGGCAGAAAACATTGTGGGAAGTGTTCTGATGTACAAAATAAATAATTTAGGACTGCTAGTTATTATGAAAACAA
>NC_051409.1:25745322-25745495 GCF_015228065.2 Penaeus monodon | reverse complement strand
TGAAATACAGTAAGAATCTTTTTGGAAAAAAAAATCATAAACAACAGATAATCAATTACACTAATTAATCTGACTTCTTTATTACATCATTCCTATGGATACTTGAATTCAGAAGCTTACACAGCTTGATGTAAACTATGACAGTGTGTCACTGTGATCACTGAACTGGTAGT
>NC_051409.1:25743975-25744946 GCF_015228065.2 Penaeus monodon | reverse complement strand
TGATTAACCCCACTGCTGATAAAATCACTTAAGTACATAACTTCCTACTCTTCAGTGTATTAGGGAGGTCCAGACTACAGTAGTTGCATTGCTTTTTCTTCTCGATTTACAATCATTCAAAATTAATGCTGTACCATCAAGTTGTTAGTTATTTCCTTGACAGAACAGCAACAGAGAGAGGAAGTTGAGAAATGTACCTCTTTAGCTATTGGACAAAGCAAGAAAAGTTGCTCCCCCCACCCAAATGGAAAAGCAATATGAGAACTAAAACTGTCAATCATTCATTATATTAAAGGAACTATAAAATCAACTACATTCAACATTGATTTAATACAAAACTTACATCAATCCCTAATGACCTTAGGGATCACCAAAGCACTGATGATTAATGAATATATACAATGAATTATCCACACACAATTGATGATTGATAAAATGTTGAAGGATAAGGATTCTAGAACATTGTGACTTCATTGGCAAGGTTCATGTCAAATTCTCCTTTATATGGAAATGTAGGAATGCCAAAAACACACCATAAATTCTACAAAATATTAAATAAGGCCACCAAATAAACTCTTTTTTTTGCTTATTTCCTCAAACTTCTTCATGTTGAACACCACACTTGCTACCACCTGATCTGCTGTTTTGTTCTGGCCATAATAGTCAACAAACTCTCCATCAGGATTTATGAGGTAAATGATGATGGTGTGGTCCACCTGTTGTAAAGAAAAGCTTAGTTTAGGTCAAACAGACTAAGTATTGATTGAAATGATTTTTGTAAAGTATTTTTAAATATATTAATATCCTTTGATCACTTTTCAATCTCCTTTTAAAATGCAACTCTAATAATATCTGTCATTGTTATTTGATAATCTAATGAAATTACAAAAGACTCCTAATAATATCTTCATGTCAAAACTTTAAAGAAAAATCAAGTGAAATATCAAAATTGAATTTTCCACAGCACCGCT
>NC_051409.1:25743353-25743943 GCF_015228065.2 Penaeus monodon | reverse complement strand
TCTTGGTCCTGCGCTGAAGTAAACACGATATGCTCTGCAAGCTTCTCCAATCTTCTCAGTAGAACCTGTGAAACCTAACATCTTTGGGTGGAATTCCTTCAAGTAATCCTTGATCAGCTCCTTTGTATCTCTGAAGGGGTCAACAGTGATAAACAGTGGCTGAATGTCTGGGACTGTCTTCATTGCATCTGGAAGAAATTGGTAAGGTTCCAAATGATATCATCTGCATTTCCTTGAGGTGATTTCATAAAAAATTTCATGCAAACTATTTACTGAAACACTTCTATCAATCTATATCTCAACCAACTTACCAACTTCATCCACCACTTTGGCCATTTTCTCGAGTTCATCTGGACACACATCAGGGCAGTGTGTGAAGCCAAAGTACAGCAGACACCACTGGCCTAAGAAGTCATCACTTGACCTCGGTGTTCCATTGTGATCTACCAAGTCAAAGCGACCTCCAATGCTGGCCTTCCCCAGTGCTCTCTTCCTCTCACGTTCCTGTGCTGTAAGAAGAGTTGAACATTTTCAGTCACTAAAATCATGATAAAGAGGAAATAAATATAAACTTCCATACTAGTACTGTA
>NC_051409.1:25742537-25742632 GCF_015228065.2 Penaeus monodon | reverse complement strand
CTAATTGTCAATAATAAAACTGATAAAGAGAAAATTAATATAAACTTCCATACTAGTACTGCATTAACTAATTGTCAATAATAAAACTGAAAGCT
>NC_051409.1:25742342-25742516 GCF_015228065.2 Penaeus monodon | reverse complement strand
TCTTTAATTTCCCCTGTGCACAATAACTTAGAATGAGAAGAATATAGATAGTTTTCCCAGTGTGTTTTGCATATTCTTAGAGATACTAACAAAACTACACACTTCCACAATATACAGCCATGTAGGAGAGGTACAAACTTCAAATTTTTGCATAATATTCTTAGTATCTCCTTT
>NC_051409.1:25741788-25742305 GCF_015228065.2 Penaeus monodon | reverse complement strand
GAGCTTTTATTATTTTCCTCTTACAAATTCATATGTTCATTCAACACACACTAATCTAAACTTATTTCAGCTATCAATTTATTTATTCTCAAGATATATAATTAATCACACTGATGGAAATTGATTGTAAGGTCTATGTAGCACCTAGGAATATACTAAACTTTGCCCTATTTGAGTTTGTGCTACTGATTATCATATGATAATTATATGCAATAGACTTTGTGACAGGGCCCATCTCTCTCCGGCTAAGTGTTTCACAGACTTGGCAAAGTCTAAAATTCTAAAATGTATTCACACACATATCTTCTCATAGTATCATATTTGTTATGATGAATAACTGATCAATATCGCAACAAAAATGTGATGAAACTGTACCATATTATGCACTAAATAAATGAATATAATGCTAAATGTAGGAGAGGAGGTGCTGCAAAAAACATCCTATGATAAGGAGTTGAAGAAAAGAGGCAAAGGAGAAATATGATGGGAATGAGACAGACGAAAAAAGTAAGCAAGA
>NC_051409.1:25741054-25741536 GCF_015228065.2 Penaeus monodon | reverse complement strand
CGCTTTCCTCGTGGCAAATCTATAGCTGAAATTCTCACATCGAGATATGCACAACCAACGCATATCTCGATGTGTCGAGAAGAACATTTTCAAAATCAACAAATTGGAATTGGACTTGAAATTTTTAAACCATTGTAAATTGCATGACATTTTCCCGAATTCTTTGAAATTCAAGCTTTATGATAGATCTTTCCTCTCCAGTAACACCTACAAATCATGGCTATACAAAAGTTTATTCTTTTGATTAAAAATGCCTATCTACATTAGTAAATCAAAGCGTAGAAAGAAGTTTAAGAACTATCGAAGCCATCCATTACCGTAAATTGAAGAATCTAGGCATAGATCTTGACAAAAAAGTGGAGGCTAATACGGTAATCTTTAATTTTTCAGAGTCCTGACACAAAAAGAAAAGGAAGCACGATGATTAGGCTTGAATTTCTTAATCCAACCTAAAAAAAATGGGCTTTGTAAAGTTTTTTAAC
>NC_051409.1:25738239-25738553 GCF_015228065.2 Penaeus monodon | reverse complement strand
GACTGTCCACACACGGAAAAGTAGATTATGGTGGTTTGGTCATATAACAATGCAGGATACTGACTATATCTGAAGCAGAGTTCAGGTGATGGAAGTAGAAGAAGGCCCAAAATGGGATGAAAAGACAGGATCACGTGTGACATCAAAGCAAAATATTGAGTGATGAAGAAGTAAATAACATAACTGGGTGGAGAAGACTAGTCAGGAATATCAACCCCTTATACAAATGGGAGATAGCCATAGTAAAAGAATATATTCAAAATAACAAACAAAAAACGAAAAAACTAAAAATCTCATAACCCTAAAAACCATGC
>NC_051409.1:25737419-25737837 GCF_015228065.2 Penaeus monodon | reverse complement strand
TTTTCCTGGGGATTTTGAGTTAATAGCTTAAACCTACCTAACTCTTTCTCTCTCCTAATATAGAGCATGAACCCCAGGAGTCCTGACCCCACGATGCCAGTGAACAGGAGGGACTTCCATGTGATTGGGCCCTTCCCTTTTGTGACTTCTTCTCTCCTCGGGGGTTGGCTGGGAGGGGGAGTAGAAAAAGTTCTTGTGGTCCTAAGGAGGGCTAGCGATGGCTGGGGATGCCTCTGAAAGAGAGTGAGAAGTTTGAGATGTTTCCTTAGCTGAAAGGGCAATAGTACAATTTTCTTCAAAATATATTCTTTTTGCTACTCTCTGTTAGGCTTGAAGGTCACTACTATCCCTTTACATACAGTGTGTCCAGCAAATGAGCAAACTAATAAAATCCCATAGCTTACATTTCTAATTTACA
>NC_051409.1:25736635-25736995 GCF_015228065.2 Penaeus monodon | reverse complement strand
AGCGGCATTGGGTTAAGCAGAAATAATAAGCACCAAATACATTTTGTGGTAAATCAAACTAAGACAGCCCCACCTATCTTTTTTGTTATTTTCCTCTTCCCTTTAATCTTGGGGAGCCTGTGGGGAATCATGGGCTGAAAGGGGGTGGGGGAGACACACCCACCTTCCTAACTCCATACCAGGAACAAATCCCCAGCTCCCTTTTCATAGAGTATCTCCCTACTGGGAGGTAAGACCAGATGTCTTGTGTTTTTGAAATCAAATCTTCACTTGTTACAATTAAGGACACTGTATTCCTTAACATAACAGCAATCAAATAATATATACAATTCTGTATTTTTTCCTAATTTAACTCTTTCA
>NC_051409.1:25736238-25736485 GCF_015228065.2 Penaeus monodon | reverse complement strand
AGCAATAATGCTGATGCCTTAGACAAGTGACATTCAGCATGTGCTAATATAACATCATAACTCTTGAAGGAGTAGTTAGCTCTTTACTACCTGGGGTATGCAGAACAATCTATGGTATTTGTAGGAAGCTAATAGCATTGCTTACATTCAAGATGCTTTGAGAAAACAAAGTCTGTAGTCTGTAACTTTGCCAACATCTACAAACACTAGTTTACAAAGGTATCATATTTCTGTGCCCTCTCATAAG
>NC_051409.1:25734973-25735945 GCF_015228065.2 Penaeus monodon | reverse complement strand
GGAGTGGGGTGGGGTTGCTGCCAATTCACAAAATGAAGCTTTGCACAAAAAATAAACACCAGATTCTTCTAAATACATCATACTACATGAAGATAAATGATTTTTGGCTGTAAAACTCAAATTATCATAGACAATAAAATTACTTAACACAAACTGGTTCATTCTTTATTATAAGGAAGCAAAGAATGACATATGAACATACACACTTCTCTTTACAACTCACCTGTATCAACTGTACGCACCGCCTAGCCTGAACACCTGTCAATGTCCTCATCAAGACAGGTAGGTGAGAAGACCCTATCATTATTCCTTACTAAATGAAGAAAAGGGTTTCGGCTTCAGCAATTTCGAGAAATACAAGTCTTGTGCTTACATCACTCGGCAGCGGGAGGGATTTCTCATCTGGCACAGTTCGTTTCACTTGCTGTAGAGATTCATGTCAGATCACATTTTAAAGGTGCTATTGGAATAAGGATTAACTTATTGTGAAAAAAGTGTGGAAATATATCTAATGACAAAGTACCGGTTATGATGGTATAGAAATACATAGGATATAACGTTTGTATAACCATTTTCTTGAACTATAGTGGTTGTGGTTTATGTAGATACATTTCTTTAAAGTTATAGATATATCATTCAAATATAATTAAGTACTGACGAACGTTCTGAAACACATTTGACATTAAGTTAATAAATACATGTCCTTTATTTTCACTTTTTTACATGCCGGTCAAAAAATCAACTCTGTAATAACGTGTATTCATATTATGTAAAATCATATGTCTTAGATTTTTTTACAAAGAGTATAATGTGTTAGATAAGGTTTATCCAGCAGTGACGTTCATGTTCATTTACATACTTAATTTTGGATAAAAAAGGGTGAAGTATAAAATGTGTTGGCTGAGAAATTCCAGGTATATCAGGTTTGTTTACAACGTGATGTAATTCAGGGAGAACACCTTTAAAATAGCT
>NC_051409.1:25732201-25732296 GCF_015228065.2 Penaeus monodon | reverse complement strand
GAGAGTCCTTGTGATCCTTCTAAAATAATCAGCAAGTAAAGAGCAAGGCTGACCGTAAGGCGGACCTCAAGTGCATCACGATTTTTAGCGTTGAT
>NC_051409.1:25731392-25732089 GCF_015228065.2 Penaeus monodon | reverse complement strand
TGGCGTAGCTATGATGGAAGGCGCGCGTTGTTCAGCGGCCGGGCTGGCGGATGGAAGGACGCTGCTGCCTTTACTACCAAGTTTTTTCTCCTTTCCTTCATCTTCGTCTAAGCCTGGAATTAATGCTAGTATTTAAATGGGATAGAGACACGTGTGCACTTGTAAGGAATCATGATAATCACATTTGGAATTTCCGTTTGATGCGCAAACATTTTTTCCAAGACGCCATATTGCCAGCAAATTGCCCTTCGTTTTTTTTTTTTTGTAAATACGACTGACAAAGACTTATTTTCTTTTCGGAGAGGACATCGGGATGGCATCCTGTAAGCCTACACCAGCGCAGTAATCCTCCAGGCGTAGACTTGAGGTCATGCAAAAACGAGGTCAAGTTACTGGCAAACATACCACTAAAATCACGTCAGGACCTCCTGTTCTGCGCTCTGTCATGGCGGAATTCGGTTGCCCTTTTTTGCCATTCTATATAATACTGCGACGAGCTGATGCATTTCCATCAAGTGATTCACTTATTGCGAGATGCAGCGAAGAGTGATGACATAGTCTCGCTTTTTTTTACTCGATACAAGCACATTGAACAAACAGTTGTAGTATCTGGTCGGAGAGTCGTTTTCCTCATGAATGCAAGTGATACGTCGTTTTCTTTGAAGTGAATTTTTCTATTCATGCCTCTCTCTCCCTT
>NC_051409.1:25730256-25730431 GCF_015228065.2 Penaeus monodon | reverse complement strand
CAGTGGCGCAGCAAAACATTAGGCGGCCTGGTGGGCAAGGTCAGTCAACATTGTTTGAGCTCGATGAAAAAATATATGACAGAAATATAATCTGATCTCCAACTTATTTCTGTCTGTAGAAATTCAGACATAATCAACAGGCCATTTAAGAGTCAGCAAAGCATTCAACTCCTTT
>NC_051409.1:25727734-25728131 GCF_015228065.2 Penaeus monodon | reverse complement strand
TTCGCAAGTTTGTGAAAAGTCATCTTTTTCCTTATCACTATTTTTTAGTAATGTAGTTTCGTTAGTAGTTATATCTTTAAAGATTTTAAAAAGGCGGAGAAAGAAGATAGGTCTGTAACCCCTTTTTTAACTTTAATTTCAGTTGCTGGTATGAATTAAATCGGTCGACTCCTCCTAAGTCCTGTTAAGGGGAATGATGTTTTCAGTTTTATTTTTTCTTTGTACGTTTAGATTTCTGTTAAGGGTGAAAGGGGTTGCCGTGTCCAGACGGAGTGGAAGCTCTGGGTGTCTTCATCTTGTGTATTAAGTAGCAGCTGCTGTAGTTAAAGTTTTTTTTTATGTATTTAGATATTCAAGGATAACACAGATACTAACACAGAAGGAAATAGAGGTAAAG
>NC_051409.1:25727088-25727707 GCF_015228065.2 Penaeus monodon | reverse complement strand
GAAATACACAAATACAAGCACACAGAGATATGTGAGTGAGCTCCGCTAGATCCCTAGACCGACCTGGGACTGCTAGAATGGAAATATGTCTACCTAAAATTCGTTGAATAAGCAATTTGTCGAATGATCTATTGGTGAAAGAATGTAGAAGTGCTAAATAATTCTTGATAAATGAACAGTGAACAAACTACCAGTGTCCCTAGCATGGCATCTCACTATATTGACGGGTTGTGGGGTTCTGACTGGGACTGCTCATGCCACTTGCACAACTAGTCCGAGTCCTCGTGAATTTTACTCTATAGTTATAATTATGCGATGTGAAACACGTTTTATTTAATAGAAATTCGATTGGTTGACATATCATTCCAAAGAGAATTGTTACACACATATTTCCGACACTATGAAAATTATATATGACATGATATTCGAAGTCACTGAATTTATTTACATAATAGAGGATTAATTAATGAACATCAGCGCTGCTATAGCTATGACTATCATAAGATATTCATGTATCCAGTGTCAATAATTTATGTACCAGCTTCAATCATTAGTGTTTCATTTTAAAAATTACTTGCTTTTGCAATGTGATCATTATATAACATTTAGAGCAGGTATA
>NC_051409.1:25725843-25727001 GCF_015228065.2 Penaeus monodon | reverse complement strand
ATTCACACAGACAGGGACATTCAAAAAGGCAGACACAGGCAGGCAAACGGACTGAAAAGAGCAGTTTGCGTTTGTGTGTCTGAGAGCCGAGAAGCGGACCGTCGACCGCTCAGGGGAAAAACGTGGGCGACACATTCCAACCGAAATGTGGCTAAATAGTTCACTGCCGAGTTTGGCATCCTCTCGTTTTTTCTGATCTATCCCTTGACTCCAGTCCTGCTTTAACGTCATGTGTATTTTTCTCTACATATTTTTTTCGAATTTCCGCCAACCCCAGTCTTGATTTACTGGCATCATTATGTGCACTATATTCACGTAGTTTTGATTATTTTCCCCATCACTTTTGACCAAATTAAGTTTTTTATATCTCCATGTTCTTGCATCTTTGAAACATCAATAGTTATATAGACTGCTGTCAAATATATCAAAATCTATCCACACTGAGCTGTCTAAGCAAGAAATCATGCAATGTGTGCATAATTACAACGCCATTGCACGTGAGTGATCAGTGAAATTTGTTTGGATATAATATTTACTCAGTTGCAGGATAGTCTACTATGATGGGCACCTTTTTTGCTTATAATTTCCGCTTGGCAATTTTCATTCTAATAAATAATATCATATGTGAGTTTTTTTTTTGCAAAACTGTTTAGTAATACAATAGGAACATTTACAGGAAAGCGAAAAACTATTATATCTGAGCCAGCGTATTCTTCATCCAACTGCCATGCGAGATTTTTGTATGTAGTTTTTAACTGCTTAAGCAATAGTTGTAATTCCATGATATCTGAATAACAAATCAATTATAATTATATGATGCATGAATTCAGTTATATTCATGGATGTGTGAGCACGCACGCGCATGTGTATAGGAGTAAATGTCTAAAAAACTAAATTCCTTAATAAACACTTGTTCCTTTGAAAATCTACACACTACGAGCAACAGGTGGAAAGAAACACATTTAAATTTGGTCCATTTTATTATCAAATGGCACGTGTATATCACAAGGGGAGTACAATAAAAATACTTGAGCTATGCAACCTCCTTCGGCACTGATTAAAAAACACTATTGATCTTTATTGGCACAAGAAAACGATTTTTAAAAAATCATATAACAAAAAATACATTCAAGGCCCTATACTTCCTCTTATCTCATG
>NC_051409.1:25725429-25725802 GCF_015228065.2 Penaeus monodon | reverse complement strand
TATGATTTTTCACTCAAGAACATCGTCCAACACGTGAAGGTTTCCAAGCAGTCTTTACTTATTTGGCATAACGTCATCTTTCCAACCTGAAACACTTGGCTGCACTTCACTACCCTGACTTCCCAACGTTTGTTATTCTGAGGTTTTGGCACTTCGTTGCATCTGTATTTGGAAGATCAGTTGTACAAAAAAGTGTAAAAAAATTATATTGAATGGCTATAAAAATGCTTATAAAATAGGTTTATTTTCTCTTTTCTCTCTCTCTCTTTTTAAAAACTGCCCTCAATAAGAAAGCCAACAGTAACAAGAAATAAAACTTTTTTTTATTTACTCTTCATGTACGGATGTTACACGCAGTTCGTGTGGAAGAAAG
>NC_051409.1:25722776-25725365 GCF_015228065.2 Penaeus monodon | reverse complement strand
TCCATCATAACAAGAAAAAAAGCAGCCTAGATTGTACAGCTCCTGAGATGTTGGGTGCGTTTATGGCACTAGTTTACAATAGGGCACAGCTTGGCACTCCGGGGGCTAGCTGGGTTGGGCACGGCGGTGAGGCTCAGGGCATGACAGAAGGGGGAGGGGGCCGCGAGATCCAGGGCGCCTGCGACACATCCTCTCGTCGACCTCCTCCTCCCTATCATCTCGTAAGGCACAAGTGAGGAGTGGCAGAGGGAGGAGAGTTGGGGGAGCGGTAGGGGGAAGAGAGGTGGGGGGAGAGGGATTTTCGGGTTGATGACGTGGGGGGTAAAGAGTCCACCGGGGGAGAGGTGCCCCCGGCGGTAAGGCACAAGTTGCACCATCAACCTTTTTCCATATTCACTGTCAACTGTGTACAACGGCCGCTGCGAGTGCCCCGAGGCACTGCCTAGCCGGACTGAAAGGCGTCGAAGGAGAAGGCGAGGAAGAGGCCAAGTTTGAACTAGCGCTGAGTGTGTGCGGGTGAGGGGGGGAAAGGGGGTGGGGGCCCTGATGACCCGTTAGTTCTTTTAAACTACAGTGAAAAGATAATGAAAAAAATGCATTATTCTGGGTCCCGCATCCACCCGTGACCTCACCCCAAAGGAGGTCATGTCAGGACAACACAGGTGATACAGGCACTTAAACTTAACAGCTCTAAGTCATGTACAACTATTTACATAAGGCATTCATTTCTGTATTTTTTAAAAACAAATTAGAATCGAGTTCCATTAAGCATACGAAACAAAAAACATTCTCATTCCCTCTTCACAAGACATTAAATAAAAAAGAAACACACCAAAAGACACACCCTGTTGGTCAATGGAATGGCCGCGTCAAGAACATACAACACACGACGAATGGCATGTCCACGTCACTGCAACACTGGCCAATGGTCAACTGGTCTCACTTCAGGAATGTTGAACGAATGACGTTATTATTCTGCAATATCACAGTTCAATAATCCAACAACGATTGCAAAATAACACTTACATTTCATTTTATCACTTATCACTATGATTGTTACATTATTAATTGGATGATTATAAATTTTTCTACCAAACAAATAATCAACAGAAAAAAAAACATCTGACTTCTCTCAAAAAGTCTTTTTTCTAAACACAAGGCGCTGGTGGTGATGACGATGAGATGAGCGAGAAAAAAATTCCTTCTAGAAAGAATAACACTCCTATAAGGAGTTTACATAATGAGGATCATCTTAACTAAATGAAATGATGAAAAGCGAAGGATGGGGTCGATGCCAGCTGAAATATTGATTGTCATGTTTCGCAAGAGGCATTAATTAGGAGTCGGTTTATTTCCCAGTAGAGGTTTTGCTTTGGAGTAAAATCAAATTCACGGGTGAACTGCACAACCACACTGAAAATCACTGCGTTGTGTCTGGGCGCTGTAGCACACTGCGGGGTGAAGGGCAAGGGTCTGGGGGCAAGATTCCGAGTAGAACTACTGTGCAAGTGAGGACACGTTCAGTTCTATTCTGAGAAAATTTGAATTATAAAAAAAATGAATTTTTAAAGTTAAAAACAAGTGAGTCGACTCATATCGACTGATTTTGGATCAATATACAAAAATCTTTCAACGACACTAACAAAGTCCGTCTAATCAAAATAATTTTTGATAGAAAAATAAACATCGCTTACTATAACAACTTCACAACACCATCCGCTTCACCGCACAGCTACTACTGACGAGAAAGTAAAACCACAAAGTAGTCAATCCCAGCTGAATTTCCGGGTTTCCATTGATGCGAAAAAATGCCTCTTGAACAATCAACTGGGACAAAAGATGAATGAGAGCGACTGTTGTTAAAAATACTCGATAAACCTACAATGAAAGCACCGTAGGGAAGTAGACACCGACAGTAACGTCTGCATACGTCTTCCAAATACACGGTTACAGAATGTGTCATTCTGCGGGATGCCCATTAACTTAGAAAAAATATATATATCAAGGCCCAACATTGGCACCACTGAGTGGGGTCGGCTCCTCTTCTAACATGAGCTCGGATGAGTTGGCACTGGTTGTCGAAACAAACAAACTTTACTACCTAAGCCTAACACTTTCAAGTAAAACGGTGGGCTTAGTTAGTGTAAGAGCTTCTCTTGCTGTCCACTGATACACAGAACAAACAAACAAATGCCCAGCAGTCATTGGCTTTTTGTGACCTTGTCAAGTGTGAGAATAATCCCATGTCTACAGACAGGACTGACAAACATTTTACAAATAATCCAAGAAAAATCGTCAAATACCCATAATTACATTAAAATAGTCATTAGTAAAATCTATTAGAAAGTCAACTTTAACATGATTGGTGGAGGTTCACGGGCAGGACACCTTGAGGCTCAGGTCCACCTGGTCCTTCGTCCACGCCTCCGCCTCTGCCTAACCGCGGCGCGGGAAGCCGGTTCCTCGCGTCCTATTTGTACTGAGTCTACAGGACCACATCCTGAAGGCACAAGCAACTCGACCACATAGCCTACGTATCCCTAGGCCCCAGCAGGGCTACCTCGGCGGTAGGTTGCTGGCACTGGACGT
>NC_051409.1:25722328-25722727 GCF_015228065.2 Penaeus monodon | reverse complement strand
ACGGCCTCAGGTCATTGGAGGACGGGCACCGTGGCGCTCTTCTCGGTGGGCGACGCGAGGGCGGAGAAATCGAACGTCGTCGACGACAGCAGCGGCGACACGACGGGCGGCGGCAGGTGCGGGTACTGCGGCAGCGCCGGGAACGTGAAGTGGTGGTGGCTGCGCGGCGAGCCGTAGTGCGGGCTCAGGTTGGCCAGCGGGCTCAGGCTCGGCCACAGGTGCAGCGGCAGGTACGGCGACTTGGTGCCCACGCCGCTGTACGGCGGCGACGGCAGGTTCACCAGCGGCGTGTTGAGGCTCGAGGCCGAGAACTGGCGCGGGGACAGCACGGGCGGCGACCCCGTGATGGCCTCAATGGACAGCGGCGACGGCTTGGGCTTGGGCCCCGAGCGCCCCTTG
>NC_051409.1:25722098-25722249 GCF_015228065.2 Penaeus monodon | reverse complement strand
GCTTCTGCTCGCGCACGGGAGGGGGCGTGAGGGGGGACAGGGGCGGCGGCGAGGGCAGGGGGGACCGTGGGCGGATGGGCGAGCGCAGGCGGGGCACGGGCGAGTGCGCATACGGCGACTGCGAGCGAGGCGAGCGCGAGCGCGGGCGCCG
>NC_051409.1:25721211-25722059 GCF_015228065.2 Penaeus monodon | reverse complement strand
GCGGCGCCTGCGGCTGGCCTCCTCCGTGACCAGGTGCAGCGGCGCCGAGGGCAGGCCGTCGCCGGAGTCCTCCGAGGGCGGCGACGGCGACCGCTGGCCGAGGTCCGGTGGCCAGAGCGTGTTCTGCGGCTGGCTGGGGGCGGGCGCCTCGGGCTCGGGCCTCCGGGCGAGGGCCGACAGGTAGCCGCCGAGGCTGGCGGCCGCCATCTGGGAGAACGCGGCGGCGGTGTACATGTGCGCCAAAGGACCTGCGGAAACACAGCGATTAGGTTCCGTATGGGCTTCAACGCCAATAAAAGGATATGTATTCATATATGCATTTTGAAAACTTCGGTGGACCTCACGGGCCAAATACGAACTCGCGTCTTACCTAATGATGGGTATGAGCCTATGTGCGCCGGGGGCGGCGTGGTGAGGGGATGTGTGGGCGCGTGGGCGGGTGAGGGCAGCCTGGAGCTGCCCTGGTGGCTGCTGGAGGGCGAAGGCGCGCCGGGCTGCAGGCCGGAGCCGCCGGGGGAGTAGGGGGACATGCCGCCTCCTGCTGGGGGCTTGGCACTGCTGTTGCTGCCCAGGCTCTCCATCTTGACGTGGAACGGAATCTTGTTCTCCATCTTGACGATCTCAGGGAAGGAGACGAACCTGCAAGGCGAGCGGAGGTTAACACGGGCGGGGCAGAGGAGGGAGAGAAAGAAGAGGAGGGAGAGGAGGGAGAGGAGGGAGAGGAGGGAGAGGAGGGAGGGGAGGGAGAGGAGGGCCCCGGGCGCTGACCTCGCCTCAGAGGCTACAGGGACGTGTCAGACGACCTTTGGAGCGGTAGAAAAATCATAGAGAATAAAAGAAATATTGGA
>NC_051409.1:25720896-25721022 GCF_015228065.2 Penaeus monodon | reverse complement strand
CAGATCTGACCGGCGGTTCCCCAGCAGAGTACAATGTGTGGTGCCAGGCCAGTAGACTAGGATATAGCAATTGCCCACAAGGTCAGCGTGCGGAGGCGACCGTTTCCCCGTGCGTGCATGAGGTGC
>NC_051409.1:25720351-25720541 GCF_015228065.2 Penaeus monodon | reverse complement strand
GAGTGAATTAAAGGCGGCGGAATGAAGGGGGAAACAGGGGGATAGAGCAGAGATGGAATGAAAAGGAAATATAACGAAAGACAAATTCTAGAGACTGAAAAGGATTAAGAAAAAATAAGTGAACGAGACACAGAAAGGGGAGAGAAAGAGCTTAAACGAGAGAGGAGGATCCAGAGACAAAATGACGCAA
>NC_051409.1:25720104-25720237 GCF_015228065.2 Penaeus monodon | reverse complement strand
CGACAGGGCGCGAGCGAAAGAGCCGGAGACCACGAAGCCCCGACGTCAATCCGGCAGATCCTGTTGGGCGTTTTACCTGATCATCGAGCGCAGTTGGCGGATGGCGGCGCTGGGAGGCCGCTTCCTGGTCCGC
>NC_051409.1:25719847-25720005 GCF_015228065.2 Penaeus monodon | reverse complement strand
TCTATCCCCCTTTGCAGATGTAATTTCAATTTCCAACTTCTTTAAACCCCCCCCCCCTCCCCCCACGCACAATACAACCTTAAACTTCAATATCTCGTTTGATATTTCCTTAGCCTTGAAGTTCTTTTTTCCTCCTTTCTCTCCCCATTTTCCTATTA
>NC_051409.1:25719576-25719706 GCF_015228065.2 Penaeus monodon | reverse complement strand
CGTTATCTCGCGTTCCCTAGAGACTGAAGCGGCCGGTCCGGGAGAGGCTTTCTCGGAGACAAAGCGAGAGATAGAGATAGAACTCACTCGCTGGGATTTCCGCCGGCCTTTTATCTATCTTCGGTCCCCT
>NC_051409.1:25719292-25719490 GCF_015228065.2 Penaeus monodon | reverse complement strand
TCTCATAACATTTCGTCTTCCTATCGTTTCCTCTCACCTCTACTTTCGGTCCTACTCCTGCCTCTCCCCTCCCCCCTGCCCTTTCCTCTTACTCTATCCTCATCATCTCTGCCAACCACGAACTCTATCCTCGTCTCTATCCCTCTATTCATGTCCCACTGGCCTCCCCTAAAATCTGTCCTCTTCCTCATCCATTGC
>NC_051409.1:25718649-25719237 GCF_015228065.2 Penaeus monodon | reverse complement strand
TCCTTCGTCGCGAACTCCAACCTTTAAATCTCTCTTAAATCGGCTCTCAGTTTAGAGAACTTAAGGCCCAAAATGTCGCGAAGAATTTAGAGAACTAGAAAGAGCTTGAAACATTACTCTCCCCGATATATCCTCCCCTTCAGATTCCTGATTAAAAACTGATTGCAAGAAAAAATGGCTGTACGCACTTACGAATATTCTAAATGGATTAATATATGATCAAGTCTTCGAATCTTATCTATTCTTAATCATCCATTTTTTTCTTTTCCTTTCCAAAAATCAGGAAAGGGCCGTCGCAATCCTTTTATCCACTTATTTTATTCATATTTTTACCTCGTCCTGTTTACCAGGCCAATTATTCTGCTGATGTCAGAGCCACCGCCAGTTTTTACCCTGACCGGTTGTTATCGGCCCTTATCATCCGGGCGCTATCAGTGGCCTTATCGCAATCACATCCGCTGCCACCAACAAAACACTCCAGGCCGTCACCTGAGCCCAAGGCCGGACTCAAGCACTTGCGCCCCGCGGCCAGCGCCTCCGCGAACGGAGGGCGGGGCGCGCTCGCTCTGTCGTGGGGCGGGATCGAGG
>NC_051409.1:25717925-25718460 GCF_015228065.2 Penaeus monodon | reverse complement strand
GCCTCCTGCTGGGGAGGAGGGAGGGGGGGCCGAAGAGGAGAAGCCAAGTCGACTTCCTCTTTATCCCCGTTAGTCTAAATTTAATTCCCTTATCAAGGCCTCGCTGCCCAGCTTATGAAATGTCCGCCACGCAGGTTCGGCAGAAGGGAAGGGCACATCCCTCTCCCCGGCTCATGGCCATTTGCAAGTCTTTGAAGCCCAACGGAGTCTGCGACCCTAAAGGTCTTCCTCCTGACGACGCTGCAGGAGTGGCTCGAGTTCGCTTCTAGTCCTCCTTTCCCCTCTGGAACCGCTACTTTGGTTCCAGCGTTCTTTCTCTTCAATTCGCCTTTCCTCAGGTACTCGGTACTGGTCTCCTTCTCCTTCCCTGATTCGTTACTTGCCCCTTTCCCTATTCCATGACCCAACTATCCCCTTTCGCTGAATCGTCACCTGTCCCTGCCCTTCCCCTGCTGCCATCCGTACCCAACTGAGCGCCATAAGTGATGCGAAGGGCGACGAAAGGGGGAGTTTTGTGGACAAAGCAAAGTGTGGA
>NC_051409.1:25716888-25717845 GCF_015228065.2 Penaeus monodon | reverse complement strand
GAAAGTAGATGTATTTCACAATATCAATATCAATGATATTAATAACAAGAGTATCTACAATGGTGATCACACAATAGTTCAAACTCCCACAACGAATTTGACAACCGCCTCGACCAGCTCACCTGTAGACGAACTTCTGCCCGAGCACCTTCTTGATGATGTTCTTGTCGTAGTAGTAGCGCAGCGCCCTGGACAGCTTGTCGTAGTTCATGTTGGTCTTGTTCTTGCGGAGGCCCCACAGGCGCGCCACCTCCTCCGCGTTGAGCAGCTTGAACTCGCCCTCGGAGTTGGTCCACGTGATGATGTGCTTGTACTGGTTGCTGAGGAGGAGCTCCAGCAGGAACTGCCACAGCGTGATGTTGTTCACCATGCCATCTGTGAAGGGAAGGGAGGGTGAGTGAGCTTGCGAAGGGAAGGGAGGGTGAGTGAGCTTGCGAAGACGACTAAGGATGATGGATATTAAAAAGGATGACGACAACAAAAATGAAAACAAAAATACGGTATTTAATTCTTATTGCTGCTAATGCTGAATGTCACGACAGCTTTACCAGTGAACGGCTCGAGCAAGAGAGCCGTGGAGGCCGAGGGCGACTTGAGACAACAGCCTCGGCCAATCCGTCTAAGCGAGAATCAATCAAGAAAAAAGACCGAAACAATATGAGAACGTAAAGCTACAGACATAGATGACAGACATTCTACTCCTGCCTTAGACACAGACGCTGACACATACTATCCCAGGCAGAGTAGACGAAGACACATACGTCTCGGCTCATCACACAGACGCACACAAGCAGGAACGTACCCCAGACAGACACGAATGCTAGCACCCTCACTCACAATACTGACGCAGACATAAACGCTGACATCTTATCCCCGCCTCAGACATACATTCTGACACAGGCGACCACTCCGACCTCATAACACAGACACATGCTGACATGTACACCTCCTCCCACC
>NC_051409.1:25716524-25716864 GCF_015228065.2 Penaeus monodon | reverse complement strand
CTTGCTGACATTTCTCCAGACACATCTTCCCCCCCTCCCCGTCCCCCACCCAGAACAGACACACATGCTGACACGTACGCACACAAAACCACTTAGATATACTTTTTTTTCTTGTCTTTCCTCTTCGAGATTGTTCCAGCAAGACCGTTTTTATCTTATCTCCGCTGACAAGCACCGCACACGCGCGTTTGAATGGGTTACGTGTGTGTGTACGCACGTGTTCGCTCGGGCAAGATGCGCGCGCGCGCGTGTGTGTATGAGCGTAAAATGTTGTGCGTAAAAAGTTTGCGTATTTGCACGTGTTTTCTGTAATTCTGTTCGAGTGCTCTAGTGCCTTTAT
>NC_051409.1:25716062-25716411 GCF_015228065.2 Penaeus monodon | reverse complement strand
CCAAAGAATGTGTCAGTTACGAGCCCCTATCCCCCCCATCACCCTGACATGTGCCCGGCCGTCAGTCTTGCTTTGGACTCTTTCACTTGATCACGTGCCCAATTCAACTCTTGACCCCCCCTCCCCCCTCCCCCATACTCTCCCTCGCTTCGTCGCCTCTTACCCCCCTCCCCCCGCCGCCTCTGCCCCCTATCCATCTTCCCTCCAGTGCCCATACAACGACAATTTGCATACCCTTATGTCTCTTAACCCCTTCCCCTCTTCTACCCGTTGTTAGGCTTTCTTTTATTGCCTCCCCCCCCACTCCCCTTCTCCTTTCCCCCTTTCCTGTGGGGGGAGGGGAGGGAAG
>NC_051409.1:25715001-25715982 GCF_015228065.2 Penaeus monodon | reverse complement strand
ATCTGGAAAAGGGGAAGGAAAACCAAATGAGAGAACGAACGAAGCGACGGGAGGGTGGAGGAGGCTGAAGAGGGGGAGGAGCTGAAGAGTGCCCGAGTGCCGTGGTGCCAGAGAGGCAGGCGAGCCGGAGGCAGGGGCAGGGAGGAGGCCGGAGGCGCGGCGGCACAACGAGGCATCTCCGGTGGGCCCTGGGGCGCTGCAGCGTCACGGCGGCCGCCATGCGGGCGGGGGCGGGAAATGGCAATTGTCGCCCGATTACACCCATTTTGCCAATTACCACACCCATGCACGCCCGCGCCGGCAGCCCGCGCCCCTTCGCGCTCGTCAGCGCGATGGGGGGTCGCTGGGGGCGCAGGGGAGGGAGGGGCGGGGCAGTTCGCCCTGCTTGGGTGCCAATCGCGAGGCCGAGAGCCGTCGGCGGAGGTGCCTCTCGCGACAGACGGCGCTCGAGGCGCTTTGCCACGGCGAGTGCCACCCTCGAGCATAATGCTGCCTTCACTAGCCGGCGCACTCACTGCAAGGCCAGACTATGAGCCACATTACTACCATTACCGAACCACTTACTCGCAGCGCATTGCCAGTCCCGCATAAATACCAACCCCCTTCCCCCCTGAATCAGTGCAGTGCCACTACACGCCGCAAAGAGGTACTGCCACGCACCATGATGCCACTGAGCGACGCGTCACAATGCCCCGGCACCCTGCAACGGCACCCTGCAACAATGCACGAACATTGGATAATGCCATCACAGTTATGTGCCAAAATCCTCGGAGACGATGCCACGACACACGACGAGCGGCCGGGGTGCCACCGAGCGCCGCCCGGCTCAGCGGCAGCCAACGCTTACGCACAAGAGATCGCAACTGTTGAGGCCGTAGTGGCTGGGACACGCAGGTACACTCAAGCACGCACTTAAGCACGCAGAAAGGCGTCTCAATATTCGCGTTCCCCCTCAAATGGAAGCACGCACGCATGCACAGA
>NC_051409.1:25714543-25714691 GCF_015228065.2 Penaeus monodon | reverse complement strand
TCCCCCCCCCCCACAACCCATCCCGGCAGACGTTAGCCATAACCGCCAAGGAACCTTAAACTATCACTATCACTTGCCACCCTCAATTGTGTCGGGGCCTCTCTTGCAAGATGATGCAGGTACTGGACGCCCGCGGGGTTGGTGTCGG
>NC_051409.1:25713867-25714245 GCF_015228065.2 Penaeus monodon | reverse complement strand
TGGAGTGAAGGGAAACAAGGGGAAATGGGAAAGAGAAAGGAGGAGAATAGAAAAAAATGAAGAAGGGAAAGTGACGGTGGGAGGGTAGAAAAAAAGAAAGAATGAAGATGAAGGGAGAGCATAAGGAAGAGGGAAAGCGGGGAGGTGAAGAGTGGGGATAAAGTGAAGGGAGGGGAAGGGAGAGGAATATATAAACAACAACAACGAAAACGACGACGGCGAGGAAGGCTAGCAACCCCCCCCCCTCCCCCATGGCTCCCCCGCAGCGCCCTCTGCATCCGTCAATTAAAGCGAGCGAGACAACCAGCCACCAGCGACCGTCATTACCCAACCATCAACAGCGTAACTATCACCATAACTCAAACCATCATCCTTCCT
>NC_051409.1:25713544-25713674 GCF_015228065.2 Penaeus monodon | reverse complement strand
TGCGCCTCGCCATCCCGCCCACAAGACATCATATTACTCTAGGCACTATTACACTTGTGTACGTACGTGAACAAGGACACAAAACTTCCCCTGAAGCAATTTCGTCATACCCATGATAACGCACTTTACT
>NC_051409.1:25712994-25713279 GCF_015228065.2 Penaeus monodon | reverse complement strand
CAACTGGCGAAAGACGAACAGACAGCTGGAAACAAGAGGAAAGATATAGACAGAAAAATTGTTCGACAGATCGACAGCGAGAGGGAGAGTTCATTTCGTCCAAACACTTGTTCAACAGCTGCGTCCTCACCTTGTGCAGTAAGTGCACAGCTATATCTGGCGCCAAGCCATTAAGAGAGAAACAATGGCGGTGCCAACAAACAAATCGTGATATCAGAACACAAGAAAAACAAAATGGCGAGATAATATTATGAAGTTGAGCTGGAAAAACGTACACGTACACGT
>NC_051409.1:25712632-25712936 GCF_015228065.2 Penaeus monodon | reverse complement strand
TACAGGACAGACATACATACACCCCCCTTCCCCCCAGCACATCCTACCCCAGGGCAGATCCGCCACAGGGCGACCCGCAGCAGTTGTGCCACGTCCGGTGCCCTCGCAGAGTCATCGCAGTGCCATCGCCGCTGCCTGGCACTGCCTCTCTGAACTTGCCCGGCGCTCTGGATGTGGTCTTTCGTTATGATGGAGTCTGCTTGTGTGATTTGTGTTATTCTATATTGCCGTCAGTCAGTAGATCTATTTAGCCTGTGAATCCCTACTATATATACACACCCATCGTTTCGTTTACCACAGACAG
>NC_051409.1:25712005-25712520 GCF_015228065.2 Penaeus monodon | reverse complement strand
TTGCTCAAACATTCAGGTTCATCATCACCTTCCTTTCTTCCCTACATAATAATCACCTTTGGCAACTTCAACGCCGTAATAATTAAATAATGAATTCATATCACTGAAATTATCACATCCACCTCTCTTTTCATCCTCCAGCGGCGACAACATACGATTTAACATCTCTAAATCAATTACACTTAAATAAATAATAAAACCGCCATTGAGTGCTTCGTCCTGTATTAATAAGTAAATAAAATCCACTAATTTAACAAGAAAAAAAGTAATAAAGACCTTTAAAAAAATCTACCATGACTTAATAAAACAATTGCGCATCATATTCAAGGTAATAAGGTTCGCTGTCTGCCGAAATGGAGACAGATTCTACGCGAAACGTTCGTTTAACGAGAGATAAAGGCGGGGGAATCTGGGACAACGTCGAGGACGAAAGGGAGATGGGAGAATAAACGAAATAAAATCAATGGGTTGAAAGAGGGAGGTAAAGAGGCCAGAGTAAAAAAGAGAGACAATGC
>NC_051409.1:25711777-25711945 GCF_015228065.2 Penaeus monodon | reverse complement strand
CATAGGTCAAGGCCGTACCATTAAAATGAAGTCGATTCGAGTCACGCCATTATCATTCCTTCCCATTTTCTCCTCTATTAAATCTTCGTTTTCTATTGAGAAGTGATGGTAGGATTAAGAAAACGGGAAAACACGTGTATATGCCGACCACGCGGAAAAAACTGCATT
>NC_051409.1:25711129-25711680 GCF_015228065.2 Penaeus monodon | reverse complement strand
GTAAAAAAATACAAAATATGATACACAAATCAATCACTAAATAACCACATTTTCCTATACATTTCCAAGTTTCTACCTTCCTGGTACTTCACGAACAAATGTGCAAATCGCATTACAGATGAAATCATCAAAATAAAAATACTAGGAAAACCAATTAAGAATAAACTGAAATTTATATACGAGACTTCCATTCCACGAAAAGAGCTACAGGTGTTTTTTTTATATTCAACAAGGAATAACCTGTACAGCATTACTGATAAGAAATTAATGAATTAATTAACAATAAGACGATGGCTAACAACTGCGACAAGAAAATTCAGGTTATCGAGAGCAAATATCGAATTGTACTCATAATAACAGTCTAATATCAAACACCAGTTTCATTAACAAAAACGAACTTTAATCATTGTTATTGTCTGTCTCATATGAAAAGTAACGACACTCCTCATTGTCCTTAAGGAAAGTAATTAAAATCACTTCTTCCCCATAATTAAGAATCAAAAGACGAATATATATAGACACTCAGGACACCGCAACTTCTTCCCCAAAAC
>NC_051409.1:25710412-25711085 GCF_015228065.2 Penaeus monodon | reverse complement strand
CTTATGAACCGACGATCCTGCTCTTACCTGAGGACTCCATCTCGGGCGTGCGTTTCGCGTAGATTTCACGCACGCAAAGACCAGACCCTCACACTTTTCTTGTATCTTTCCTCACAACCACTCATTATCTCCTGACATTCTCGCGTCTTTTTCCACTTGTATTTTCCACACTTCCCATGTTCCTCCGTTCTCTACGCTTGGCAAATTCCTCGCCCTTGATTTTCTCTCGCTTTCAGACCAACCAATGGAAAAAAAACGACACCACTTTTTCTTGTTTTGGATCCTGTTTCTTTAGTTAAGACCAGGTAAAGGCTTCTAGATTAACGAAATTCTCTCGGATCCCCTTCCACAGGCCGAGTCACGAACGCCGCGACACTCTTATCGTTATCGTAGCCTCCTGCATCGCCTGGGACTCCTGGGAAGGACCCCGTGCTCGTCCTCGTCCTTGCGGAGGCCTTGGGGACACTCATGCCTCGTCGGGAGGGGGTCGAGTTGAACGCCTCGTCGGGAGGGGTCGACGGAGGTCAACTCTAGCACTCCAAGATCACAAGTTCACTATCTCTCACTCTCTCAACTTTTATCTACCTTTTTTCCCCCTCTTTCCTTTCGACAACACTGCCTCCCGTTTCTTTATCCCCCTCTCCAGTTCCTGGTTCGAGCGAGTCACGCTTGT
>NC_051409.1:25710298-25710388 GCF_015228065.2 Penaeus monodon | reverse complement strand
CACGGGATGACAGCGACACACTTTTCGATCGGCGGGAGGAGCAGCAGCGCGGAAGAGCGGTCCGCAGCCGAGCCGCGCGTAGGCCTACTA
>NC_051409.1:25710090-25710188 GCF_015228065.2 Penaeus monodon | reverse complement strand
CTCTCGGCGGCGCACCACACACGGCGGACTTCGGAGGCCGCATGTGACAGGCTCGGCCGCACACCAGCGCGGGAGGGGGAAAAGGGAGGGGGCGCGGG
>NC_051409.1:25709931-25710058 GCF_015228065.2 Penaeus monodon | reverse complement strand
GGAAGCGTCGGGTTCCGGTGGTCACCCGCAGATGGCGCGCGCGTCTGTGGGTGCGTGAGAGTGCGCGCGCCCTTTCATCTCGGCCAATCTACATGCATTTCGTGCCTAGCACAATCTTCTTATAGTT
>NC_051409.1:25709566-25709851 GCF_015228065.2 Penaeus monodon | reverse complement strand
GTTTCTCCAGATCCCCATAATTAGCATATAATCAATATTCATTAGTATGCACTTTCCACAAAATCGTCAGCATCATTTCCATAGTCATCACTCGCTATAATTCAGCAAAATGAAATAAACATTATTAACAATACGCAAAAAAACGCTGAAGTCATAAAAAAACATTACTTGAAAACACGTCTTATGAACATCAGTAGTTGGTTTAAATAGGGGTTACCTTCCACCCCCCCAACCTTCTCCCCCCTCCTCATTCCTCTCCTTTGGATAAACTGTATAACAAAAAGC
>NC_051409.1:25709469-25709534 GCF_015228065.2 Penaeus monodon | reverse complement strand
TCATACATACTAATTCAAATTACTATCTTTTCCTTTACATTTCGCTTTTGTTGGCGAGACCTCGA
>NC_051409.1:25709157-25709438 GCF_015228065.2 Penaeus monodon | reverse complement strand
TTTACTACCTATAAACACAGGTGTGAAAAAGAGCAGTTTTCTCCCTCTTTTAATACTTCATTATTAAGTGTCCATTTTTTTTATCAGGCCGTTAGTCTACGAGCATTAAACACTGAAAGATATGTTGACCAGATTCAGTGGATGGGAAATTAATTTCAATATTTGCAACATGTAAGCCAACGGAGAAATGCGTAAATGTTTTGCTTAGGTATTTTTTTTCATGGTTATCAAAAGGTCGCTAATCGTAAATATACCCACAGTGACGATCGCAACGACGGCAT
>NC_051409.1:25708973-25709087 GCF_015228065.2 Penaeus monodon | reverse complement strand
CCCAAATACAAGGGAAGAAAAATCCTTGAAAATACAATAATAAAAACTACCGCAAGAATAAATTCGATCACGACCTTTAACTTAAAAAAAAACACGAGGAAATTAGCCACCGCA
>NC_051409.1:25708821-25708901 GCF_015228065.2 Penaeus monodon | reverse complement strand
TGTCAGATTTAGCGCAGGTTCGTACGCGACCACAGGTGCGGCTGCCTCGAGGATTTACATAAATTATGAAGAACCAGACA
>NC_051409.1:25708356-25708657 GCF_015228065.2 Penaeus monodon | reverse complement strand
GTATGATTAGAAGAATGAAAGGGGGAATAAGAGAGAGAATGAAAGAGGGGATAAGAGAGAGAATGAAAGAGGAGATAAGAGAAAACGAAAAGGGGGATAAGAGAGAGAATGAAAGAGGGAATAAGAGAGAGAATGAAAGGGGGAATAAGAGAGAGAATAAAAGGGGGGATGAGAGAGAGAATGAAAAAAGAGGAAAGTATAGACGAATAGTGGGGTTGGATATGGATGTATAGAGAACCCGGGGTATAGGAGCGGGGTGGTGGTGGTGGGGGGGGGGTAAAAGTTGGGTAGGGTGATAGAA
>NC_051409.1:25708159-25708314 GCF_015228065.2 Penaeus monodon | reverse complement strand
TGACATGCTCGGCGCGGGACCTCACCTGTCCCTTCCCCCTTTACCTGACCCTTGCCCCGACGTCTCCCCCCCCCACCCCCCACCCCTTCGTGTCGCCGCGTGGACATGCCGCTCTTCGATTTTATTGCCTTTTATTCCCGCTTTCATTTTCTTTT
>NC_051409.1:25707902-25708060 GCF_015228065.2 Penaeus monodon | reverse complement strand
CTCTTTAATTTTCTCATTTCCCTCTTTATGCTCTCTCCTATTCCCTCTCTTTCTACCTGTTTTATTCATTTTCCCATTCCATCAGTTCCCCCTCCTTTATTCCCTCTTCCATCTCCTCTATCCCCCCTTTCTTTATTCCCGTCCTCTTTAACATTCCC
>NC_051409.1:25707703-25707869 GCF_015228065.2 Penaeus monodon | reverse complement strand
CTTCCCCCATTCTTCCCCAAAAATGGAAACACATAAAGGGTGGTTGGAGTAACAGGAATAAAAATGGGACATGAAAGATTATACGCACGTGTGTAAGCGTAATTACTCTATCGTTCCGTTTCCGTTGCCTGTCTTCGGTCGACACATTTAATTAGACGGCGACACA
>NC_051409.1:25707326-25707441 GCF_015228065.2 Penaeus monodon | reverse complement strand
GTCATGATAGGGATAATATAAAATTGTTCACTAGGCTACTATTATCTTATCTCGCCTTGAGAAAAAAATACGGAATTTCCTGTCCACAAGCCTACTGCGTGAAATAAGATATATG
>NC_051409.1:25704530-25705115 GCF_015228065.2 Penaeus monodon | reverse complement strand
CGAGCAAGGGCAATCGAGAGGAGCTGTGTGTGTGGGCGGAAGGTATGGCATGATGGAGGCCCACCCCCTCCCCCTCCCACACCGGATGGAGGTGATGGCCGGCCATGATTATGTCCAGCGGGGCACTTCCTGGCCCGTCGCCGCCCACGGGAAGTGCCAATTGCTCTCCACCAGACACTCGCTGCCCGGCCGGAGTGCCCCTCGTCCGCTGAGGCCGTCGCCGAAAGCCCCTCCGAGCCACCGCCTCTTCTCCCTGCTTCTCCCCCCTCTCTCTCTCACTCCCATTCTTTCCCTCCCCCTCCCCTCCCCTCTCTCTGTCTCCCTCTCAGAGTCTGCTTGTCCCTTGTGTAATTTCCTCCCCTCCTCCCTCCGCCCACCCCCTCCCCACCCCGGAGGAACGGCGGAATGTAAACAAACAATCTCAGCTGCGGCTTGTAAACACAACTTGTGCTATCTCCTGTGTACCTGGAGACTGCCTTCGTTTACGCCACTATCACCCCCCCCCCCCGCACCCCTTTCTCGGAATTAGGGCCGTCACTAAACGATAAGAAGTGAAAAGGGCCAGGAAGGAAAGGGGGAAGGGGT
>NC_051409.1:25704057-25704271 GCF_015228065.2 Penaeus monodon | reverse complement strand
ACGAGCCCCCCCCCTCCACTGACACAGACCCCCTCCCGTAAACCCTTAAACCCCCCTCTACTCACCCTTGGCTTTGGATGGTGACATAGCATCGTTGGAGCCCTCGGAGTCCTCGGCCTCGAATCGCCTGGTCATCTCGCACTCTGAGGAGCAAAAACGGAGCGGGAATTAGCACGCGGATATGCACTCAGGAGAAGGGTTTATTGGGGAGGAG
>NC_051409.1:25702331-25703750 GCF_015228065.2 Penaeus monodon | reverse complement strand
ATGCGGATCGTCAGCGTGTTGCTGCGAAGGAGGGAGAGCGAGAGCGAACGAGTGAGTAATGAGCGGGCGTACGGGTTGATGAGTTAGTGGGAAGTGAATGAGACATCGAAAAAAAGTGAGCAGTGGAATGAATGGGTATAAAATCTTTCCTGAGTTGGTGAATGGGTTAGTGCACAAAATAATAAATGAGTGGATGGATGGGCCGAGTGAGTGCGTGGATGGACGAGTGAGGGGATGCTCGTCCCCAGCGAGGGTAGTGGTAACGTCGTTCTCGGAAAAAGGCCGCAGCTGCCGACACGCGACCCTCGCCCGGCTCATAAAGCCAACGGAGGAGAGGGGGCGGGGGGGGGGGGTGAAAGGGGGAGGGGAATGGGAGAAGGGAGGGGGCGAAAGGGGGAGGGGATGCGGGAGATTGGGGAGGGGGAAGTTGCGGATATGACTTGGACCAGCTAATCAAATAAAACGCTGCGGCACTGGCGGCTGGCACTCGAGGCCAGGAGTTCGGCCGAGGACCCGCCTGCGTCGCATCGAAATCCCCGGCGACGGCGGAGGGACGGCGGCCGTAGGCGAAGAATCCCGTAGGCGTATCGCGTGTCGCCTCCGTATTTAGACAGCCTCGGCGAGACTTTTTCCCCGGGGCGCGCACTTGGCATTACAAAGTCAATGGCACGCAAAACATGGCGGTGATTTTTGTGCATGATCCCTGTAATCTGACCTCCGCCCGACCTGCTGCGCCCAAAAGCACGGTCAAGGCGTCCGACCTTGTCCAGTGTATCATTTACAACCTTCCTCCGCGCAAATACACGCGCAGATGTTTATAAACAAATATGTTAATACAGTCACCCCGCCGTAAAAAAAAAAGCGCGTGCCAAAAAAAGAGACTCGAACCCGGCAGTGCATTATGAGTAAACAGCTGAGCGCCGCAGCCCGACCTCGACGTCACCCACTAAACCCGTGTTTGAGATTACACAATCACTGGATTTACGGTGCCGCTCCGAACCCGCCCACACGCACGCGATAACGACGAGTAATGCAGAGTAATAACTCCCCCCCCCCTCTCGAAGGCACCAAGGGACCAGAACACTTGACTGCCGGAGCAAACGCCACCACAACGCGACGCGGATAAACGAACCCTCCGGCAGCGCAAGGTTAAGCCGGGAGGAAATAGCCGCTCGACAACCGAAGCGCAACGGGAAATAGCGACTGGACAATGACACGAAATGAATGAGCGGTAATATATGCATAACGGCCGTCCTAGCAGTGAACACGACCGCCGCCGAACGAGAGAACAAGATAAAAACGCGAATAAGGAGAGAGAGAGAGACAAGAAGGAAGAGAACATGGCGATAAGGTTGCGGAGTGGACAATACATCAGTGTTGAGTTAAGGGTGTTGTCCCGTCTTACCTTGGTCGCGTGGG
>NC_051409.1:25701434-25701524 GCF_015228065.2 Penaeus monodon | reverse complement strand
CAAGGCCACTCCAACTCGCCTTCCCGCAGACCTGCCCCTTTCCCTCTCAACGCCCGATGCAGGAACTTCTCTCACCGCTTCCAAAACGGT
>NC_051409.1:25701134-25701209 GCF_015228065.2 Penaeus monodon | reverse complement strand
GTAAGCATCACCATCGATATTATGACCAAATAATAAATAATAAAGTATAAAGGCAGATATGAAAGCAGGGAACAA
>NC_051409.1:25700667-25700889 GCF_015228065.2 Penaeus monodon | reverse complement strand
CATCATTGCTCTTGCATGCGACAGAAATTAATAATAATTAAGAAATCTTCACCAATGAACCCCTGCTCATTAGCCTTTATTGCTGCACCCACGAAAGCTCAGGTGCCAGCGAGGTGGGCGTGGGGGCGTGAATGTAAGCTGAGGTGGATGGGTGCCCGCCCGTCAGCCTGTCCGTCCGTCAGCCCATTCGCAATTTTGAGATTTAGAAAATGTCTGCGTGTC
>NC_051409.1:25700073-25700218 GCF_015228065.2 Penaeus monodon | reverse complement strand
CAAGTTCCCCACACGTGCTGTGATCTCCATGCCACCCCCCTCCTCATGCCCTTACCCCCCCCCCCCCACTAACATAATGACACCTGTGTGGCTATCCCATCGCACCCCCCCCCCCCCTCACCCTGGCCTTATCTTCCTCCACATT
>NC_051409.1:25699535-25699747 GCF_015228065.2 Penaeus monodon | reverse complement strand
TCTCGCCACTGCATAGCTAACCTTTTTAAATGCCCAACATACGCGAACGGGAGTAGCGGGGTGTGGCGCTGACGTATGCGGTGCAGGTGTACGTAAGTGATTGAGTTACTTATAAATACATATTCCTTTTGAACGAGCACGCATATGTACCCACACTCGCATACCGGTCGCTAGGAGGAGCGGTCAGCCCACGCGCGCGCGCACAGATGGAT
>NC_051409.1:25699410-25699502 GCF_015228065.2 Penaeus monodon | reverse complement strand
CTCACTCATTCAAACACAGGCTATCTTACTCTCACTTTCTGATTATCTTTCCCTCACATATTTTTTGTTACTCTCACTTTTCAAGTACTCAT
>NC_051409.1:25698451-25698681 GCF_015228065.2 Penaeus monodon | reverse complement strand
TACCTAGAAAAGCAGGCAATTCGAGGCAGAGAGTTAATAACACCGGAGATTGCCAAACAGTAGCTGGAAGCGCGCTGCTCAATCGCAAGAGGCGATAAAAAAGTGAATCATAATCCAGCGCCGCCAAGTGACGTCATCTTTGGCGGGAAAAGAAAGAACGCGTCCGCGGGGTCAAAACCTCATGACCTACACGATGGCATCATCCTAGCCCTCTCGCTCTCATCCTACCT
>NC_051409.1:25698296-25698426 GCF_015228065.2 Penaeus monodon | reverse complement strand
CGCTTAAAAAATACGAACTTCAGCCCACAATTTCCCCTCCAGCGTAAACAAAATGGTGGGGTCGAGTTGTACCGGAAATTCTCCAGAAGTCTTTGCAAATTGCGGTCTCCCATTTCCGTTTAGCCCCGCG
>NC_051409.1:25698053-25698239 GCF_015228065.2 Penaeus monodon | reverse complement strand
AACGCAATGACTCACGATAAACAACAACAATAAAACTCCTCCTCAAACGACAAAAAGGATGCGCCACAAACCACCCAATTAAGGCTCGAACATCCGCAAATAACCACATCCCGCACTACTCAACCCCCAAAAAGTAGAGAAATATCCCCTACAAACAATATCCATTACAGCCGAAAATCATATCAC
>NC_051409.1:25697808-25697955 GCF_015228065.2 Penaeus monodon | reverse complement strand
TCCACATTTATCGAAATTCCTCCGCCTCCCTGACCGGATATTACGTAGGGATGATTAAACGCCGTGAAAGCGGGGAGGTAGAGAGGTTAATATCATGGGCTGTGTCTGAGTAAATCAAATTGTAGGCAGTTAGAAAAGGTGCATTTC
>NC_051409.1:25697610-25697728 GCF_015228065.2 Penaeus monodon | reverse complement strand
AGGATGGAAGAGGGGGGGGGGTGCGCCGGAAGTGCCTGTGTGAAATAATAATCACAACAAAGAATACAAAGCTCATGACACGTCGCTGCCTCGCTGCCTCGCCCTCTTCTAGGCCTTT
>NC_051409.1:25697002-25697222 GCF_015228065.2 Penaeus monodon | reverse complement strand
ATCTCGACCACCGAAGGAGGAGAGGAGGAAAAGGAACGAGAAAGCAGGAGAGGGAAGGCGAGATGTCGTCGCGCAAGGGTGCCGGCCGGGAACAAGGGTGGCACTGTGCCTCAGATATGCACCGTGGGAATCTGGGGCCTCCTTCCCCCCCCTCCCCCCTACACGCCACACACGCACTTTGCATCACGCCATATGCCTCGTTTATCATGGATTTATGCAT
>NC_051409.1:25696520-25696674 GCF_015228065.2 Penaeus monodon | reverse complement strand
ACCACCATCGGATCCAGGAACTATCCCAGGACGCCCCCCCCTCTCCCCGCCCCTCCTACCAGCAAGCGGAGGCGTGCGTGAGGAACGAAGGAACGCGGATCCCGTCGCTTTACCTATGTACCGGGACTGCAGTTAGTCGGCTCGCTTGCTTGCG
>NC_051409.1:25696126-25696447 GCF_015228065.2 Penaeus monodon | reverse complement strand
TTGGCTCTTTCTTTCCCCTTTCCTCTCACTATTCTTCCCCTCTCTCTCTTTATTTATCTCCCTTTCTCTTTCTCCATTCCTCGTTCTTTGGCTATTCTGCCTTTTTCTCTTTCGCCCTGTCTTTCAATCCCGTGTAATGAAAAGTGAAAAAATGGCCAACTGCAACACAGAAGAAAAAAAGCTAGAATAAGTGAAAAAGAGAGAAAGACACGATGAAATATTAGTCGTTGAGGAAAAAAATATGAAATTGAGACCACGACAAAAAAGGAGAAAAAGAAAACACTCAAAGACGCTCTCGGAATAGGAAAATCGTCAAAGGGG
>NC_051409.1:25695706-25696086 GCF_015228065.2 Penaeus monodon | reverse complement strand
CTCCGTTCTCCTTGCCCCTCCTGCGGCGAGGGAGCAGAGCGTCGGGCGAGCCGAGGAAATGCCGCCAGTGCCACGCCGGCCGGACGAACGGACGCCCTTTTCAGAAATCTCAAAGATCTTGTAAGGCGATCGCGCGTTCCCCCGAATGGCCCTCTCGAGTGGCACTCCGGCCAGATTTTGTAATGTCGTACGCACACGATTTATAAATCTATACACGACGCAGATGAATACATACATACACATAACAGGAAAGGTTGGGGCATCACTTCTTAAATACCAATTTGTGTGACTGTGACGAACATTCAAATGAGACAGAACCAAATGCACAAATAGGAACCTGTCCAGAACCTTATTTCGTCGATCGAAGACAAAGAGCAGAT
>NC_051409.1:25695166-25695244 GCF_015228065.2 Penaeus monodon | reverse complement strand
GGGGGTATAATAACAAGGTGAACGGTTGTTTTGCGAGCCCGCTGGACAAACAACAGTCACCGTCCTGTTGTCTCGCCA
>NC_051409.1:25694808-25694929 GCF_015228065.2 Penaeus monodon | reverse complement strand
GGGGTGGGGGGGGGGTCACTGCTCGGGGACATACATCATAAGCAGTTCCACAGCAGACCCCAGATCCCCCCCCCCACGCCCCACCAACTGAAAGGAATCAGTCGTCGGGTAATTCTTATAG
>NC_051409.1:25694192-25694635 GCF_015228065.2 Penaeus monodon | reverse complement strand
ATAACGGAAGAAAAAGCAGGGGGGAAAAGACCAGCTTAAAATCGCAACAAGCCATCCTAGCCTACCTATTGAGAAATGTACTTTATCTTCTTCCATCACTTCCTTCCCTCTACCTCCTCCTTCCAACCCTCCTTCATCCTACTTCCATTCCTCCCTTTACTCCTTCCTACCCCCCCTCCCTTTCACCCTTCCTCCACCACCCTCCCTTTCACCCTTTTCCCTCATATGCGTTGCGTCAGCCACCTCATTAACGACCCTGCTGACACCCTAACGATCACTCTGCCGAAGTCGCGATCGTTAGGGCCTTTGGGGTGGGCAGAGCGACGGAGAATGAGGGCCGCGAAGAGGGCGTCTTAAACGATATATTGAGATATTTGGAGGATTATTTCGCCGGCAGTTTGTTGAGTAAACAAGTGTAGAATATATAATCTCTTTCTCTGGCT
>NC_051409.1:25693548-25694168 GCF_015228065.2 Penaeus monodon | reverse complement strand
TTCTCTCTCTCTCTCAGGCACACACATCGAGCGGACTATTTTGAGCAATTTCCCATCAAACCCAGGCCATGCAACCGAAATGCCAAGCTATGCCATCTTCTCACGGACGGATCAGGCAGTGTGTGCATGTGAGAGCACCATCTTAGTCGGCTCTGGGGACAAACGCACCGCAATTCCGTTTTTAATTCCTCAGTCGCGGAATTCATATCACGACTAATATTAAGAAGCCAAGTCGAAAACAAGCCTTTTAAAATATACATATACATCAAATGGCTTATCCTTCGAATGAACATTAAGAAAAAAAAGGATGTGATTAACCATTTGAGATCAAAGGCATCAATATAATCTTGTGAGAAAAAAATATTATCAAAACGTGAACAAATTCAATTTGAAATCGAAGTCCAAATCACAGTCATCGTCATCATGCAACACCTCTGCAACCGCATTGCCTCCTCTCACGATGATTCATGGGCCCGGGGGAGGGGGTGTTGATTGGGGAGGGGAAAGGGAGGGGGTGGGGGGAGTTACGCCGTCAGCAAAAGAGTTAGAGAGAGAGAGAGGGGGGGGGGGCGTCAGCACAAATCCTCGTCCAGAACAGAGTGCCTCGTCAGGTGTTGTTC
>NC_051409.1:25692944-25693423 GCF_015228065.2 Penaeus monodon | reverse complement strand
CGTTCGTCTTTTTTTCACCTGTTTTCCCATCTTTCCTTTCCTTTCATCATCTTTCCTCCCTTTCTCCCGGTTCTCCTCCTTTCGTCTCTCTTCGCCCATCCCTTTATCTTCCTCTCTCCTCTCCTCTTCCCAACTCCACTCTCTCTTCCTTTATCTCCCTCTCCGTTCTCTCCTTCCTTCTTCCTCTTTATCTCTCTCTTCCCCTCCCTTACTTCACTCTTCCTCCCTTCATCGCCCACTCCCCTTCTCTTCATCTCCCTCCCCTTCCCTTACTCCCTTTTCCCTCCCTTCACCCCCCCCCCCCAAGTGGATTAAGTGCCACCCGAAGAGGAACAGAAACTCCGTCGGTCGCGGGTTAATTACCGACGCACGTGATTAACGCCGCTTGTTCGCCTTCTTCTGTTCTTTTGTTGACGGTCATTACTCGCTTGGTCTTTTTTGCGTCCTGCCCCCCCTCTCTTACTCTCTCTCTCACTCCT
>NC_051409.1:25692561-25692713 GCF_015228065.2 Penaeus monodon | reverse complement strand
TGGCAGGCGCGGGCTGTGTGAGATGTTAGGAGGAGAGCACTGCATCCCCCTCCCCCCCTAACATGTACACGATAATCAAAGTCCACGAGTGTAGAATCAAATTTCTTGGCATCCACTATAAATATATGTATAAAAAGAACAAATCCAAGCAT
>NC_051409.1:25691817-25692534 GCF_015228065.2 Penaeus monodon | reverse complement strand
TAATATAGCACAGTCATCCCAAAATACAACCCAAAAATAAGAACTGTCTTCCCCGAATACAACACGAGACAACCCAAAAATACAACTGCAGCGCCCTTCACCCCCCCTTCCTCCCCCTCCCCCCTCCTCCAAGCATAACAGCACAACATGGCCGAAATACAACACGTGGGGCAGAAACACAAGCCCCGACTTCCAAGTCTTATGACAAAACCCTTTATACTCGTTCTCTCCTTTCCCTGCCTCGATCCCCTTTCCTCCCCCTGCCTCTCCCCTCTTCTATCCCTGCCCCCCTCTCTCCTCTCCTATCCCTGCCCCCTCTCCCCTCTCCTATCCCTGCCCCCCTCTCCCATCCCTGCCCCCCTCTCTCCTCTCCTATCCCTGCCCCCCTCTCCCCTCTCCTATCCCTGCTCCCCTCTTCCTCTCTATCCCTGCCACCACCCTCTCTCCCTCCATCCATGCACACCCCTCCCCACATCCACTATCCCTGCCCCCCTCTCTCCACTCCTATCCCTGCCACCCCCTCTCCCCTCTTCTATCCCTGCTCCCCCTCTCCCCTCTCCATATCCCTGCACTCCCCCCTTCTACCATCCTCTCCTATTACCCTCTCCTTCCACTACACAGCCCTCTCCCCCTCCCCCATCAACAATGCTTACAAGCAGCCACATCAACAACATACCACTGGTCGCACATCACAACTACGAGGTTAGTAATTATGTG
>NC_051409.1:25691427-25691781 GCF_015228065.2 Penaeus monodon | reverse complement strand
TCTCTCCATCCTCCCATCCTTCCTCAGCATTCCCCATCCATCTCCCCTACCCCACAAATCCACGAGTTGGAACCGACACACACAAACATGTGATCTACGCAACATCGGCACGCCATAAGAGGTACTTACGCCTCCAACCCCGTTCTCCTCCTCCTCCCTCATCCATCCCCTACCGAAACCCCACCATACGATGCCCAACGTCGGCATCTCAACCTCCCACCGCATCCACTCCCTCCCCCCAAAGAAATACATTTAAACGACACACAAAAGAGATTTTTATGTTATCAGTATCCCTCTTCATTCGATGAATCCTTCAACGAGGAAAGAAAAAGGGAAGAACAAAAGGGGGAATTG
>NC_051409.1:25691266-25691348 GCF_015228065.2 Penaeus monodon | reverse complement strand
TAGACGCAAAGATAAAGCAAAAGAGAAATTAATGTTATTAAGAGAAAGGCAAAAGGTGATAAAGGAGGCGAAGGGAGGGAGG
>NC_051409.1:25691023-25691141 GCF_015228065.2 Penaeus monodon | reverse complement strand
AAGGCGACGAAAGGAGATCCAAGAACAGCAGCGGCGCAACCCGACCCCGCAAGAAGGACAAAGAGAAGATGGCACTGGCCGCGACGTGTGACATACCACTAATGATGGGCACCCACGA
>NC_051409.1:25690780-25690984 GCF_015228065.2 Penaeus monodon | reverse complement strand
GGCTAACCTGACACCCTGCCACACCCTTGCTTGTCCTCCCCTTGGCCCTTCCCCCCCTGCCCCCTCTCCGTGCCACAACTAAACCACAGCAACAGGTTCACGTACAAAAACAAGTGCCTCAGTGCGCACGCGCGCCAACGTACGAGACGAATGTGAGAATGATAATCAGAGAAAGACACACACAGGGAGAGGCAGAGGGAGAAG
>NC_051409.1:25690401-25690600 GCF_015228065.2 Penaeus monodon | reverse complement strand
CGAAATATTGCCTGCGAGATCCCCCTCTCCTCCAAAAAACGCAGTTCCACGTATCCTCAGCTAGAAGGGACACGATGTATCACCAAAAGCTTTTTTGTATCACAAGCCCCAACGCCGCTGATGATTAACAGCACAAACACCTCCAAGTATAAACTGTGAGTGCGAGAATGTCTGATCCGTGCACAGGGTTTATATTTAG
>NC_051409.1:25690156-25690301 GCF_015228065.2 Penaeus monodon | reverse complement strand
AAGGAAATAAAGTGGCAGAAACACTCTTGTGACGTCATAACCACATACCCCTCACGTCAGAGAAATGATAATAAATATTTTCATGACGCCAAATGTGTCGCTATAAATCCTACTTGTCTATCATATAAATTAAAATATAAATGGG
>NC_051409.1:25689856-25689954 GCF_015228065.2 Penaeus monodon | reverse complement strand
AAGCAACGCCATCGAACAATGGCACTCAGGCACCGCTCGCCGCCGCCGTCGCCCGCGCCCCAAGTGCCAACAAGTGGGAGAAGTGACCTGGAACATTC
>NC_051409.1:25689031-25689588 GCF_015228065.2 Penaeus monodon | reverse complement strand
CCAGTTTCGTCACCAAACCCCGCCCCCCCCCGGCCCCCGCCATGCCCCAGTGCCAAAATGTGGCGGCCGTCGTCGGGGCCTCCGCTCGGTTAATGACCCGCGGCGAGGCCAATTAAGCTGTCTCTTTGCGGAATAAACGTCTCGGTCACTTCTGGAGGAGGGGAGGAATGGGGAGGAGAGGAAGGGAAAATGGGGAAGGGAGAAGGAGGGGGGGAAATGGGGAAGAGAGAAGGCTGGGGGAATGGGGTAGGAGAGGATCAGAGGGAGGGAGAAATGGGGTATGGGAGAGGAAAAGAAGAGAGGGGGAAATAGGGTAAGACAGAGTAAAACAAGGGAGGGAGAAAAAGGGGTAAGGGAGAGAATCAGAGGAAGGGATGGGAAATGGGGCAAGGCAGAAGACGAAGGGAAGGGGGAGGAAAGAAGAAGAGAAGGGAGAAGGGGGAGAGGATCCTGAAGAAAGGGGGAGGGGATGATGAGGATAGGAAGGGGGGAGGGAGAGAATATCCGCAAAGTTGGAAGGTGGAAAGCAGAGCTCCCGCGGGACCGTTTTTCTCCTC
>NC_051409.1:25688791-25688892 GCF_015228065.2 Penaeus monodon | reverse complement strand
TACCCAACCTGAGAAATGGTAAAATTGAAAGAAATTCTCGCACAGCAAAGCTGTCAAAAGCCGCACGTAACAGCGCAAACGTATGACGAGCGTTCCCACTG
>NC_051409.1:25688518-25688764 GCF_015228065.2 Penaeus monodon | reverse complement strand
TTCAACTCCCGCTACACAGCAAAAATCAGCAAATGCATCGTAATACGACCCAGCCTTTCTTTCCCTCCCCCTCCCCCCCTTTCTAGTCCACGATGCGATTCCCTTCCCCTTGACCTGACTTGACACTTGATCGCCTAACGAGGTCAAACACGAGGTACCTGCCACTGACACCGCTGCCGTTGGTGCCAAGGAGCTATATTTATCCCTCGTCACGCGGTGTGGCGGAATGACCCAACGATGTCAACA
>NC_051409.1:25688269-25688435 GCF_015228065.2 Penaeus monodon | reverse complement strand
GACACGCGGGGGGTATATGCGTAATCCAATTTTCGAATTCAAATGCAGCTGTTGATCTATCGATTCGTTTCATCCAAAATATCGAGCGGAGATTCCATCCTGATTTAAATAGATAAAGTGGAAATCAATAAAAAAATAACGATTTATGGGAGAGTAAAGAGAAGCT
>NC_051409.1:25688109-25688242 GCF_015228065.2 Penaeus monodon | reverse complement strand
TACAGATGCAAACGGACTTAAATAACCTAAACATACCCGTTTCAAACTCTCCCTCGCTCTCCGTTGCCAAAGTTTCATGACCAGCTGAAGTGGGCCACCCATGACCTGAGGTAACCGTGACCTTGACTAACCT
>NC_051409.1:25687927-25688034 GCF_015228065.2 Penaeus monodon | reverse complement strand
GCGGAGGCGACGCTGAGACAAGTGTTATCCCTTCTTCGTAGTGCTGACGGCACCCACCTCCGTTCGAGGATCAGCACCTGCATGAGTCAGCAATGAGGCGTCGTCAG
>NC_051409.1:25687731-25687887 GCF_015228065.2 Penaeus monodon | reverse complement strand
TTAGCGGACACAAAAACATTCCCACGCCCTCCCCCCCCACCTAATAATGCCTCCACCTACCCCCCACCCCCCGGACTCCCATCATATCCCTGCTGATGCGAATTTTTCTCTCGATTTCGCTCGCATGTGGGAGAGAGAAGGGGGGGGGGTGCATAA
>NC_051409.1:25687430-25687521 GCF_015228065.2 Penaeus monodon | reverse complement strand
CGTGTATATCTACAGCAAATACAGAATACGAATGAAAGGAGGGTGGAGAGGTAACGAAGACGAGCCACGATGCCACAGCACACAATCTTGA
>NC_051409.1:25687225-25687356 GCF_015228065.2 Penaeus monodon | reverse complement strand
TATTGTCCCTCTCCCCCGGGTGGTCATGTATTTGGTCACTCTCGACACCTGCTATATGACCCACTCCTCCCCTCATCCCCCCCTCTTAGCTGACCTCCCATGTCCTTGTGACCCAGCTCTGACCACCTTCT
>NC_051409.1:25685755-25686573 GCF_015228065.2 Penaeus monodon | reverse complement strand
CACGAAAGCGAGGCAGCCCAAAAGCACGCCGTCTGCCGGACATGTGTTAAAACGCTTCGTTATGCAGAAGCGCGAGCACCGAGGAACAAATGTCTGCCGCACATCTGCTACGAATAACTCTTGGCAACTGAGCGACGCTGACCCCGCCGGGACACCCCCCTCCCCCCCCAGGGCATCTCCGAGCGTAACTCCCAGGGAGAGAAGGACATGGAAAGGGAGGAATGATAGGGTGAGGGAAAAGGAGGAATGAAATGGAAGGTTGAGGGGGAGGGGGAAATAAGATGAAAGACAGGGAGAGGGGGAAATAGGATGAAAGGTAGAGGGAGAGAGAAAATAAGATGAAAGAATGAGGGAGAGGAGAAATGAGATGAAAGAATGAGGGAGAGGAGAAATGAGATGAAAGAATGGAGAGGGGGAAATAATGTGAAAGAATGGAGAGGGGAAAATAATGTGAAAGAATGAATAGGGGAAAATAAGGTGAATGAGGGGAAAAAGGAATGAGGTGATAAGAGTGACAGAGAAGTTGAAATAAGGAGGTGAAAGGATGAGGGAAAGGGAGAAAAGAGGAGGAGAATAAGAAAATGAGAGAGAGAGAGATGGCGATGCAGAGAAGACGAAGAATAGCGGAGAGAAGAGAAGAGCAAAGGAATAAAAGAGTAAATATACAGACAAAGGGAGAAACAGAGAGAAAGAACGAGTAGTCGGGAATGACTTACACTCTTAATAGCCTCGCCACCTCCGTCAGACCACCAGCATCAACGCTTGTCAAAAGGTGTCGCTCATAGTTACCTCATAACGACCTGCTAATCTCCACTGGC
>NC_051409.1:25685198-25685606 GCF_015228065.2 Penaeus monodon | reverse complement strand
AAACTCCCACAGCCAAGGCTCCTCCGGTCGGGGAAAAATTATCACCGACCGGAGTTATCTGGCCAGTGTTATCGGCCAGAACACCACTGCAGACAGTAGCTGGGATCCGTCTAACCCTCCCTAAATCCCCTCCCCTTCCTACCCCCTTCCCCAGTCTTCCTTCCCCCCACCCTGCCCTACCCTTTTCTCCTTCCCCACTCTACCCTTTCCCCTCCACCCTACCTTCCCTCCTCCCACTCCTACCCTTAACCTCTACCCTAGCCCCTACCCACCCCCTAACCTACCCATTTCCCCCCTCCTCCCTACCTTCCCCCACTCTACCCTTTCCCCCTATCTTCTTGCTCTCATCTCCCCTACACGTATTACGTAAGCAGGCGTAACACAAACCAACGTTATGATACCCATTAC
>NC_051409.1:25683695-25684147 GCF_015228065.2 Penaeus monodon | reverse complement strand
ACAAACGTTAGAAATGAAATGGGGCGATAACAGCAATTAGCCACAAGTACCACGATAATATTATCACATGACACACTGCCTGATGATCTTGCAATCTCAACCTTGCAGGATCCTTATCAATAAGCGGCTCTGCAATGCGTTCTTCTCAATTCCTCATATTATAGATTACGAGACCATAGGATTTTTATTTAATGAAAAGGAGATAATGTCTCTCTCTTTACGTGAGAACAAGTCACTTCTTCATCTACTAAAGTCATATCCTATCCTACAAAAATCTGAACTCGTATTTTCAAAACGCATCAAAATAATGCATAGATAGATGTATACAAAATACCATAATATAATGTAAGATTTAAAAAAAAATCTTAAATCCCAAAGAACAGAAATTATGAAACTGAAAACAGATAAACAACAAAAAATAAGAAAAAAATCAAACAACCCCATCGTTACTG
>NC_051409.1:25683089-25683655 GCF_015228065.2 Penaeus monodon | reverse complement strand
AACCACCGTACAAAATGCACCGTGTTACAGCCTCAGCAGGCATCCGTCACAGCGCCGTTGCGGTCGTAACGTAACGTCCGCTGAGTCACGCTTAAGCTCCGCTCTTGACAAAGCTTACTGCACGCTCTTCTCCCAGAGTGCAAAGTATGGTACACTCACACGACCTCTACCTAACAAACAAAAAAGCGGTATGAGACAGTGTATTAGTGTTTCTGGCCAAGAAGGAAATATGCAACAAGTTCTCTACATTTTCTGACTCTGGTGTTCTACTTCCGCTGAACTTATCACGTTACATCATAATCCCCCGAAAAGAAAAATGCGACAACCAAATATACTTAAAATCAAAGACCATTACCTATACAATCACAGAAAGCACGTACTGCACCCAAAATCACGACTGGAATCCTCTTAAAATAAGTTAAAGTAACGCAGACCATGTATGTATATAGCGTCAAACAACCATACAAAAAAAAACACTAATGAAAAACATCCACTAAAATAAAAAGTCGGACTCCTTTCCCTTGCTTGATCGCATCACAGCGCTCCGCATAAACTACTCGTACAGA
>NC_051409.1:25682922-25683001 GCF_015228065.2 Penaeus monodon | reverse complement strand
CTAGTAGGGTCATCGTTGAGTGTGCCACAGACGCAATCACGGGCACGATTCGCCGTCGCGTCTAACAGTCATAAGTATC
>NC_051409.1:25682623-25682880 GCF_015228065.2 Penaeus monodon | reverse complement strand
AGGGCACTTAATTTCTTCTTCCCCCAACCACCAATACCAAGAACGAGCACGTTAAGTTTGGTTACAAGTCTACTTCTTGTCTCTTATTCTCTCTCTTCGCGAGCACGTTAAGTATATCGAGGGCGAAAACGCTGTGTGCTCGCCCGCTCTCTCTCCCGCACCCGCTCACACCAGCAACTCGACTGTCAATTATAATCTACGCTCCGAGACGCTCCGCCAGCACCGTCGCCTCTGGTCGTGGGGGCGGCCCGGGGCAT
>NC_051409.1:25681322-25682432 GCF_015228065.2 Penaeus monodon | reverse complement strand
CTGTCCTGTAGGAATGGATTGAGATGATGATGATGTCATTGTTGTGGGATGCTGCGTGTGGGAGGGGAAACTTGTCATTTAAAGAAGATAACTGATTAATTATGCGTTCTATTTAATCAGGGTGAGCAGCTGTAGCTCAGCAGAGGAATGAAAGAGAAAGAAACAGCGCCACCCGAATGCCAAGACCCTCTCCATCTCCCAACGACGAAATCTAACGGCCTGAAACAAGCACTCCGATTCCCCCAACGAGTCCTTCGATCGAACGACATCATGTCAATCTTTTCCAATCCTTTCCAATCCTCACCCTCCGCCGATTCTGCGCGCCCTCCGCCCGCCACGCGCCCATTCAACCCCACGCCCTCGAACAAGAGCAAATAGGCCTACGCACGCACAGAAACAAAAACAACGGGAGGAGAGAATGTACAAAACCATAATAAAACTGCCATAAACCTCTGCCGAGCCCCCGAGGCAGCACCTGTACTTAAAGAGAAGCAAAGTGTAGTTCGGTCATTATCGCCGTCGACATGCCCTCCCCTCCCCCTTCTCCCCCTCCTCCTATCCCTCCCCCCTAGCCCCTAACCCTCTAACCTTCCTCCACTCTCCCTCCTCCTATCCCTCTCCCCTCCCTTCCCTTCCTCACTCCTCTCCTCCCCCTCTATGCCCCCATGCCCCTTGCCTTGTTATCTGGTTATCAGTCTATCTGTTGTTGTTGTTATCTAACACGGTCACGGCGGTAAGGGTGTACGAGAAGACAACGATGACGTGTTGACGAAGGAAAAGGGTTATAGAAGCTAAAGAAAAACACTATAGGAACAAAGCGAATATGACACAAAAACAAACACGAAACAGGGACATAACACGAACGGAAAATCACTTGAAAGGAAAGTTTAGAGGCGCGAGGAACCAGGAAAGGATAAGATCCGAGAAATTAGATTATAATCATCATCAATCTCCTTCTGCGCTACCGATCCACCACGAGTGTCGCAACACGTTTCAGAAAGTTCTACCGTCTTCTGTCAATCTCGAGCTTATCATTACTATTTTTTAACCAACATCATTGTTCATTGCTTGTTTTATTTTTGTGTATTGAATTTATGATATATAAACTGT
>NC_051409.1:25680812-25681014 GCF_015228065.2 Penaeus monodon | reverse complement strand
GAGGGGGCAGGGCTAGGGAAGGGAGAAGCATTGGGGAGTGGGATGGGCACCCAGTGAGGGGGCAGGGAGGGAGGGTGCTCGGAGACCCAAACAGCCCAAGTCATTACCCGGCTGTTATCTCGCTAGACAGAGGCGCTACCTGGGATAACATCGACAAGGGATTCCAATGAGGCAATTAAAGTGGCGGCTTTCTTAGTATAAT
>NC_051409.1:25679822-25680779 GCF_015228065.2 Penaeus monodon | reverse complement strand
GTTGCTTCAAATGTCTTTCGCATTTTGCCATCAGGAACAGGAATATGATAAACCTCTATGTCTCCGTGCGCACGTTACCGCCATAACTCAAAGCATCAATTATCCTGTAATTTTTCGTAATTTCCACCCAAACAAACATCATAACACTCCAACACTCAAATTACATAATTTCCACCCCAACAACAACCCAAAATCCGTATCAGGAGAAAGAAAGGGTTCACGGGACAGAAAACTGGTGGGACAAAGCTCACAGAAATAAACAAACAGGAAAACAAAGGACACCTGCGCACACCTGTTTGTCCATACCGGGGCTGGAAGGAGGATATGGACACGAGTTAGAGGACAAAGACTTAAAAGGTTGGAAGGTTAAAGGACAAAACTAACAGAGGTTCGCGAAGTCAGCGTGCACGACAAAACCAACATGGCGGAAGAGTAAACAAACATGGCTGACCAAACATTACGCCAAAAGAGGTCACGGGTAGCATTCAAGATTTGTGTACCTGTGACCAACTGGGTGTAGGAGGGTTTTGTTTTTATCCAAATCGATAAATATTACGTTTGAATAAGCTAGCAAACAAAGAAATCAACTAGAGACATGAAGAGCATTCAGTAAGGGAAAATATCCTTTTTAACGAGAAAATCTGTCGCGCCGAGGCAAAAAGATAACAAAACTGTTTACAAATCACTTTCCATCTGATACCCAATCGCCGTGGCCACTGTCCCCTCATAACAGGGCAATTTTCCCAGCGTGTCAACCTCATAAACATAAGGCAGGACCTCCCCTCGTACGCCAGGTCTGCCAACAGCCTCGTCAGCAAACACCTCGTTATCGGGGAGCCAGAAGGAGCAACGGGAGCCTTAATATCCCTTCGTGCGATATTCCTATTGCCTTTTCTCATGTGCCCCGACCATGTGTGCCTACTTCGGACTGGACTGGTGTTTTGACTGTGAGATTTA
>NC_051409.1:25679184-25679787 GCF_015228065.2 Penaeus monodon | reverse complement strand
GCAGAAGGGAATAGCGTGTGAAGGCAATGCCAACTTTAAGGAAAACTGGAGATAAAATACATGAAATTTCGATGTATAATTCCAATGGCATATATCTCTGAACATATTTAAATAAAAACACTAATCTGCAAACTTCGGCCTGGGGAGGTAATTAGCAAACATATATTTGCAATGCAATCATTCTCACGACCGCAACGGCGTGGCCCGAATAAACATCACACCTTCCGAAACGACATATGGCGGTTAACGAATGGCCATCCCGTTGAATATGAGGAACCCTTAAGGATCAAACCACTGCATTGCAAGAACAAGACTTCCGACCATACGGCGCATAAGCAACAAGCACTATAGAACCGTAAAGACGAAGGGGAAGAAGAGATGTATGTGTGTGTGGGGGGGGGGGGGCAAGTGGACCTGACGTGGTGTTTGCTCTGCCTGGGTATCGGTTTCCACGTGTTTATCAATTTGACCCTTTTTTTCTTCCTGTCGACCTCTCTACCTCCCTCCATGCCCACTCCTTCCGCTACTACCTCTTCGTCCGTACCCATTCCTTCTTCTATGCACTTAGTATTTCTTTTTTTCTTTCGACCCCCTTTCTTTGCA
>NC_051409.1:25677795-25679039 GCF_015228065.2 Penaeus monodon | reverse complement strand
ATATGGGCCCACACACACACAGCTCACTGTACTTCGGGCAAACACAACGTAGCGTGGGAACCCAAAGGTGTCCACCTACATCAACAGCTCAGGTCCCCTTAATTAACAAGAGAAATGCCCAACGCGCTTTAACCGGGAGAAAGGTATTTTCGAGCGACTCCTCACTGCAGCTTGCACACGCAGGCACGAATCCCTGCTGGGTGGTTGCTTTTGCTCTCACAACACAAGCCAGGTGACTCAGGTGACAGCTTTATCACGCACAGATTCTGATTACACTAGTTACCGAGTGATGGGACAGAGCAGAAAACTGACGCATATGTTTCATAATCACGTTTGGTTACATTTGTATCTATTGTTATAATCTGTTTATGATAACATTTCCATTCATAAACACGAAGACCTAATCAATCATACTGAATCGGAGTTTCATATCCAAGCATCGAAAGAAATGCAACCTAATTTTTTAACCCAAATCGTCCGATGCTTTGTACATAACGCGCAATATCTGTGCATCCCTTTTCTTCCCCCAAAGGACAAAATACGTTTTTCCCGTCGCCGGTTGTTTTCACAGATGCCCCGCTCGCCAAGAAGAATGTCCGCAAGCGTGTTGGTCTTCCCAGAAGCGGCGGCCTCCTCCTGACGCCACTCCTTCCACGTGCAACCGGCGAAGTGACTTGCGGCTCCAAGGGAATACCTAATCCCAGGTCCACAGCTAATCTACGGCATGATTTTTTTATTTTTCGTGTAAAAGGGAAAAGGCTCTGGAAAGCTATTAGAAGTTAAGCTATTCTGAATGGAGTTTTTAAAATAAGGCAAGAGGGGAAAAAATCTCATTACAGTTCAACGTTACATGCATCGCCTTTACATTCATTTGTGACGAGAGGACATTGAGCAGTTAAGTTCCCGAGACTTATAACGAAATTATGACTCTTAAGCTATAATACCCTCTGATACTGTTTGTTAACACGCTGAATAAAGAATTTTACACGGCAGGCAACCGCCATACACGAGTTTTCATGACCCGCTGCTGTCGCTCGCTGTCACAAAGCCGCCTGTGCTTGGGCCTACCCTCCACTGCCCCTCGCAGGAGAGTCCGCGCTGGTCATCTGCCATGCCCGGCGCCCGAGGTTCGTCACGTCCCGCGAGACAAAAAGGAGAAATGAAAAGGGGAAAGACACGGACCCGAAGGCGAGCCGACCGCATCAAAAACAAACCAAAAACTCTACACGCATATTCCCCGCATC
>NC_051409.1:25677421-25677734 GCF_015228065.2 Penaeus monodon | reverse complement strand
GGCATGTGATTAGGCCTCTCGCCGATCGTCGCCGTTCGCCCGCCCGCACGCGCGCCCAGGCTGCGGCGGCGCTCGTGTGTGACGCCCGCGAAGCCACACCGCATTAGCATCCATTTACATCCTATCATTGAAGGAGGGGGGGGGGAGAAAGGAGGGGGACGGGAGGAAGGAGAGGGAGGGGAAGGCGCGGAAGGAAAGAGTGGGAGGGGAAGACGCAGAAGGAGAGAGAGGGACGGGATGACGAGAAATGGGGAGGGGAGAGAGAAGACAAGGAAAGTGAGAAAAGGGGTGAGCCTTGAGAGGGGAAGGTGAG
>NC_051409.1:25676872-25677175 GCF_015228065.2 Penaeus monodon | reverse complement strand
GAGGAGGAGGAGGAGGGATGCTGCAGCGACGCACCCGCACCCCCATCCCCCCACCCCCCACCCTCCTCATCCGCAGCGGGCGTCGTACTCACCAGACATGATGCTCATCCGCGTGGCTGCCTTGGCTCGGGCGCCGACCTGCACGGGAGAGGGAGAGAGAAGGACGGACATTAGTCGGGAGAAATAATTAAAGAAAGAGAAACTACACTCAAGGAGACGCGCGCGATCCGTCCAAAGGCGCGGGAAGCACGTCGGGGATCGCCGCCCCTCTACTCGCCTCGCACGGCGCCGCTCGCGTGCGTG
>NC_051409.1:25675111-25676364 GCF_015228065.2 Penaeus monodon | reverse complement strand
CTCAAAACTGGGCTAACAATGCGACGTCAGGAGATATGGGGCAATACAGGATGACGATGACTTGTTTTTCCGTTAAAAGGAGAGGACGAGGAGGCGGGAAGACCATGATGGGACAAGAAATACGAGGGGAGAAGACAACAGATGACTAAGATAAATAGTTCTACATCAATAAACACGTCATATTCAGACCTATCAGTGCTCATTGCCATCGTTCTTGCCGTCCTTTATGAACACAGACAGAAAATTCGAACCAAATAAACCGACCAACACAAACGGAATAACAATAAATCACTATACATAAAATCGCACAAAAAATAACAATAAGTCATTACACATAATATCACATTGAAAAAATAAACAAACAAAATTGTGGAAAAAAGCAATAGCTATAAAACTACACGAAAAATAAACAGATAAATAAAGTGTAGAAATAAGCAAA
Source organism: Penaeus monodon (assembly GCF_015228065.2). Classification (NCBI taxonomy): domain Eukaryota; kingdom Metazoa; phylum Arthropoda; class Malacostraca; order Decapoda; family Penaeidae; genus Penaeus; species Penaeus monodon. The sequence continues at coordinate 25,675,925 of NC_051409.1, read as the reverse complement.
TAATAAAAAAAAATAAAATAAAATAAACGCACAAAAATGTAGGAACCAGAAAATAATAATACCACAGAACAACAAACAAACAAGAAGTGCAGAGATCAGTAAGTACAAAATCACACAATAAAAAAAAGTAGAATCATTAAATACAGATTCACACAATGAAAAAATAATAAGAAATAAAATAAATAAAAAATAATAAATAATAAAATGAACATCAAACAAACAAAAAAGTACAATGCTCACGAGGTCACCATCATCCCGCTCTCTGCAACAGCGGCGACGCGTCGCTTCACCCTCTTTCGTACCGTCATAATCAACGAAGCCGAGGTCAGTTCACGTGCTTCTCTCCTCCCCTTCCCCTCCCCCTTCCCCTTATTCGACCCTTCCCTCTTCTCTCCCTTCCCCTTCTCCTCTCTCTTCTCCTCCCCCTTTCCCCTTATTCGACGCTTCCCTCTTCTCCTCTCCCTCCTCTTCCCCTCTATTCGGCCCCTTCTCTCCTTTCCCCCCTCCTCTCTTCGGTCATCTCCCTCTCCCTCTCACTTTTCCTCTCATTCTCTCCAACTCTTTCCTCATTCTCGCCCCCAAATCTCTCCCTCTTCATTTCCCTCTCATTCTCACCTCCTCCCTCTTCCCTCGAATTATCAACTCTCCTGCTCCCTCCCTGCGATTTCATTCCCCTCCCTCACTTTATTCTCCCCTCGCTCCTGTCCTCTCCCTCTCATTCTCCCTGTCCTTCACCCCTTCCCCCCCTCCCCCCTCCCCCATCTTCAATCTCTTGACCTTCGTCCCCTTCTGGCAGTTTGTCGTTTGTCAGGCC